>NC_088350.1:34552500-35152500 GCF_036884655.1 Musa acuminata AAA Group | reverse complement strand
CCTGCTCTCCTATCTCTCTCTCTCTCTCTCTCTCTCTCTCTCTCTCTCGGTGAGCTTCGCGATGAAGCTGCTGTGCGTCATGTAATCTTTATATTAAGCTTTCGGGGGGTAGCGTGGGGTTTGGTGACGTTTGACCTGGAAATTGCACGGACATTGAGGAGCCGGGACCTGGTCCACCAGTGGCAGAGATGGTGGGGTCACCCGCGCCGGATGTGAGACGCGTGTGTACTCGACTTGGGTGCGGCTTTGGGGTAACGTTTGACCGGGTGATTACAAGACGAAAGATGACTTCGTGCATGACGCACGAGCCCGACACCTACAGATCAGCAATAGCCTCAGCGACAGTATTCAACCGATGCGGTGAATGAGTCCATTTAAATTTTGCATAAAAGTATATTTTAAACAATACATTTTATAGGCAAAGCAAAATATCTTTCGATAAAATGAGTAAAATTATAGTAAATTAAATATGTCAGACGTCTTTTCGTCATAAACCGAATTCAAAAAATTAAAATTGTGTGTAATATATATATATATATATATATATATATATATATATAACACCAGTAGTTGATCATGCGATTTGATACTATCCGACATATCATTTAATTTTTATTTTAATGATGTCAAAAAGGCATAGATCGGCAAGTAGCAAAGGGTGCGTCGCTTTGTCCATCAGGCCATCTCAAGTCCCAAACATAGGAGACACCACATCGAGTAGTCTCGCATCGGAGACGACACGAACGAGAGAGGGAGCAATGCATGCACCCACTCGACGCCCTTGGTATCATTACACAGGCTGACGTACTCCTCCAGAGCTTTGCTCGGAACCCGATGACCTCTGGCTTCTAAACCACCACCAAGCATGCGCTTATATTTAATGATGTCTGTGCCTCGTTAACTATATTACTACTGCCATTGCTTTTTTGCTTCCTTGTAATGAGCAATTCTGGGAACTGCTTCAGGGCACTGTATCTTGTTAGTCCTGCAATCGTATTGGCACCTTTCAGGTCGATATACTTAGGTCATACGAGTTGATCCTGTGCACAAAAGAGATAACAAGACACAGTGAATACTGATGTAGATCATTTGTTCAAGAAAATATTAGAAATCCAGAATTCATCCCACAGAGAGTCCCAATAATCTGCCTAAGACCCTTTCTATCTCGTAAATAAATAATCATCGACAATCTCGAACTACAAAGCATGGAATGTGAATGGAGGACAGTGATGAAGATGGCCCAACCAGCGGTATAAACTCTATAGAATACGAGTATGAATGATTCAGAAAAGGTACCTTTCCCTGCTCCTTGTTCCATAACGAGCAAACCGATTAGCAGAAGCCATCATGAGAAACCAAAGGGCTGCCTTTTATCTCTCTCTCTCTCTCTCTCTCTCTCTCTCTCTCTCTCTCTTTGTGCTTTCCACGAGCTCAACGGAACCAGTCATCTGCATCATTATCAGCTCAATTAACGATGGATCGATGAGGCCGCCTCGCCTCCTTGAAACACGAACCAAAAGGAAGCAGAGTGGTGGAGCCACAGAGATGAGCTCATGAGCTGCTGCTGCTTTTGAGAAGCCCCATGGAGGCGGGGCCATGGGGCCGTACGCCTGCGCCTCCTCGCCCCGGCAGCGCGTGCTCGGCCATGTCCACCCCTTTGAACTCCGGTAGCACCCACGCACACACGGCGCCGGCCTCACCATGTGCGCCACTGACGCCCACAACCACAGGCGCTCCTCCCGTGGCGGTTTGCTTGCCCTCTGCAGCGCTTCCGCCTTTGTCAGTGCATTGGGAGGACAGCGACAAGCCTTCCCTCCTCCCGAACAAACGGATTGGCTCCACGGTGTTGTTGCCATTAACCAACAGCGCATGCATGCTTTAGCTTTCGGTGTTGCTTCCCCTGTAGGTTACTGCCTCTGCATGGACCCATTTCCTTGTGTTTTGATCGATCATGCACATCATCAGAGATAAATGTACAATCGGTGGCTTTCCATCAACATGGCTCGTCCAAAAGAGAGAAGCCATGAGTACCGGTGACAGAAAGCAGATCAGCTCATGGATGGCAGATTGACCACAACCGAGTCTCCACCTTTTGACACCATCAAAGTCATGCAGACATGACTTGTGCACCGATCACATTGTAGCACAAACTCGGTCACAACACCGGTCGTCAACATGCATCTTTAATTATGCCATGGATGGTTTGGCCATTCTGGATGATGTTGATTCTGAGGAGGAGCACTGCATCATTCTGCAATACAGCATATAATAAGTAGGCCTTCTTAGTTTTCTCCTGTGCTATGTAGGCATTGTCCGGGGCATCTTTTCCCTCATGCACCTGAACCGCAAAGGCCATGGCAGTGGGATTTGTTTGGCATGCCTGCGGAGCCTACTAAAATATTCTGCCCACAGAACCTTAAATACTTCATGCCTCACCACACACTGGGAAGAAGAAGAAGACTGTTTCTTTCTCCCAAGGAACGTCACTGTGGGCCGGAGGAGTTGGCAGAAGAGTAGCAGCAGAGTCCCTCATCGATGCACCTGCCGTGTCCTCATCACAGGTCAGTGTCCGTCCTCATCGTCTCCGCTTGCCTATGCAGAATTTTGAGCCGATGCACATCTGATGTCGATAGATTCTGAGCAAAACCCAAGTGCATCGTCATTCTGGTAAACCAAACGGTCAAACCCAATCACGCCCCTGATGGAGAGGTTTCTGAGGAAGTACGACAAGGAGTGCATGAAGATGATGATGCTGAAGCATGAAGAGACCTTCAGGCAACAGGTAGGCTCCCTTCACCTTCAGCAACTAAACCACAAGCGCGCACGTCTAAATCTGCCTCTACCATCATCAGGTCCATGAACTCCATCGCTTGTATAGAGTTCAGAAGCTTCTGATGAGAGGCATCAACACCGAGCAAAGGTTAGGCGGCTGCACTCAGCTTCACCTCGGCGATGGCAGCAGCACTGCAGCGGATTCATGTATTCCGAGCACCAGCCGGCGGCGGCGGCGGCGGCGTTGCCGGGTGCTCAATCTTGAACTTCCAGCAGACGAGTACATAGAAAGAGGTGAAGCAGATGCAACGGTGGATGTCGAACAGGAGGACGACATAGAGCTGGCGCTGACCATAGGAAGCGGCTGGAGGAATTGGGAGGAGACTTACGATTCCGGAGCGAGCTTCTCGTCGTCGTCGACCGGGTCTGGGGAGTTGAAGACGAGCGGACATGGATGGGAACTGCGGCAGGTGGAAGATGTAAGCTTCAGCTACGGCAATGGGTTTGAACTGGAAGCGCTGCGAGCGAGCAGGCTAAAGCGGCCGCCATGGCACTTGCAGTGTTCGAGTCTTAGGATGACTTGATGTGAGCTTCTTTGGACTGTGCTTAGCGCTGAATGATGATCAGTTGTGATGCATAAAAGATTCAAAGAGTACTATAATTTCTGATATGAGAATAATGATAAGACTATCACATCGGTGTGTCAGATGATCGATACCTCGATATCAATATCGTATGACCGACGTCTCCAAAGCTATCAAAGCCAACACCTCATGTGAAAGTTTGATCGATTAGTATGATTTGATACAGTGACAACATTATCATGCATTTGAAATTCTAAATTAAGTAACCAATAATATGATATTTTATATAATCGTATATATCATCATATCATTATTCCACCAGTTTTTGTCTCTGATTTAATAAAAAAATAAAATCGAAATTATGTCTAAAATTAAAATATAATTTAATTGGGGTGAGGGTTCTGTTTCATATATATATATATATATATATATATATATATATATATATATATATATATATATATATATATATATATGTATATATATATATATATATGTATATATATATATATATATGTATATATATATATATGTATATATATATATATATGTATATATATATACATATATATATATATATATATATACATATATATATATATATACATATATATATATATACATATATATATATATATACATATATATATATATACATATATATATATATACATATATATATATATATATATATACATATATATATATATACATATATATATATATATATACATGTATATATATATATATACATGTATATATATATATATACATGTATATATATATATATATATATGTATATATATATATACATATATATATATATACATGTATATATATATATATACATATATATATATATATATATATGTATATATATATATATATATATATGTATATATATATATATATATATGTATATATATATATATGTATATATATATATATATATGTATATATATATATATATATATATATATATATATATATATATATATATATATATATATATATATATATATATATTACCGTCTCTCGAATCTTCTCGATCCTTTATTTCATCGAACGGGGGATTCTTCGTGTATTCTCGGGAGAGGGAGACAGCAGTCTCCATCTTCGTCCCGAGAAAGAACACCGCCAAGAGCAGGTCCCGAGGGTTGGATCCACTGGCGTCGCCCTCGATTCATCCTCGATCCCTGGCTTGTTTATTGATGGGTTTTGAGTCGAGAGCCGCCATCCAACAGGGGAGCCGTGACCATCAGGTTCTTATCCTCCTTCCTCTGCTCGTATCGCTCTTGGTTAGACTTGTTCATGGTTTTCATGATAGATCAGGAAGGTGTTTCTTGATCTATTTTTACAAATAGATTTTCGTTGAGCATCGATCATTAGTTCCGCATGGCTTCGACCATGTTCCATCAAATCGAGACACATTATAGGATGGATCAATGATCCTGGTTCATCTGTTTACTTATGATGAGGTTTGGACGGTTAAGGTTAGGGTATGACCGGATTAGGGTTTTTTTGGTTTGCCTCATATGTAATAGCCGGGTGTTATTATCTGATCTTCTTTTACATGTAATTTTAGTTTGGTGTTGATCATTGTTTTTATATGGTAGTATTCTGCGAGCACAGTGCGATGGCTGCCGATTTTGCCATTGTATAATCCACTAAACAATTATGAAATGTTAGTAGCCTATGATTTCTATGTGATGATCTAATTCACATGGGCCTCGCTTTTCTAGATAAGCTTGTGGGTGCACATGAACACATGTAGTTTCTCTGTCTGTATCTTCGAAATGTATGATGATACTACTGAAAGTTATTTTTAGAAGAGGCCAAAGAACACTAAACTATTACAACAAGAAATCCATTGGGCAATCCGAGAATCCTAAGTCAACCACAATCAAATCTTGACTGTCCAAATCCTTCAATGCATGGGCAGATCTAACCAAGATCTATTTGATCCATCATTCATAAATGAGTGAAACAAAGATCCAATCAATTAATGAGTTGTGCCGATGAAACCAGAGATAGAAAGCTGAACGAAGGTGAAGAAGCTGGATATTTGATGGATGCCATTGTCGGGGTTTGTTCGTTGTCCACATTCTTCTTGACTTTATCCTCGAATTGGGCATGATGCCTTATGTGAAAACAATCTCAGTAAAGCTGCATATACAAGACATTGTATTAATGGAAGCCTTGTGTGTAATCATCCTTTTTTGGGATATTTTGGGCTTGGAAGTTCTTTCATATATGCATTTACAGAGTTGGAGTTCGTTAACGTGTATGCATTCTGTTTGAAGGTCAAGTGATGTGATCGGTCCCATCGATATCAATCATATTGTCTGAGCTAAAATGGTTTCTCTCTAAGATAGCATGGTCCCATTAACATCAATCATATTGTCTTTAGCTAAAATGGTTTCTCTAAGATGACACAGTATGGTTGTCTGCTTTGGGTCTATTTTTACTTTCTAAGAAAGTCTACATTCACATTAGTGAATATGTAGTACAGTATAGTTGTTTGTTTTGGATCGATTGTTAGTAGAAATCTAAATTTACATAGACAAAGATATAGTCAGCCATGGTCTTGCCCTTGTGTGGTTTAACATTCTACATCAGTATGCGGCATTACATCAATTTTGACATATAGCTGCAATCCTTTTTAACAAAATATTCTGCTATAGAGCGAAAAAGTATGCTGAAACTTCAGATTGGTGCAATGTTATTATCATATTTTTCAGTGATTATTTAGGCAGCTGAGAAGTTGTGCTGTAGACATTGTATGTCTTAGTTTCTGAATCATATCGTCGACTCTATTGACAAGGTAAAATAGCCAATACGGTTCATGATGACTTTTTAGAGTTTGTCGGTCATTAATGCCCATCTATCTAAATGCTTCACTTGAAACTTGGGGAAAAGCATCATTGTCCTATGTTATTGCACAATCGGAGATGGACAAAGCTTTACCAAAATTAGAACTATGTTATTGCCTTGTTACTAACTTAAATTTTATTAATTACTAAACAATATCTCCACATAGAATTAGACCGGTAAAAACATATATTACACTTGATCTTATTAGATATCATCAACCATGTTGGTCATGCCTATTAGTTTAGCATTCATGATTGGCATGTCTGAACGACAAATGTACTTTTTGTTCTTACATGAACTTGTGAAACGAGTGCGTAAATGTTAGGTTTGGAAATTTCAATATTGTTAATTGCACTTTTATTTTTTCCACGAAGACTGCAAACTGTCATGTTTGTACTTTACTTCAGATCCGTTCATTCACACAAATGTTTCCTTAGGAGTGTGTATGCATAACACAATGCACTTATGATGGTTGTGAGATGAGTTCACACAAGAAACAAGAAAAAAGCTCGGGTATTTGTTGGATGGTCCATCACCGATGTGACAGAAGGGGTACACATATTAAATGCTGCATACAACTAACTATGTCTTGTATCGACCTGATAGTATGACTCTTTCCATATCGTAAATAATATTTATTACTCAAATAGTCTATTGCGTTGGCAGCGATATCGCTGGCGAACAAGATGTTCTTGGCATGTCAACAACGTCTCCACCACCCTCAGCCGCTCCCTACTTCCGAGGAACAATTTCCCATCAACAAAAAAAAAAAAAAAAAGTGTATGTTCCTCTTCCTTTTACTCTCGTTAATTCGCTAATCGTTTTGTGCTTGAGGTCTGTCTCTAGTATCGTATCCTTCTCTTCAACCTACTTTATCCATTGGCCCTATATGTTGCCTACACGCCGGTCCCCTCTTGGGCTTGACTCGGCGACACAATCGCATGCCACTACAGAAAAGGTTGTGCCTCAATGCGGGTGGGGTCATAAGGATTTGGGTGCATCGGCTGCACCCACGGGGTGGGTGGTGGGCCAAATCTGATGTTGATGCGCCAGACCAAAGGTTCGGTTATGAGGAGGGTCCATCTTTCCATAACCCAAGAACCCGAGTCTTTCGTACCCCGACTTTAACTCGCGATGCAATTCCCTAAAGAGCTAGTGAAGTCCGGAGCGGAATTCATTCTTGGGTTAGAATTTCCGAACATGAGCCGGAAATGATAAAAAGTCCTCTTTTTCAATCCGCCGGTGGATAGTTTGGCAGACATAGACCACCACATCAATCTGTCCCACTTTGGAATCTTCCATCAGAAATCGTTACTTTACCTAAGCCGAAACGTTCCGAGGTTGACCACAACTGTGCATTGATGAGGGGTGTTGTTATAGCGGGCCGGCCATTCACAAAATATAGAGTCAACACACTGAGTCGGTCAAATCAGGCGGGCTACATGTGCACTGGTTTTGGTGCAAGTTCATGATAAGCAACTGAGCCGGGGAAATAAAGTAGCTGACGGGTATGTTGTTTTTTTTTTTATTGCGTTTTCTATATAAATTAAGGCGGAGAATTGAAGCAGGCGGTCATCTTTTGGTACCTGTGCATGTCCGTGTTTGTTGATTAATTTATTCGTCTACAATAATATTAATTTTTCTTGGATTTCGGATGCTCTTTTGAGGCATGTTCCTAATGTTCCTACTGGATGGATAGATAAAAAAAAAAAGAAGGAAAGCACAAGAATCCTGTCCTTATTAAAGCTTAAAAAGAGAAAGTCAACCAAATTAGTAATCTGTTTTTGCCATTTAAACTTGAATCAGTGAGTATTGACAGGACTCAGCATCTCACCAAGTCGTAGCTTGTCACTTCAAACATACGTAGAAGAGGTTCAAAGAGGAATCCATAAAACGAATGGCATAAATACGAAGCAATCGGCAATGCTGAAATCTGGCCCTAGTATATATATATATATAAGTCTTCTGTTGACTCGCACGTTCTTGTTTTGTTCTAATCTCTCTGACTGCAGGGTGCAGGAATCCCATGTCTCGTCGTCGTCGTCGTCGTCATCTTCTCCGGAATTGATAACACAGTGTTCCTTGTAAGCAACACGTCAGTGATCATATCAGCCGCAGCACCAATAAGCAATAAGCGAGCGCACTACAGATGTAAAAGGGCGAAGGAGAGAGAAGAAAGAGATGGAGTCGCATCTTGCTTCCACTTTTCTTCCTCAACGCGTTCTCCACGCCAACTTTCTTCGCTTTCAGCGTCAAATACCTCTCTCCCTCTTTTCAACCTCTCCCCTCAGTCGCTTCCACTATCTCTGCGTTCCACGACTCCGAACCGAAGCAAAGCAAACACGTCCGAAGACTTCGGTCCCGTCTACTATCCTGCGCGGAAGCGAAGAAAGGTCCCGGCTTTGGTGATCTCGGAAATCGTTTTAGCTACCAGCGCTTGCTGCGGCGACAAACGATTCCAGCTTGACAGCAGGCGCAGCATCGGGAGTATCGAGGTCGTGCGTCGCCGGTGGTGATGCTGCGCTCGTGCTTGAGGCCGCTGGAGCGGTGCTTGGGGAGGAGGATCAGTGGCGCCGACGGGCTGCTGTGGGACGTGGACCTCAAGCCTCACACCTCCGGCGAGTTCTCCATCGCCGTCGTCCAGGCCAACAGTTCCCTCGAGGACCAGGGCCAGGTGGTCAACTCCCCTTTCGCCACCTTCGTCGGCGTCTACGACGGCCACGGCGGACCCGAGGCGTCTCGCTTCGTCAGCAACCGCCTGCTCCCCTATGTCGAAAGTAACTTCCTCTTCCCTCCTTCTTATCGATTCCTTCATCAAATTCGATCTTGTAAGGGTCAATCTGATCAAAGTTTGACCTTTTTGTTTTCCCTCTTCGAACCGAGCAGGTTTCGCTTCGGAGGAAGGGGGCTTGTCGGTGGAGGTGATCAAGAAGGCGTTCGACGCGACCGAGAAGGATTTCTTGCATCTGGTGAAGCGGTCGTGGCTGTTGCGGCCGCAGATTGCGTCAGTGGGGTCGTGCTGCCTCGTCGGGGCGATCGCTGGCGACGCGCTCTACGTGGCCAATCTGGGGGACTCCAGGGCTGTACTCGGCCGCCGGGGCTTGGATGGGAGGGGCGCGGTGGCCCAGCGGCTGTCGACCGACCACAATGTGTCCGTGGAGGAAGTCAGGAAGGAGGTCGCTGAGCTGCATCCTGATGACAAGCAAATCGTCGTCCATACCCGTGGCGCCTGGCGGATAAAAGGGATCATTCAGGTCAGTAGATGCTGCCCATGGTTAATAGTCACTGTTTTGATTGCCTCAATCGCTTCAGTCCAATTAAAAGAAGAGCATTAATTCGATCCATGATAAGCATCTCAGCTGAAATTTGTTATTTTCTGCCTCTTCTGGTCCTCCTCCCTTCTGCTTAACAATTTCAGTAGCTATGGCGGAGTGTCTGCACATTGGTGATCATCTCTGTTCTTCTCTAGAGAAGGTTTTCTTTTATGTTGTACATGTACACCTCTTGATCATGGTCGTCTGGAATCAATAACCACTATCGTCATATGAAAGAAGACTCGAACAGTATAGTTGCTTAGTCCTATGGGCGAGATTTTTATGAATTCACCTTGTGCCATCAATCCGTAACCTCGGTGCAATTTCTTTTCATTATTCCCATAATTGATGGTCTTGTGATTCAAACTTTTATTTGCAATGTTCGAGTGGACCATAGTCTGGTAATATGTCCATATTATATATGCATCTGATGGAGAGTAAATTTTTCTAAATTATGATATGGGCCCCACATATCAGGACTACAAGAGACCACGTCTCTCTAGAAAATCTTAGGAGTGATTAAGTCAACCTAAATAGCATTTCCTGAGGATTAATTATCTACGGGGTATTTGTGTGAGCTTTCATTATGTGTTGATATTAAAATCGATGAATACCAGGATCCTAAAAGGCTCATCGATTGTTTGTGGCATCGGAGATGCATTTTGATTTCCTTCCAGAGTGCCGGTCTTGTTGCTAATGCATCAAATAATTTTTGTCCTCTTCTGCCAGAAGAATACCTTGAGCCAAACTATTAGGCATGGTAGCAACTTGGCAGTGCATTAGTAATTATCAATGCGTGATGCCAAAATTATGCTCTTGTGGTAAAGGTTCATGAGTTACCAAACATATTTGTACCAAGAAATGTTAGATTTCTCTTTTGTTCTTTTATTTTGAAAGTACTAGTCTCAAATTAAACTAATTTTTTCAAATATAATAATTTCTCCTGATGTAAATTTAGTTGTCCCTTTTATGCAAAAGATTGATTGTTTGTTTTTCTTCCCCTCCTTTTCTTTTTATTTATGAGTTGGATTAATGTTCTTCAGCATGTGAATTTCATCTCCTTGTTTTAGGTGAATTTCAAAATTCCCTCTGTCTGTGAAGGATTGATCCGACTGATCGCAGGCACATTGTTTATAACTTTTAAATTTGTTTTCTCTGGTCACACATCCTTGTTGGTTTTCTAATACATTTTGTACTCTATTTCAAGTCGTTAATTAACTTGTTTTGAGAATGCAAGTTAATAAAAACTAATTGGTAGGCAGAACTGTTGCTTTTGGTGCCTATGTCCATTTTTCGGTAAAACAGTGTATCGCTGTCGCAGCAATACATACTGATGGCACATTTAACATCAAATGAAGCAAATAAGACTATGATCAGCTTTTGAGAATATATGAACATGTACTTTGATATTTTAATATACCATTGTGAAAAATGTTGTAGTTTTATAATATTCCTAGCAAGATTTATTTATTATGAATTATGAAGTCATCATTGTTAAATATGGAGTGACTTTTGTTTTTTCTTCTGCATGTTAGGTCTCAAGGTCTATTGGTGACATCTACCTAAAGAAACCCGAGTTCAGTAGGGATCCATTGTTCCAGCAGCTTGTTTCTCCTCTGCCATTGAAGAGGCCTGTCATCACTGCAGAGCCATCCATACGAGTCCATAAGCTTAAGCCACATGACTTATTTTTGATATTTGCATCAGACGGACTCTGGGAGCAATTAAGTGATGAAGCTGCCATCGATATAGTATTCAAGAACCCAAGAGCAGTAAGCTCCTTGAATTCTAGCATGCTTTCTAACAGCTCTTCATTTATTTTGGTGTAAAAGCGAGGTGTTCTTCCTTGAAACTCATGCAGGGAATAGCAAAACGATTGGTCAGAGCCGCTCTTAATGAGGCTGCAAGGAAGAAGGAAACAAGATATGACGATATAAAACAGATTGGAAAGGGAATAAGGCGTCACTTTCATGACGACATCACTGTGATAGTGGTCTATCTTGATCAGCACCGCCAAGGTGGTCATTCCGGATTCAATAGTAGCAATCATGACTGCACTAGTGCACCCATTGACATATTTTCCTTCAATACCGATGGAGCAGAAGACCCTCTTGGGCCAGTTGAATCGATGCAAAGTGCAGATCTTCTGGTATGAGTACATTGTGCGTTACTGGTAATGTTTGAACATATATATCGTGTGTTCCATAAGCTTATGATCTAACATTAGTTGCAGAAGATGGGATTTTAAATAAAGGCCATCTCTGTGTTCCATGAGCCTATGATCTAACATTAGTTGCAGAAGATGGGTTTTCGAATAACGGCTGACGAAGATGATGCACATGGTAAAGATGGCAAAGGCTTAGGGTTTTTGACACAAGGCTGCCGCCAGGTTGAGGTCTCAGATGGATTAATGTGCACGATGTTATTCTTGGAACCCACCCCGATCGCCTAGTGAGTTAGTTAAAAGGAGTAATCTTGATGTGGTGCCAAACGTAGATTTTTTTGGTGTGCATAAGTGTTTTCTTGTTCTCGTTACCATCATCTTCTCAAGATATTATAGACATGTTTCATTCTTGAGTTATTTATTCCGAACATGGTAGTTATCATCAACTGGATGCGAAATGCTTGTGTTGTATGCAATTTAAGACGCACCTCTACTGCTATTGCAAGTGCTCAGTCTTTGTTAGGGGTGTGCCATATTCATGTTGAATCCGTTTTAATCTTGATCTTACCATAGCATTTGCAGTATGGATGGCTGATTTTAGAATTTGATGAATGCGAGGAAAAACAAAAAATAATTGGATATTAGTTCTTCATTCAGCTTCCTCATATGATTGTAGAGTTGTTCCTTCCGTGGAAGGTAATGAGCAAGTGAGGTAAGACACTCTCCTCCCCATTTACTGAGTTTTAAACCTACTTTACATCAATTAAAGTTGATTCTGCCAGTAGAAACTGTAAGGCCACAAAGAAAGCACAGTAAGAAGTCTCGTATGCAAAACAAGTGATGTTTGTTCCTTATCGTCATGCTTGGCATGGGAGACCCAACCAAACAAATCAAAGAGGAGGAGCAGCAGCAGCAGCAGCAGCAGCCATGAACGAGGAGGTGGTCACAACTTGCTCGACAACAACAACATTAATGGTTGCCCACACCCGTCATCTTTGCTTCTCCCTTTCTTCAAGGGGTTTAATATCTGCAAGAGGGCGGTGAACACTACTAAATTCTCATTCACTGTGTCTTCTCCTCTTTGTTCCCATAGGACACCCTCCCCACCAGAGAAACAGGTTAGACATCAATGAGAATAATGAAAGATGAGAGAGAGTGCTTCTCAGTCAGAACCATAACCTGGAGGGAGTCCCTCCAAACACGATAGATACAGAGGTGCAGATATAGAGAGATATGAAGTCTTCTCACACTACCTGAAATATAAAGGCAATGAATGCGATGGAAGAACCACATGGGGGACCTTTAAGCTGCCATGCCCTCCTCTCCTCTCACATCCTGCAGCTGAAAGCCAATGTGGGCATCACCTGAAATATGATATGAGCATCCACCACAAGGAGGAGGAGGAGACGAGAGAGTTCCAGTAAAGCCAAACAAAAACATTATCTGATAAATAAATATCGACATCAGATACATCAACTTGTTTGTATGAAAATGTGATTGCAGTGGGCAAGGAAAACTTCTCTCCCAACCCCTACAACATCCAATCTAATCTTAAGTTTACATCTGCCGGCTTTCTTCATCCTCCACAGTTTTTAACACAACTTAGCAAACAAGCAAAACACACATGAAAGACTCCCCTCAATCTTAAAACCATCTCATAAGAGATTCTTCTGATCCTTTGCTATCGAAGGCAGCACCTCATCGTGAGACGATGAGAAGAACAGCAAAAGAGAAACCTCGACTACATCACATAACTACTGACTTGACCAAACCGGGATGGCGTAAAGAAAGAATTCTGCACCAAGGCTCTAGGAGTTCACTTCGAGCGTGCAGGTGATGGACCCATGAATGATTATGCTCCTATTTACAGAACATTATTTAGATGGCAGACTCCAATTTCCCTAAAGTTAGTTTATCCTACTAAACCCATGGTTTACGATGGTGAGTCAGTCAACCAAGCAAAAGAACTAGTACGACTATGAACAGATTTGGTTCACTTCCGATCCACCATGGCCTCAGCGTTAGACCTCCACCCTCCACAGGATGTTATTGTCGGCAACATTGTGCGACCTCTCCACAGCCGCGACCTTCGCCCGATGACTTCCAGCCATAACGTTTCTCCCCCTCTCCCTCTCCACTTGAGGTAGCTCACAGGCTTCACTGACTGATCCACGGTTTACATCAGCTGGAGGAATGAAACAGTCCATCGAGAGTCCGGGAACATTAAAAGCCACCTCTTCGATGGTCCACACCTCCTCCATTCTTGTCTTAGTGTGGCTCATGGCCACTTCACCAAACCGGAAAAGGGTGACCACCGAATGCCCTGAATGGGCAATCATCATACCCTCAACAGCACGGTAGTCATCGATGGAGGAGTTAATGGAGGTCTCCCAATACACGGCATCACCTCCGGTGCTCGACTGGATTCGAGTCAGATGGGAGTCCTCCATGTAAGTAAGAAGCCCGGTCTTCTGGCTGAAGTAACCAAACAACACATGCCTAATGATCTCTGCAGCACCTTCACTCCTAGCCTTCAATGTCTGTGGATCTGCACAGAGCTTGAGGATGAAGCAATCCTCTCCATTGACCTCCTTCTCCCCGATGCACTGTGCATCGGCAAACATGCTGGCCGTGGTCAATGGATCAATACCCTACGTGGTTACGCCAGCATGGATAATAATTAGCTTTGCCGACCGACCGGCAATGTTCAAGCAGAAAACACAAGTTGGTATCAAAAAGAACATGAGACGGTAGCTTATGCTATCTATATCCACTGCTTTTCTACCTGAAGTGCTCGACGAAGAGGTCGAATGGGGCCTTTGGCGGCATGGGCACCGAGCCAGGGGGTGTGGCTCCAAACGATGCTGCCGTCGCAACCGGCACGGACCTTGCTACCACCAACAGCCAACTCGACGTACCACATGTCCGGTGCCATCTGCCAGAGCACAAACCCACCAGATTCTGCATCTTTCGGTGAGTTACGATTCTTGATGATCCCAGTCGCCGTCTCAAACTCCGAGGCCACCATCCTCACCTTCCCCATTGCGTACGCATTCCTGATGGAGCTCAGAAGCTTCAACCCACCTGATGCCGCTGTGTACTGCTGTAGTATGTATTGAGCCGTCGACGTTTCCTTCCACAGCCAATCACGGAAAAATATCAATAGATTACCCCCAATTACTATCCAAAGAGACGAACAAACGCAATCAGGACGCAAACGAGAAGTAATTAGATGGACAGCGGATGCATCCGTTGCAGGAAGTGCATTCAAATATCGTGTGAAATCACAAAACCCTGTGGAAATTCCACCAATTTGAGAGGATGAACGTAATAGCTTGACTAGAATGCAGCAAGATTGGAATTTGCTGACGCTTTCACCTACCACACGACATCCAAAGCTACTAGTGAAGGAAACTTTCCGCTAGGGAAAAAGATCGAGTGGATGAAAGGAAGAGGGGTGCTCACAATGGGAGTGTCCTTGATGCTGAGGTGAGGGAGGGGGTTGGCGAGGGAGACGTGGACGGGGGCGAGCGGCGCCCCCATGACGCCGAGGAGGAGGCGGAGGTCAGAGCTGCGGCAGGAGGGAGCGGAGACCGACGGCGCGCGGGAGAGCTGGCCCATCACCCATCGCCCCCACCCTTCCTTCCTCGGGTCCCCGCCGTCCCCCTCCGGCCCCTCCGCCAGCGGCGCCAGGGTCCCGGACGCCGGCACCAACAGCTCCGCGGGGAACCCCCGCGCGGGCTGCCGCTTCCACCGCCGCGGAAGAAGAAGATTCGCAACCGGCGACGGGCTCCGCCGCGGGCTCTCCGACCTCGACCTCGCCCTCGCCCTGGCGGGTGACAAGCCCCGCGCCACCTCCTCCCGCAGCGCCGAGAAGAACCCTTGCTTCTTCTCCATCCTCTCCCGAAAGACAAAGAAGCAGAGACGGCCCCGAACCCTCAAACGCAGAGGACATGCAACGAGTTCGCAGGGTGATATCCAAACAGGGAGCCACCGCTGGTTTGCGGCGCCGAAGAGGAGCGAGCGAAGCCGGAGGACTACAATGCGATGCGATGTGCCTCGACTAGGAGAAAGAGCGTGAGCACGCTCGCCGAGGAGGAAGCAGAGGAGACGTTGTGGTGGTGGTGGTGGTGGTGGGAATTGGCGGTGGAATAAAGCACCAACGAGGGGCGAAAAAGTCAAAAAGGCGAAAGAATCGAATAAAAAATATAATATAAAATAAAAGAAAAAGCAGTCGACGGACACGCCACTCGATGGCCGATAACGGAGACCGCGGCGAGGTCCTGTCACCGCTGCGATGCGTTTTGGATGAGCATGGTGAGCTTACGTACCGGTTATCATAACTGAATCGTGGGGCCTCTTAGCCGATCCTGTGAGGTCCAATCACCGACGCCAGGGTTTAGTGAATGGGCTTTTTTTGCGGTTTTTAACGCCGTTGGCGATGGAGGTGAGCTAACCGGCGGTCACTGAGTCTCCGATTACTGCGCCGTTCAACAGCCATGGATGATCAACACATGTAGTGAGGTCACCGCCTGGAAATTTTAGCATTTTGACACCGTTCTAAGCGGGAGGTAAGCTTCGTACGGTCACCGAGTCGAAGACTAAGGCATTTTGGCGTCTTTTGAGGAGGTGAGCTGACGCAGCGGTCAACGTAAACGAGGTCAAATCGCCAGCTCGGCCAAGTCTGTTAACAGAGAGCGGTCGGATCACCGTATTGACATCACTTTCACACTGTTTCGCGTGTTCTTTTACATCAAATCGCCAACTATCAACGTCTAGAGGCCTCACTGGCCTCGCGGTAAGCGTAGCTCGGTTGCCGTAACCGAGTTCCCGACGCCAGCTCGCGTAACGGCGTCGCCATGCTCACGTCACGTGGGCGGCGTACGGGAGATCTCGGTCGATTTTGAGGTGCAAACAAATAGATTTCTTTTTGCCTTTTCTGGCATCAAATTAAACTATCAGGAAGGCAACAAATAGATGACAGAGAGTGAATCTTACAACTATGGTGGTGATCCGATCACGATCCAACGGCTGATGATGCCAATTTGCCCTCGCCTCACGATGTGTGATTAGCTGTCAGACTTTTTATTTTATTATTTTATCAAGAATAAGTGACGAAGATTAAATTATAAAAATTTTACTGGATATATGCAATGAATATAGCAATTAAAATCCTCGAATGTATTATTTATGGTACGTTATAAAAGAAAAATAAAACAATGATGGTCATGTTCTTAAAACATCTCCCTTCAATTATTGGCTTATAATTCCAACATTAAATGAAGATATGCATGTGTAAAATAAAATTTATATTGATATTTCCTACAGAAGACTCCAAAATGAAGTAATGAGGATAGAGACAAGGGAGGGGGCCCATGACAAGAACTTTACACCCTAGGGGAGCTCTCAATTTGAAGATGGCCATATCCTTAGATTTCAATGATGGTGAGGAGGAAGATCATTTACAATAATAATAATAATAATAATAATAATAATAATAATAATAATAATAATAATAATAATAATAATAATAATATATAACATAGGCCATGGACCATCTTAATCCATAGAGACAGGTTGGTGACATCAATTCTATGGTTGAGGTCAACTCGATGTCTTTCTTTTCCTTGGTTGTAGATCTATAAACCAAGGTTAGCTTTTACGATGGTTGCACCATACGCATCACAAGGAGAGTTCGATGAGTGTTTTCTAGATGTGTAGTGAGATTAATAGACATTAATGTTGCTTGTGGTCCGTCAAGTTCGAGAGGTGATGATGAGGATAAGGTGGTGGGTGGGTAATCTTTTGACTCCTTGTCCTCTCGAGTCAACAAGAAAGAAAGAAAAGATTTCTGCTCCAAGCAGCATCTCTAATCCTGTAACCGGGAAGGCATCGATCGATTTGACACTCGCGTCGAGCGTGGCAGATGCTTGGGATCCATGTAAGTCAACTCGGTAGACCTTTTTAATCTCTCTGAAGAATCTTGTTAGTCATGCTTTGACATTTGATGGAGAGTGGTTGGATATCTAGATCTGAGGCATTTGTATTCCTTCCTTTCTGATAAGGATCATTAGGGTTTCGAGTCGATGCTTGGTTTCACAGCCTGCTTTCTGTACCTTAAAGATCATCAGCGTGGCAGCCGAGAATTCCATGGACCCACAAAACGCAGTGAGCTCCGGAGTCAGCAATGTGTTATTTCAAGGATTTGCAGATCCCTGCATGCTTTTCTTTTGCTGTCGACATGACTCTACACTGTGAGAGGTGGAGGTGAGGGACGTACATGTAATGTGGTCTCGTTCTTTTGGAAATAGAGAGGACAAAAAGTGTGCAGTCGGAGAAAAGTCTTGGATTGGTTTTGATTGATTACAGCGACCAACACTCATCTGTCAATCTCGCCATGGATTGCGGGAGCTGAGGCTGCCTCGTTAGAGTGTCAGATGTCTGCAGTCACATCATGTGCCTGTAAACTATGTTCCTCCAAGTAATACACTTGCATGCATCGTCTCCAAAAACAATTAGGTCTATGGCTTCTCTCTTCCATAACAATGGATGGATGGATGGATGGTCACTGTGATCATTACTCGACCAACATGTTAACATCTCCATCATTATCATCTTGTGAGCTCCAAATCCATCATTGATTTAGAAATATTTATATTCAAATTTGAAAGGTACAATTTGCCAAATCATGCTGAAAGTATGCCAAATTTGACTCTAAATACCTCTCAATTTCACTATTTGAATTTGTCAAATCTTAAAGTAACAAATTAATTAATTAACATTTTCAGAAGCATTTAAAAAAAATATATGACATTTTTACATTTAAATATCTCAAAATTCACATAAAAATCGGAGGAGGAAAAAGATTATGCATTCACTATTTTCATGTTGTTATCCCTTTATTATGAGGGTATTTATATCATTCCACACATAAATAAGGATCATAGTGAAATTGAATTTGATTATGACTATCCTTAAACTCACACTATATGATTGTTAAACTTTGAGGTAAAATGGAGAAAATTTACATTATTTATACTTATAAATGCACATTCTTATACTCGTTTCCAAATAGAAATGGTCTAAATATATTTAAATCAACAAATAATCACATAAACCCTATTAGCACAATAATGTTAAATTTCTATAAAACTTGTGTTTGACTTCGAACCAATTAAAGCATTAGCACAGCAATACTATACTTATATTCGATAGATTTATGCTCTTATTCAATATCCAAATGAATTGAGTATGTGTTATTGAGACATTTGGATTGATTGTGTTGGGACGATTCTGGTAATCTTTAAATAACTTCTAAGAGAGTTTGTATGTGGCATGACCTTTATAGGTACACAATTTAATTTAATTTGGTTTAATTTGTTTGGTTTGCTTCGATCCATCAAAAAATAATCCCAAAAAATAATCAAATTAAATAAAGGAGGTATAACGTTGAAATTTTGAGAAAAAAATAATAAAACTAAAGCTAGTAACTTTTTGTTTTTTTTACTATTCATTCTATAAATTCTCACAAATATATTTATCTTCATATTTATACTAAGTTTTAGTCCAAATATGAATTGAAAAGTGCAATACAATGATAATCTAACCATCCCTTTCTTAATCAAATATGATAGAGTAATTGAATTATAAATGATAATATACGAAGTATGAAAAAAAAAAATATTTTTCCTTTAGTTTTTTCACATAAAGCACCCCACCATCCCTTTTTCCCCCTTTTCTTATGGAAGTCCAATTACAATTCTTTTATACTATTTTAAATAATACTAAAAAAACACTATAATATAGTACTAAAATATTGTAACATAATATTTTTGTATAAATTTTATAAAAAAATATAATCAAATCCATCCATATATAGAAAAAGGAAGGATATTAGAGGTATTCTAGATATTATCCAAAAAAAACATATTATTAAGAAATTATAAAAATGAAGGTACTACCCAAAAGAATACTATGATGTTCCGTATTTAGTTTTTAACTAGAGGACATCTTTTTTCATATTATAATCAAAATATTTTTTATAAAATCAAGAAAATCAATCGATGTCCATTAACCGTTAGGTTATTTGGGTCAGATCGATTTATTTGACATAACCTAAATCAAACCGATTCAATAAAAATCTAAGTATTTGATTTATCTCTTTTTAGTCTTAGATTTATCCTTTTTTTTTTTTTCAAATAACCTCAATACCTCCATTCCCAAATTATTGTCATCTCGACTCTATCTCCTCCTCCTCCACCACCATCTTATCCTCCTCTCACTTCACCTCTAACGATATCTTCTTCTTTTTCTCTCCATTATTTCATCCTCGTCTTCCTCTCCCTCTCGCTCATTCATCACCCTCATCCTCTCCTCCTCTTTTTCCTTTTTACTATTTTAGTTAGTCATTATACTCGAGTTACAATCATTCATAGGATATATATATATATATATATATATATATATATATATATATATATATATATATATATATATAATTATAATAAAAATAAAAATTAAGTTATTCTAAAAATTATATTATTTTTTATATAAATTTTTTTTAAATTATTCAAAAAATTATTACACTCGAGTTGTACTCATTCATAGAATATATTAAAAATATATTAATTTTTATATAAACTTATTGTTAATTCATTATAAATAGAAAATATTATGCTAAATATCTTATAATAATATGCTAATAATACTATAGAAGTTTGAATTGGTTTGTTGAAAATTAACTTGTGTTATACTCGATTATATATTTAATAAAAAATATTATATTTAGAAACTTAATTACCTTAAACTCATAAAAAAATTTATAAATAAATAAATAAATAAATAAATAAATAATGAATATATTAGTATCTCACCCTTATAGTTCCAAACATAGGCTTGGTGAAAATTTAAAAAGTTATGCTTGAATTATATTGGATCACGAATTCAACATAAAAATATAATATTTTAAAAATTAATCATTCTAAATTCATACAAAAATAAAAAAAAAGAAAACATACATATTAGCATCTCAATATAGTAATAGTTCAAGATAAGTTTGGATATACCTAGTAAAAATTCAAATAGTTACACTCCATCAAACATTCAACCCAAAAATATCTTATTTTAAAAATTAATTACTTTAAATTTATATAAAAATAAAAAGATAAATATATTATTATCTTATCCTAGTGGTTCTGGAGAAGTTTGGATAGATTTAATAAAAATCTAGTGGTTGTATTCAATTTTTGATTCAACCCAAAGATATCATCTTTAAAAATCTATTCACCATAAAATCATAAAAATATAAAAAAAATGATACTAAATATCTTATATTGATGTGCTAGTTATCGTATAAAAGTTTGAATTTGTTTGATAAAGACATATTGGTTATTCTTACTCATATATTTAATAAAGTCTAACTCAATTCGTAATGACCCGTCCCAACTCGATCCAAAGCGATTTAATGAATCGTCCAGATCAAACCAATACGTGGTTTGAAATAGATCGATTTAAAAGTATTATTAGAATTAAAAATAATAATAATATCTTTCGATAAAAACTAAATATATAGACACTATACGATAAAAGCGTAATATTAAGGGCTTTTTTTTTGGTAAATTATCTATTATATTATATATTTATTTAAAATTATGAACATATATATATATATATATATATATATATATATATATATATATATATATATATATATATATATATATATATATATATATATATATATATATATATATATATATATATATATATATATAATTATGCGAAGTAATGGTATGCGCCCCGCGATGGCTCCTCTCTTCCCTCTTCTCCCTCCCTTCCTCACTTGGCCAAGCCTCTGTTTCCTCCCCCTTCGCTCCCTCGCTAACTCTCTCTTCGCTCAATCGATTCCTCGTAAAGATGGCCGCCTTACTACTTCTCCCACACTCCCCGCTCTATATACGAAGCCCACCTCTCCCTTCTCTCCTCCTCTCCGTCGGACCCAGCCAAGCGAGAGCAAAGAGGCATGCCGCTCGAGAACTGCTTCCCTCGCCTCCCCCGTGTGGGGGCCAAGAAGGCGGCCAGGGAGCTTCGGGACAAGAGGAAGTACAGCGAACTCTCCATCCACTCCGAGTTCGCCGTCCCCTGCACCCCTCGCCCATCGACATCCATACCCACGTCTAGGAAAGCTGCTCCGGCACAGACCGCCGCCGCCTCCAAGGATGAGGACTCCCCCGTCGATGACCCGCGGATGTGCGCGGCGTACACCTCCGATATCTATCGGCACCTCAGATCGATGGAGGTTGGTTCTCGGATAAAGATCGCTGCTTTTTTCCGTTTGGAAGGCATAAGTTTTGGTTTTGTGGATGTAGGTGGAGGCGAAGCGGAGGCCGTCGGCGAACTACATGGACGCTATTCAGAGAGAAGTGACGGCTGACATGAGGGGGATTCTGGTGGATTGGCTGGTGCAGGTGGCTGAGGAATACAAACTGCTCCCCAACACGCTTTACCTCGCCGTCTCGTACATCGACCTGTTCCTTTCCTCCAAAGCGATCAGGACGCAGCGGCTGCAGCTCCTCGGGGTCTCCTCCATGTTCGTTGCTGCGTATGTTCTGATGTGCTTTGTTTTGGCTAAAGATGATTCCTTTTCTCCTCGAACGATCCCTCTGTTGATGAATGTTTTCGGATGCAGGAAGTACGAAGAGATATACCATCCAAGTATCGAAAATTTCTGTGATATCACGGCTAATGCTTACAACCAGCAGGAGGTACGTACCTTTCTTGTTCATCTCCTCTTCGACCTCTGTTCCTTCTCTCCGCTTGATTGGGGCTTGTCGATCGACATTTAGTTCTCTTTCCCTTCGTCGGCACAGATGAAGAAGATGGAGAGGGACATCCTCAAGTGTCTCGAGTTTGAGATGGGCAGTCCCACCATCAAGACATTCCTGAGGTATCATTTCGTCTTCTCCATCCATCGATGGTCGTATCCTCTTTGTGGTTTGATCGGGCTAATCGTTGTTCTCGTAGGCGATTCACGGAGGCTGGTCATGAAGATGGCAAAGTGAGTGTCAATTCTCTTCTCATGCATTCTGATTACGATTTGATCTTTAGCTCCATGCGTGCTATGTCAACTCGATACAGAATTGGGGTGCGCAACTGGAGTTTCTGGCAAGCTACCTTGCGGAGTTGAGCTTGGTAGACTATGGCTGCGTGCAGTTCTTGCCGTCGGTGATCGCTGCTTCAGCTGTATTCGTTGCGAGATTCACACTGAATCCAAAGAGTCATCCATGGGTATGATTCTGCTACGCTGGATTGGAACTTTGATTCGCAGCTTTAGCTCTTCTTATACCTTTCCTCTGCTCTGCAGAACAGGAAACTGGAACAGTGTACCGAGTACAAAGCGAGTGACCTGAAGGACTGCGTCCATGCCATACACGACCTGCAGTGGAAGAAGAGAGCAGTGTCTTTGGTGGGCATCAGCGAAAAGTACAAGCAAAACAAGGTAACCAACCTTGTCCTTCCCACAGCAATGGTGATTCCATCGTTCCATGTTGCCGCCATGTATCTGCATCATCAACCTTGCTTTCTTCTTTGGAACAGTTCCATGGCGTGTCGATGTTGCTTTCTCACGCTGAGATTCCTGCAATTTACACCCGAAGTAATTGTTGTGGATTTCGGAATCTGCTGTTGACCACCAAGTTGTAGCCATCTTAACTTGTGTTGTGACCTGTAGAAGATGATGATGCAGTTGAAACCTACCGAAAGACGCGCAGATTCTCATGTAATTATTCTTTCTTTTATTTCCGTACATCATTTATGGCTGTATGCAAATGATTTGTATGATTGAAAGATAAGTTGATTGATTTTGACTGGTGCCTTGTCGATAAGCAATCTCTGAGATGAATATATATATATATATATACACACGGTGACAAGGGACGATGTAGGAGTGACACGAGACACAAAGGGTAAATTAGGAGATCATCCGAAAGCGATCCATCATATTAGTATCTGTATCCACACTGGGTGTAAAATAGACGAGGGTTCTTACTTACTATTTTGTTTTAAATTAATACGAGTGAGTGATGACTATGAAATGCTTATAACAACCAAAATCGAATCATTAGGGATCTAACAATGTAATCAAGGCAAATCGACTTCTCTTTTTAGTGTGGAGCCATCCTTTAGTGCATAATATCTCAATTTAGTTTCATATCTAAAATCGAAAGTATATAAAAGTTAAAATTAATTTATAATATATATAATAGATATACTATTATTAATTTGGACTTAAATATTTTGATTTAGTAATTTAAGCTCAACGAAGTTATGAGTCAATTATCTCATTAGATCATATCACGATAATTATAATAAAAGAAAAAGAAGATCGTTCATGGATCAGGTTAGAAGACACATCAAGGTGTAGAGTCATCGCTGGACTAATGGGTCAATCATTCCATCAAGATTGGATTCTTTATCATGTCACGGCTTGTATGTCGATAGTTAATGTTTTGGTAAAAAAATATAATCATTACAATTATTCTAAACTAAGCAAAGGAAGTAGGAAGGAAGCATTTTGCAAAAGTAACAAATATAGTTTGATTAACATTTTTCACTAGAATGGTAGATAGTTATGTATAAATATTACAAAGTTGTACCTAATAAAAGCTTAACAAATCAACATTTTAGAAAATGAGAGGTGAACGGTGAAATGATATTTATTATGAAAAATGAAAGAGGAATGGTGGAATTTTAAGGACAATAATGTAAGAATTTCTAAATATAGAATGAAGAAAAGTCTCAAAATTGAATAAGAATAATATTTAAATTATTTAGACTGCAATGATCAATAAAATTATAAGTGTAACAAAATATATTTTTGGAGAATATAAAGACAGAGTTATAGCTCTAAAAGAGAGTTTGGTGGTGGCGTGCGGATCTTCCAAAGATAATTATTACAAAATGTTCATGCTTTAACGATTAACAAATGTATACAAATATATATATATAAGACTTATGATAATTTTCATACTATTTTACAGTATTATTTCAGAATCTAAAATAAAGGCAAAAACAATTATCATTATGGCAAGGTATATGATTTATATAATCTAATAAAATATTTGCTACTAAGGAGGGTGAAAATAATAATAATAATAATAATAATAATAATTAAAAGAAAGAACAAGGATTTAAGTTATATTAGATAATATTAGTAAAATGAGAAGGTGTAAAAGAAGGCCTAAAATGATCTTAAAAATAATAATTAAATAATTAAATACTCTTAATTTGTCCAAACTTATGACTTTCTATAGAGTTTCATGACTATGAATAAAAAATAATATATATATATATATATATATATATATATATATATATAATCTAACAATGAGGGAAAAATAATAATCATTATGAAAAGATATAAGGCTTGTGATAATTTGTATAATAAATTATGTATTGGAGATGGTGAAAATGATATCTTTAGAATTGCTAAACTTAGGGTAACAAAAAAAAAAAAGGGATTTAGGTTAAAAATATATAAAAAAAATATGGGAAAAAAAATAATTTATATTTAATATTAGGGTAAATATGGGAAGTTATTCCGCGCGCGCGGTGAGCGAATCCATTCCGAACCTTCGAAAACGACGCCAATTCCCTGCGATCGCCGATCTTTTCCGCCTTCTTCCTCTCCCTTCCTCACTTGGCCAGCCTGCAAATGGGAAGCACATCATCAAAACCCCCTTCGCTCCCTCTCTCTTTTGGCAGTCGACTCCTCGTAGAAATGGCGGCCTTTCGGCCTCTCCCACTCTTCCTGCTCCATGAACTAACCCCGCCTATCCCTCCCTCCCTTCTCCGTCATTCCCTTCTCTCCTTTGGACCGAGACAAGCACTAACAGAGTCACAGAGCAGAGCAAAGACGAACGGAGGAAGCCATGGCGGTCGAGGAGAACTGCCCCCCTCCCTTCACCCGTGCGGCGGCCCAGCTCCCTGGCGAGCCACCGCTCAAGAGGAAGTTCAGCGAGCTCTCCACCCTCTCCGACGCTACCGTCCCCTGCACCCCTGTCCCATCGAAACCCAGATACAAGGCGAGGAAGGAGGAGGAAGGGAGTCGGGAAGCTGCCTCGCCGCAGATCACCGCCCCCGCCGATGGCGACTCAGCGGTAGATGACCCGCAGATGTGCGCAACGCACGCGTCACCTATGTATCGGTACCTCAGATCATTGGAGGTTGGTTCTTGGATAAAGATCGTGGCTTTTTCGCCGGAACGCGTCTCCATCGGAGTCTTGCTTTTGTGGATGTAGGTGGAGGCGAAGCGGAGGCCGTCGCCCAACTACATGGATGCTGTTCAGAGGAGAGTGACGGCGGGCATGAGGGGGGTTCTGGTGGATTGGCTGGTGCAGGTGGCTGAGGAATACCGCCTTGTCTCCGATACGCTTTACCTCGCCGTCTCATACATCGACCGGTTCCTTTCCTTCAATGCGATCGGCAGGGAGCGGCTGCAGCTCCTCGGCGTTGCCTCCATGCTCGTCGCTGCGTACGTTCCGATGTGCTTGCTTTGGGTCAAGACGATTCCTTTTCTCCTCGAATGATCATTTCTGTGGGATGGCCTTCTGTCGATGCAGGAATTATCAAGAGATTTGCCGTCCGAGTGCCGAAGAATTCTGTTATATTACGGACAACACTTACACGAAGCAAGAGGTACCTTTTGGTTCATCTCTTCTTCCACCGGGGCTTTTTGATGAACACACACTTCTCTCTGCCTTGGTTGGTGCAGATCGTGAAGATGGAGAGCGACATCCTCGAGTGTCTCGAGTTTGCTATGGGTGGTCCCACCATCGACACCTTCGTATGGTATTATTTCGTCTTCTCCGTCCATCGATGGTTGCATCCTCTTTGTGGTTTGATTGAGCTGCTAATCGTTGTTCTCGTAGGCGATTCACAGGGGCAGGTCAAGAAGATGGCAAAGTGAGTGTTCATTCTCTTCGCATGCATTCTGCTTCCGATTTGATCTTTAGCTTCGTGCGTGCTATTGTCAACTCGATGCAGCACTGGGGTGCGCAACTGGAGTTTCTGGCGAGCTACCTTGCGGAGTTGAGCTTGGTAGACTATGGCTGCGTGCAGTTCTTGCCGTCGGTGATCGCTGCTTCATCTGTATTCGTTGCGAGGTTCACATTGAATCCAAAGAGTCATCCATGGGTATGTATGATTCTGCTACGCTGGATCGGATCTTTGATCGCAGCTTTTGCTCTTATACCTTTCCTTTCCTCTGCTCTGCAGAACAGGAAACTGGAACAGTGGACCGAGTACAAGGCGAGTGACCTGAAGGACTGCGTCCGTGCCATACACGACCTGCAGTCGCAGAGGAGAGCAGCGTCTTTGGTGGCTGTCAGCGAGAAATACAAGCAAAACAAGGTAACCACCACCACCTTGTCCTTCCCACAGTAATGGTGATTCCAAGTACGTCCGTCAGGGGTGGTGCATCTATCTGAACCTTGCGGTCCTGTTTGGAACAGTTCCATTGCGTGTCGATGTTGCTTCCTTACATTGAGATTCCTGCGATTTACTTAGACGATCCCGAGGAGTAGTTGGAGAGAGCTCTTTTGATGCCGGTGAAGTTGCCGCCTTCTTCTTGTTCTAGTTGTGTTGTGACCTACAGAAGATGACACGGTTGAAACCTATAGAGAGAGGTGCAGATTCTCGTGTAACCACCGTTCTTTCTTTTGGGTTCGGAGAACTATTCGTTTCTGATAGCATTGATGGCCCAATGTTAAGGAGTGGCACGATGAATGATGATGAGTTGATTGTTTTGTGATTTATTGTGCACTGTGAACAAGCAATATCTAAGATTGAGTACACCAGCAAAAAACAATGGTTACTCTAATGACACCATCCATGGAGAGACACAACTGAGCACATGTGGAACAAAGAGGATGCCAAGAGCAGAACTTCTTATAAATGTTGTGTAGAAACCTTAAATCAAGAAACTGTACTGCAACATGGCCAAGAAATAAACTGACACCACATCACAGCAACAAAACCAAGACTAGGTTTTCGGTCAACAATGGGGAAGCAACCCGAAACTCTGATGAATGATGCTGAGAGTTAATGTGGATTGTGAAGTCAAGAAAGAAAAGGAAAAAGGAAAAGAAAAAAAGCTCCCTGAAACTTGGAATCTCAATCAAGCTATAACATATATTAGTCAGGAATTCACCATCTCCGCATGCCTCTTCCACCCCGACCTCGGAAAGCTGGTCCACCACGACCAGCCATAGCATTTGCAGCAGCTTCACCTTGTGCACTCTCCGACTGCTTATCGCAGTTCAAACGGATGAGAAAATAATCATAAAAAAAAATACATTCAATCTACTGTTAAATATTTAACACAATGCACCAAGATTTAAGTTTGCAGAAGACCAGTTCAATGAGGTTGGCCAGAGAACTTAAACTAAACATGCAACAGGGAGTACATACGACTTGATAGATTTAGGCTCTATGGCAATACCAACAAGAGAAACGAAGCACAAGTTCCATAAACACAAACAAGAAAAATAGAGTAAGAAATAAAAAATTGATACTAAATCTAGAACATCTTTGTTATTTCTGGCCATCTACTCCAGTGTATATCAATAGACAAGTCGACATAGCTCGAGCACTATCAAAAGCAGCAATTATCTGAGGTGAGAATGGATGCTTTCCTGCCAACAAGCTTGCTATGGTTGGAGGTATTATATTGTAAATACAGGCTGCCTGAAGCAAATGGAAAGCTTCTCAGTGACTTAATACTTCCGTTGAAATTTTAAAAATCTTGGCAATATTAATAAAATTGAGATCTCACTGAGTTCTTGACCCACATTAAAATTCAGTCTATGGCTAACAAGTAGATGCATCAGCATTGCAGCGAAAACATTAGAGATTCACCCCATTCAGCAGTCATGAACAAGGAGAATAAGAGGACTAGAAGAGAGAGAAAGGATGAGAAGAGGAAATAGGAAATAACAGGAGAAAGAAAGGAGGAGGAGAAGAGCAGGAAGGAGAAAAGAGAGGACGGAAGCAAAGAGGTATAAGAGAGATTATGACAAGAAGGATAGAATAAGAAAAACAAGGAAACAGAAAGGAGGCAGTGGCGGAGAAAAACAAAAGGCATCGGGAAGAAATAAAAGGAGAAAAGATAGGAGCAAAGGTAAAAGGGAGAAGAAAATGCAAGGATGAGGAGAAGTGGTAAGGTGTGTAAGAGAGAAGAAAGAAGAAAAGGAAAAGAGGAAAAAAGAAAGAAATTTGAAGTTCTAGTTATGATAACATCATTTTGTTAATCCACTAGTCCAACCAATGACCCAGTGTATGAGGCTTGGCCGGATCAATGACTGATTCAGTTTTGATAATTATGTCCCCATTCAGATTTTCCTTGTGGAAACAAATATATATTTAAGTTTATGAAATTTCTGGGAAGATTCAACACCTGAAAACACACAAAAAAAAAGGCAGAAATTGCACCATGAAATCTTCTCGATAATGGCAAAGCAGGCAAATGCTGAATACTGATTAAGCATGATATTGCTGATGTGTTAAAAAGCTCTATTTTTTAATATTCAATACGTTACCTTTGGGTTTTTCACAGTTTCATCCACACTTAAGATGAGACAAGCAGCTTCAGTTGCAGCATTTATAGCATTGATCTGCAATTTATGTTTATAAATACTATTAACATCAATAATCAGCAAATTAATTTTAATAATTGGCGAAGAAATAAGTAATATTACCTTGACAACTGCAGGCTCCCATACAAAGTTAGCAAAAGAATCAGCAATTCCACCAGTATTGATTTCCACACCAAAATTTGCACCTTCGCCTGTTATAGGCATAAATTCAAGTATGCGTTACTAGAAGCAAACCTCCCAAAGCTCTCAGTTACTGAAAGAAAGAAGCTAACCAGATGCATGCTTCTGTCTGAGTTTGTTAAGTACATCAGTTGAATCAAATCCAGCATTGTCACAAAGTTGCCGTGGAATTACCTGCATATAGAAAATAGAAAAAGCTGTGATCAAACTTGATGAAACCATCGAGCCTTTAAGGTTCAACACAGAAAGATAACTCTCATAAGGTATATGGAGGAGTTCCAGAAGAAGAAATAAAATGTTAAAGAGTTCCGCATAAAAAATAGAAGAAAGAAACGGTACAAGTGGATGGTGATTTGACAACTCTTGTATGCACATGCTGAACGGATACAACAATTAATATACTCACAGAGAAGATTATAACGTATGAACTCATGGTTGCCTACCTCAAGAGCTTTGGCATATGAATTGATAAATAGCTGTGACTTTCCAGCTATTGTGCGTGCATGCAGTCTCAAATATCGGCTTAGCTCCATCTGCCAAAGGCAGTAAAATGATTATACTCCAAAAGAGGAAAGCTAGGACATGACAATGGTTTGTTACAGGTAGTTACATCAATAGCACCACCACCAGGCACAATGGTGGAGTTCTTTAAAGCTCTCCTCACTATCATAATGGCATCATGAAGGCTCCTTTCAGCTTCATCAATGAACTGCAAGGGAGAGCTAAAAATGTTAATGACTATGGTAATATAGCGCAAAGCATGATGTTAAAGCTAACTTTACCAAACTTAACCATTTTGAGAAACAAACCTGATCTGCACCACCTCGGAGAACAATGGTTGCCGTCTGACCAGAAGGACATCCATTAAAAATGTTAAACCTTTCGTTGCCTACTTGTCTTTCCTCAAACACTTCACAGGATCCAAGAACCTTTTAACAAACCAGAATATAAAATTCATGAGATATAAGGCATTATATCAAAACCAAACATTTCAACAATCCAAAAGTTAAAAACATAATAGCATATATGTAGCTTCATAAATCAAGCATTAATAATTAAAAAGAAGTAAGCATAACTGAGACCTCATCAATAACATTGTTGACAGAGGTCTGGACAGTTCCACCAGTTGCAGCAGCTACACGTAGTAAATCTTCCTCCGTCACACGACCAGCACAGAAAATATCTCTATCTGCAAAATACTGCACAAAGGCCAACACATCAGGTGCAATATAAAATGGGTTAAATAACATCAGATCAAAGATACCTGAGTTGCAAGGTCACCAATGGCCAATCGGGAGAGGACAATTTTTGCTCCACTTTTAACACACTTATCTAATTTGTCATAGATAATGTTCCATTCGGCATCAACAATTGATTGATATTGTAAAGGGTCGGATAATCTACAGAAGAATGGGACAAAAAGATTAAAAGAAAACTTTCTACATATCAACATACAATATAATTGGGAGAAAGTCTACCTGATTTCTGCATTTTCTTTCTCCGACTTCAATTCTAGTTCGATATTCAACAAAAGGATCTTCGGATTTAAAAATTTCTTTGGCTGCTGCTCAAAACCAGCATAAGAGAATGTCTTCTTGAAAGCAACACCATTAACAAGAAATGAATCTCTCATGTTACCCCCAGGGACCTATACAAAGCGAGTCAAGTATTTGGAATTTGGAATCTTTATTCTAAATATATAATTAACTCTACTTATAAGCAACCTATTGGAGTTGCTTTCCAGAATATATATAGATCATGTAGATACTTTTAACCAAGGTCTGCAATTTCGTACTGTACCGGAGTTTCGACGTTCGCTCGGTGCGTACGAAATTGTATACCGAACGGTATACAGTTCGATATATATATATATATATATATATATATATATATATATATATATATATATATATATATATATATATATATATATATATATATATATATTATAATTATTTTTCGTTCAGTTCGGTAACGGGCGGTCCGTGTATCGGTATGCCGTCGGACAGGTACGTACCGCCCGTACCGGGCGGTATCATTCGGTATTGCCTTCCTTGCTTTTAAAGGTAGGTAATATCGAATGATACAGCCCGATACGGACGATACGTACCGGTCCGACGACATTCCGGTATGCGAACCATCCGCTACCGGACGGAACGAAAAATAATAATAAAATTATATATATATATATATATATATATATACACAAACCGAGCGGTATACTGCTCAGTATACAGTTTCATACCGTATCGAGCGAACGTCGAAACTCCGGTACGGTACGAAATTGCAGACCTTAGTTTTAACTAGAACTCCAACTCCAAGTAAAATATACTTAAAAACAACAACAACAAAACAATCAAAGTTCTCATGGTAGAACAATCTCAAGGAATCCAATGCTCAAAAAGAGTTCATCATTACCTACATCAACAAAGTGTAATATTTCAATTATTTGGGATCGACTATATGGATATTTTTCCGTTATTGTGTTATCTACAAGGCAACATCCATAAATATATTAAGAACATTCAAATCTCTATTTACTAAAGTCTTATTAAATCTTCCTTTACCACTCCTCGAATCATTAATATTAATTGTCTCATTTTGTCTAACCACAATATCTATAAGTCTCATCAAAACATGTTCACATCATCTAGTTAATTATTCTCTTCATCCTCTGTTAGCGATATGGCTAATAATTCACAAATATAGATATTTTTTTATCTTTTTCATAACTTTATATATCCAATTTAACATTCCCATCTCAGTGACACCCATTTTATACATATTGCTTTTTTATCCACCCAACACCAAAAATCCATAAGCGTGACTTGCCCAACGACTGTCTTATAATAATTTTCTTTTAATCTAAAGATCACCCAGTGATCACACAAAAAATCCTGACATTCCTCTGCACTTAACCACACAATATCTCCATCGACTTCTCTATCATGTTGAATAACAAATTGAAGACACCTAAAACTTCTATTTATCGGAATATTTTGTCTATGTAACCTAATTAAATATTTGATTCTTCTCTTACAACCCGAAAATTAAATCTTATATAACATCATCGCCTCCTTACATTAACAAATTAAATAAGGTGAAAGATAGTATCTCAAACACGATAAACAGTTGCATTCAAAATTGAACCTTTACTATCAAGTGAAAACTACTCGTAATGTCATATCTTAGGGATGAATTCCAAAAGAAGAAACAAATCCTACAACAGAATGAATATTCATGTCATGTCATAGTATCTCAAACACGATAAACAGTTGCATTCAAAATTGAACCTTTACTATCAAGTGAAAACTACTCGTAATGTCATATCTTAGGGATGAATTCCAAAAGAAGAAACAAATCCTACAACAGAATGAATATTCATGTCATGTCATTCTATAGGACTGGTGCATAGACATGCCCAAAGATTAAAATCCTGTATCGATGACAGAAGTTCCAACAGTATGGAAAGAACTGATAAAGTTGGACGACATCAGGAAATATATTATAGAAAAACTGTCATGTTATATCAAAAATAAATCTGGTCCTATCCAGCAATTATGCAATTATCTTGAACATGAATTGATTCTTCAATAATAACATTATACTTCTTAATTTAAAAAATATTATGATCCTATACTCAAATTATACAATTATCTCAGACCTGATCAAAATCTTTGTTAGAAGATTTTTAGTAAGCATATAACTGTATTAATGACAAGAGGATAAACCTTGGAGGCACTATAAGGTTGCTTCTTTGCAACCTAAAGTGATCAGGGTTTGAGTGCTGTAATATGATCTCTACTTGTAGGGAATCACAATGCATATATTAACACTTTCCAAATCTCATGTTAGCAGGATACTTGTGCGCTGTGCTTTACCTTTTTCTATGCCATTACAGTATGGCAGAAGACAAAAATAATCCAAAACCACAATAGAAGATTCAACATCTTAAATCATCCAGGTGGTGCAATTGGCTAAAACATTATGAGATTACTTGACGACAATAATCTCATGAAACAACTCTAGATAGTTTTTAGTTTATAGCATCCAAGAAACTTGTACAAGAATAAATGACAACCCGATATAAGTGACATAAAATTAGGCGTGGTGAGAACAATAAGGCAAAGTATTGCAATCTTTGGCAATGACAATAAGAAATGCAGAAAAGAAATAACAAGAACTGTGATATCATAGAATATTTAATAACTTCCAAAGAGAATTCAAACTACTGAACCCGAAAACCATTTCAGGAGACGATAATGACCTTTTTTATCCCAATCAAATTAAGCCTATCATCATTGCCAATAGCAAGGACAGCATCCACAACCATGGATGCAAAGAATTCCTTCTCACCACCAATTAGCTTTGATGAGAGTGTCGTGGCAGCACATTTTGCCAACAAGGATTTCTTTTCTTCAAGACTTTTCCCCTCTATGCTTACAGCAATTTCTTTGATTTTGTTAATGGCCTGTAAAATATGTCACCTAAATTTTAGTTCATAAGGTTCACAACCAATCATAAAAGAAAGGTGACATACTCACCAAAAAGGATGCAGTTCGGTAACTTCGAATAAGATTCTGAGGGTGGACCCCATCTTCAATGAAAGGTTTTGCCTCCTTTAAGAACTCACCAGCAAGAAGCACTACAGTGGTGGTTCCATCACCAACCTGCACGAGATAGAAATGTGAAAATTAAGCCCCTACTGCCATTTAAAATGGCTAACTCCTAAAACCTATCCTCAGATCAAGATAAAAGAACAGCTGCAAGCATTGAGTTACAAGTTAAATAATCTAACCCAACAAAAGCCAAAACAATCCACACTAATGGGAAATCTTGATAGAACAAGATGATTTAGTTTGCAACAGATACCGGGAAAGAAATGCCTGAAGTTGGAAAAATAAATGTATGATACAGCATTGTTGTTGTCGTTTGTTGGAAAAGAAAAAGGCAAAAGTTCAGTTAACATAAAAGCAAGAGCATGCACATAGCAAGGAATTTAAGATTATTTTTCTGTTATGAAAAAAAGATATATAATGTTCAAACGTATGAAGTTTAAGAAAACGTGGCGAGGAAAATGCCTTATAGTTGCAACTTGAAATGTTTCCAATAACAATGCCTCTGGGCCCTAAGCCCCTGACCTACATGACAATCCACCACCACACTTTCCAATTAACTGCTTACCATTTCATTTAACGATTACACAGTAGAGATTATGTGTCCTGTAATTGTAATCAATCCCCATCAATTTAAAATCTAAGACCTTCTTTTATGGCAAAGCTACCGGAGTTCCAATCTTTATCATGGAAACCCCCCCAAAGTTGACACCATTTTCATGTTTCTTAGTCGCTACAGCTGATCCGGTCACCGATGAGTTACCTCGGAGTCCTGTGACTTAGCAATGTCAACAAGAATCTTGGCGGCAGGATGAACGATGTCAAGCAGCTTCATGATGGTGGCGCCGTCATTGGAGATGGTGGTGCTGCCCTTTTCGTCGTGGATGAGCTTGTCCATTCCCCGGGGGCCCAGCGTCGTGCGGACGGCGTCGGCTACGGCCGTGCAGGCATTGATGTTGCTCACCACCTGCGCCTTCCCCTGCGAGGTGTCCGTGCCCTCCTTGAGAAGAATGATCTGGGGTTGCTGCAACCATCGCACCAAAAGATCCAAATAGTTAATGGGTAAGCGCAGAACACGAACAAACCACGGGAAAGAAAGATGTCGTACCAGCATCGCCGCCATCGGACCAGAGAAAGGAGGAGGAGGAGGAGAAGAGCGGGGAAGCAGATTGTGATAAGCTCGGGGGTGAGGGTTCGTATTAGGGTTTTGAGAGAAGAGTGGAAATGATCGACTGATCTCTCTTTTAAAGAAATCGCCCTTTCAATTAAAATAATAATAATAAAGAAAAGTTTTATAAATGGGTCCTACTGACCCATTTCGTCGATGCCTTTCCTCATGCCCGCCGTGCGTCCGCGAGGCCTGCGTGCTCATCATTAACCTTGGCCATTACCGCCAACGTAGGAATAGGAATAGGACATCGGATTGGATCGCTGCTCCGACCTTGAATCTGTTGTGATCAAGTCGGAACGGGAAGAGAGTAGGGCTTCGATAATGATCGTTCCATCGAAAACCTCGTCACCGTTGACGACGCCTGTTGCGCCGGGTTCCATGCCTCGATCGTGCGATCTTAATGTCAAGAACATTACATTTTGAAGGTTGCAGCAATTGTGATGGTAAAGTGCCGTTCAAGGTTATCCAATGCCAACTTTGCTTCGAAGGTGGATGATTCAAAATCGAACAAGGGTAAGTAAGACACATACACCTACATGAAATGGCTCGACGTCCCTGTTAAGGAAACATATCATACCTAATCTATATGTTTATATTTATATGAACAAACATAAAGAACAGTCAAATATGAAGCCAACATCTTCCGTTGTTACTTCTTTGCATGGTAGTATATATTCGAATGTACACGTATGTAGTATATGTGGTAGGAAAAACTAGTAATCTTTTCGGATCAAATATGCAAGAAGGCATGAGGAAAACGACATATATACTACAGGAGGAAAGAAAGAACAAGGGAGGACGGAATGGTCTAAAGATGAAGTGTTTTCAGTTGTGGAGAGGGTTCGGCCCCGTCGGGACGAGCCGCTTCTGGACGCCATACCGTGGATCGATCTCCCCCCCAAGTGGTAGTGGTGGTGGTGGTGGCTGCGGAGGAGGATGAGAACCAGCAATTGGACTTTCAGGGGAACCGGCCGAGGAGGCTTCATGGGATGTCGATGCAGCAGGAAGATGAATCCATGGCGATGCGAATAGAAAGATGGCCACCAAGAGGAAAGTGCAGAACGGCGAGCAGTAACACGCCATGGCTCTCGGTGGCAACAAGGAGAACATGGAGTACAGGGTAGAGAAGGGAAGAGGGAGAGAGAGAGGAGCTGGTGGTATTAAACCCTAAGCTAAGATACCAATGCAGATCGGCTTTCATATGATGATCCATGCAAAGTTTATTTAGCTACGTCTGCCAACAATACATTATTGCACTCTACCATATAATACACGCAATGCACAGAGTTTACTTTAATGCACATGCACTAATATTTTGCAATCATGATCCAGCAAATAATGTGCTTCAAGATTTAACAAACGATGCAAATATTCTTCTTCTTTTTTTTTTTTTTTTTTTTTTTTTTTTGCATCTGGATCGGATTGTATTCTTGCCTTGCAGAGAATCTAAAATCTTAGACTTCTGGGTGTATCTGGCTATGTCATTTCTTTACGTAATTATGATCCTCAGCATTTGGCACTGCAGGATCCTGGAAGAAAAGAGAGACAAGTAACAGTAATATTCTAAGTGATGACCACATATATGAGACACTAAATGGTATTTAATTCTGATCGCAATCAAACTCAAACTCCCACAGTCAATATTATCTTAGCATAGGAGATATCAGTTCTACACGCTGAACCAATCCCAACTCGCAAGCATTTGCTATCACATCCTATGGATGCGAGGTGACTATCGATCTAATTGATTCCATCGTTCTGCTATCACATCCTACCTTTTCCTGTCACATATGAATTAGTTTGGAGCAGATCAGATTCCTGTCACACCCCACCTTCCGAACAGTATAATCTCATGATGAGCAAAACGAGTACAGTAATTTGAGTTATAGTCAAGACGAACATACACAAGTAGTACAACAGCATTGCATCAAACTCATAAGTACACAAGTCCTGAGAAAAATTACCCAAGAGAGTGGGAGATAACCATCCAATTCAGAGATGAGTTTGGTATCTTGGTTTAACAGTGGGATGCTTGTTCTCATCTGACTTGTAAACCTTTTGTGCAGTGTTGCTGCCTAAGCTGGGCCTGTGACGATGTTCTGAACTCCTCGACAATTTTCCACCATGTGAACCACATAACATACTCGGGCTCGATCGTGGTTTAAGTTGAAATAATCTGTCTTGGTTTGGCGAGCCATAAACCAATTCATTGTTTTCCTGGCAAGAAGGAAGTCACAGGTCAGAAGCCAAGCAAGACTTGATTGTAAAGAGGAATATAAGATCACATCGAACTTTTAAGGCATGGTTGTTACCTGGGACTTGGTTTTTGAGAAGCATGGAGTCAAACAAGGATTTAAATCCTTGAGAAACATTTCATCCGGACTACCGCATTCAGAAGCCAAAGGATCTCCGGAGCTATATTCCTGGGAGTTTAGGAGGGGATCAAACACATGCAGAAATATAATCTCAATGATCGAAAGCATGCTAATTCAAAGTTTAGAAGATGGACAGTAGAGCATCTAAGGTTTGATGAAACAACCCAATCACTGTTGCACTATTGCAACGTGATAAACATATGCGAATGGGGAGGAGATCATGATCTCCCAAAAGTTGAACCACAATGGTGAGGTGGTTTTTTGCAGACTCATTACTTGGATGAAATTAAAGCTTACCAAAGGATTAGCAGCCTCCTGATCGAGAACTGGTGTTGTTGGAGAGCTGATATGTCCGTCAAGGAATGACATAGCAGAATATTTATCCGCTTTTACCTGATGTCACAGAATAAGTTTAGAGAATCAAATGTCTGAAAAGTTTATATGAAATTTTCAAACACGATAATGACTGCAGATATGTGATTGACCTGCACTAGGTATCAAATTTTCACTGCCCATCAGTAATAGTCCATCTCCTAGTTGACAGAACGAAACTTGAAGGACTACACTATATACATGACCTCTAAAACGATCGACAGCCTTGTTTCTTCTTTCTGCCTTCGCTTTCTACCACGTATTGATTTCATTAAGCATATTGGATAAACATGCACAGCTAAAAAAGCATCTCTATACTTCTCTACTCATGATGTATGATGGTAAGAAAAAAAACGGATTCCATAAGATATTCAAGTTCGCAGTTTGGATTGAGTTCAATGTATTTAAGAAAGTTTGGATCCATTTAGCCGTATCAGATTAGGGGATTATATTACTTGAAATAACTAAAAAAAGTATTAGAGAAGATAAATAATCAATTCAGATAAATCTACCAAAGCAGCCAAATCAGGAGAAAATCAAATGTAACATTTCAAGACTGACCAGAAACAAAATTAAAAAAGCAAACAAAATATGCATTAGTTGGAAATAGTCAAAAGTAAATAAGCTTCCAGCTAAAAAGCAAAACTCAAGGGGTATATATATATATATATATATAGTGTTGAACCTAGCAAATTTAGCCATCATTTCCATACATCAACTATAATGAACACTGAGGCAGATCTCACAGGCATTGTGTGTGATTGTGGACCTCAAAATCTGTATCTGTTTGTCACTAGTGATCCTACATCCAGTTGCACTCAAGTCCTTCAATATACTAAAAGTACAACCAAGGGTTCATGTTATCCAAGTTGACTAACCAAATAAAAAAGATTTACCAATAGAGAGATTGAACTACTGAACAGAAATTACATGTCTTAAATCTACTCCTGCAATTCATGAGAATCATGTCTCTGAAATTTGCATGTGCTAATTAAAAAAAGAAAAGCACACCAGCTGACATGAATTTAGTTAAAATTTTCATAGAAATCCTGATCAGTAAGTCGTTTGCATAAACCAAAATGCAAAGTTCTCATAGCTCATGAGAAAAATGGAAAATTAACATTAAGAGCAAACTAATAACAATCTGTACCTCAGCAAGATCCTCTGCAAGGCACTGGAGCTGTCCAGTGAGAGAAGTGACCTGCTTTTGGAGGGTTGGGATGACTTGATTTGCCTGTTTCAGTTCAAAGCCTTGCTTCTCCAGCAGCTGCTGCAGCTGTGAATTCATAACATCCGGAAATAGTATGGCATCCTTCAATGCTTTTATCTCCTCTCTCTGCTTCAGACATAGATCCTTCAATTTTTCAATCTGTTCAAACGAAGACTACCATGATTGGTCGAGCGAAACAAGAAATTCTACATACTCATTTTAAAAAAGCACCCAAATCCCTAGTCCAACTCTCATTGTATATCAAACAACAACAAATTAGATGACAGCACAAAGGTGGTCGGATTGTGTAGATTTCACGTTCGGATCATCTATTTAACAAAGATTAATTGAGTAATAAATAAATGAAGATTTCTTTTGAGACGAGATAATTACTTTTTGATTCTTCTCCTCGATCAGCAACCGCAGCTCTGAAATCTCTGCCTCGTACTCCTTATTTTGAGTGAGAAGCTCCCTCTCGCTACGAAGCACCATCGCCAGCGTCCGAGCGTTCGTTTTGGTCTCCATCAGCGCCTTCACCGTCGTCCGCTCTGCCGTTCCGCCCTTCTGGAACAGTTTCCTCGACAAGGCCGAGAAATGAGACCCCTTGGCGCCCTTCTTCAGGTCCTCCGCTATCGGATCAGATGGCACGACCAAAGCAGCGCGACCCGCCGATCCCGGCTTCGGATTGGACCGCTTCTCCATGAGCTTCCTCACCATGCTCCCGAAGTTATGCCCGGTCTTCGCATCCCGCGGATCGACGAGGGCCCGGGAGGAGTTGTTCACCGCGGGGGCGGCGGCGACGGGTTCGGAGGCAGCTTGACGGCCGCTGGACTTAGCGACGAGGCGTCGCAGGGAGGAGAGGTTCTTGGTAGGGTTCCTGCGGTCGGAGGAAGGGGAGGGAGGGTCGGAGGAGGAGCGAGAGTCGACGGAGGCGTAGCGATGGGAGGACGGCCTGGTGGAGGCCATGGGATCGGGGATGTCGGAAGGAGCAAGGAGCAAGGAGAAGAGAGGGCAGAGAGTGAGGCGATCGATTCCGATTAGAGAGGAAGGGGGGGGGGGGGGGGGGTGGGGGAGGGGGGGATTTGAAGCGGTAATCGAATTCAAATTTTTAGGTGGCAACGGGGCGCTTCACGCGGATCGCTGTCCAGCTTTTAGGGATTTGCTTTACTGGCGATCATGCGCCCGTCATCGTATGATAACATCTTGACTGTCCATCACATCGGTGCCCGTCCGGCAAATGGACGGGCGAGATCTTAGATTGTGCTGAGGGGACGGTCGAGATGGCAGAACGAGACGGTGCACGAAGGAAGTTGTGAAATGTTAAGAAACAAATACTTCAAATTTTAAAACAATATACAATTATAATAATAAATATAAATAAAAAAATATATAATATTTTTAAAGATAGATATTTGAAATCTCTTTACTTAAAAATAATTATATTAACTAAGCTAAATTACATATATATCCTTTCATGTCATCAAATATTAGAGGTCAAATAAACGAGGATTAATTGTATATTATCCTTTTTAATCAATTATGTTTAATATCTCGATTCTTACATTTTAAAAAATATATTGAGGTATCTATACTTACGAAAATAAAATATTTTATCCGTCATGTCATTAATTATATTGACAAAAGATACTGCTTGTGATGTGTAAAAAATAATATTTAAAAAGATATAAAAAAATATAATTAAATAGTCACTATTCTCACCGTTCTCCTCTCTGACTTTGTTATCTTGTTTTACTTCTCTTCCTACTCACATCTTTCCTTAGCCCTCTCGAATATCGAGGCTATCTCCATCTTACATCATTGGCTTCTAACTCTCTCAAATAAGGGAGACATTCTCAACGATTTTAAGTTCAATGTCGAGATCAACCTTACCATCATCGATCCTTGCCTTGGTCATGCCTATATTACTCTAGGACATGGAAGAAGGCCATGTACTCTAACCCCCACAACTTCATCAACAACTAGATTGACTCCAACGTGTGTAACTATTATGGTGTCTTCTGCACCATAGTGCTTGATGACCCCTCGATCAATATCACTAGCATTAACCTTAACAATGATGATATTATCGAGTACCTCCCTATGGAGCTCGGCCTCTTGACCAACATTGATATTCTTCATATCAACTCTAATCGCTTCTATGGCATCATCCCCTAAAACATCTTCTTTCTCAAACTCCTCCATAAGCTCAACGCTAACAACAATTGCTTCATCGATCTATTCCTAAACGTTGTCCTTCGCTTGACACCATATTCTTGAATAAAAATTATTTTCATCTCTCGTATGCCTGATAACTTTGGCAACTCTAAAGCCTTTTATCATTGTCATTGTTAACAATAAGATGCATAAACACGGTATATGACTCTTGAAAAATATCTACTATTCTTATAAATAAATAAGGGTTGTTTATGATGTCAACAAGTATATGACTCTTGCAAAAGTATTCATTATTCCTATAAATAAATAAGGGTTGTTTATGATGTCAAAAGCGATGAGCTGATTGTATTGGGCAAACACTGATTTTTGTAAAAGACTTTTTTTAATGAAGAAATAAAGAGCTTTGTTCGACTCCTCCATCAAAATCCTATCAATCCCTTGCTATCTTTATTTTTTCTTCTTTTATCAATTTGGTAAATTGATTTTTTTTACTTGCGTCTTGCTGAGAAAACAAGAAAAAAAAAAGTAGAATTGGAACAAATTAGTGGGGCAATTTCAAAAGGAAATAGACATTGAATTTGTGCCAAATGACAAAAAAGGTAAATAATTAAAATGTGATTAAAAATATTTACTGCATTAAAAAAAAAGATTACTTCTACAATGATTTTTTTTCTTCGTAGACTTGTCTCTTGGAACAAAATTGTGTGGTATTTAATAAGAAATAGGCTTTAATTTTGTGCTAAATGAGAAAAGGGAAAAAATATTATTAGAAAAAGCTAGTTAAAAAAATTAATATGGAGATGCGGGGTATCGATCCCCGTACCTCTCGCATGCTAAGCGAGCGCTCTACCATCTGAGCTACATCCCCATCAATAATTAAAGGTAAATAATTAAAAATGTGATTAAAATGACAAAAAGGTAAATAATTAAAATGTGATTAAAAATATTTACTGCATTAAAAAAAAAGATTACTTCTACAATGATTTTTTTTCTTCGTAGACTTGTCTCTTGGAACAAAATTGTGTGGTATTTAATAAGAAATAGGCTTTAATTTTGTGCTAAATGAGAAAAGGGAAAAAATATTATTAGAAAAAGCTAGTTAAAAAAATTAATATGGAGATGCGGGGTATCGATCCCCGTACCTCTCGCATGCTAAGCGAGCGCTCTACCATCTGAGCTACATCCCCATCAATATTTTAAATATAATTTTATTTTTATATATAAATAGTTATATTCGTTAATTCAATTCATAATTTTGGTTGCCATGGATATGTGTTTGATAAGTTATTGATGTCACTGCTGTTGACGTTTACAATATCATAGAAGAGGAAAAAGAAAAATCTCTGATGAGGATGTCGTGATAATAAAACTATCACAGTGGATACTCATGAATTAATTAGAGATTATGTATTAATTATTAGATATGTACTATATGTTGACCCATGATTGGTGAATTTAATGTTGTGGATTGTCATGTATTGGTGTCTAATTATTACATTGATGAACATTTACTCAATTTTTTATAATAATATATTATCTATAAACTAAAGACTGATGATTGTTAATGCAAATAATGTAACGACACGATCCTCATAAAACAAACATGCCCTAAAGAAATATTATATTGAAAAAAATAAATGCTATAAAGTCTCGATCTTGGCTTTGTTTGGTAATAAGATCCTATGCTACTAACAGTTTTTCCTTCCTAATACAGTTTATTATTAATCGTTTAATGGCGTATATCCATTAATTTGCGCCACTAAAACTGTGAAATTGATGTGACCACTGTGTCGGAGGGGGGAACGAATCCTGTTCGAGCATTAGCAGCGATCACTTGGGTTGGGCCTTCACCCGCACCTGTCGCGATCTGATTGATTCCTCGCATCACGCCACGAGACGATTCACGATCTATCACCGGGACGGTGACGTGGCGCACTTCGGGTCAACCCCTATGGTCTTCGTATCGGACTTTGGAAACTGGCGTTGCATCGAAGGGTTCTCCAAAACTGCCTCGTTCACTTGACCTAACGCTCGAAGTACAAGCTTTGTTTACTGAATCACCACCACGATGCTTACCGTGACACGCGACGTGGTATGTTTATTTATCGAATTGCCGCCTTCAGTCATAGTGTGGTTACACGCTTACAGCTCTCGACAATGATTCGTCGCACAACAATATGACACGAGTCATGAAGAAGACGTGGCGTACATCGAGTACCGTGCGGTTCTTGATGTGGGCCAGCCCCTCTTGTCCTTCGTGTCCTAAACTCGTTAGTTTCTGGGACGAGTTTCGAGTTGGGAACGTTGCGTGCTCTGGAAGCTTTATCCACATCAGCCTCGTCACTTACTATAATACCCAAAGTGTAATCTTTATTTACTGAATTATCATCACCATGCTAACTTCGATACGCAACGTGATATCTTTATTCACCTAATTGCCACCATAAATCATACTGTCAGTGGTTAAAGCGCTCCTCCGCCCCACCCATTCTCAATAAACATCTCCCGCTTCCGATCGTTTCCGCGACGGAGAGATGTTAGGGTTAGCGACCATTCATGGGGTCATCGTCGCTCTTGCGGTGGCAGTGCTTTGGGCGGGGGCGTCGGTCGCCTTCTTCGAGCCCTTCAACGTCAGCTATGACCACCGGACGATCATCATCGGCGGTAAGCGCCGGATGCTCATATCGGTTGGGATCCATTACCCCGTGATTCTTGGTTGGAATTGGTCTCAGTTTAATTTGGGTATTCCCTTTTAGGAGGATCTCGAGTCCAGTGACTCGATGAATGTCTTTCATTGTGTCATCTTGATTCGGACCGGACCGGCCCGGCTTGGTTTTGCTCGGTCTCTTCCACATTTTGCTGGTTTCTAAATATCGAATAGTATACTAATAAATATTTTAAAATTCTAAATACTGTCAAAATTTGCAAAATAAACCAGCATTTTTTTAATATTATGAGAAATATGTTGAAGGAATATTAATTGTTGTTCTTTGATGAGTACATGAATTCATTATTATTGTTATTCTAAGCATAAAAGGAATATTTCTGTCCTTTATTTTAATAAAAAGTAAATATAAAAGAATATCGAGATTTTGATATATAATATTCTAGTATTGTTTATACGTATTGTAACTTTTTTCATTTGAGCCCCTGGTAATTGTATATTTAAATACGTACACCTTTATAGGGTCATTGAATGTACTTTCAGGACTCCAACGTAAATATTGTTTTGCTGGGGGTGTCTATAAGCAACTTCGTCAACGTTCGGAAAATAGAGGAAAGTTTGGGGGTTTATTATGAGCAAATCCTTGGCTCCGGCTCTTTCCTAGTCGAGGATTTCGGACGACCTGTGAAACCCTAACCATGGCGAATCCGAGATCGGGAATTCTCAACCTCTTCCTCCTCGCGGCGGTCCTCATCGTCGCGTCCTCGGTGGCGTTGGCAAGCTCCGATGCCCCCTTTGTGGTCGCGCATAAGAAGGTGAGCCTCACGCGGCTCAAAAGTGGCGTGGAGCGCGTCTCCGTCTCGATCGACCTCTACAACGAAGGATCCTCGTGAGTTAGACCCAGAGATCTATGGTTTCTCTTATCAGTCTCCTGATCTAATGGGATCGTAGCATCAATTCCTGGATCGATTTCTTGCAAGTATAGACACAACATTAGTGGATAGCTTAAGATATACTGTAAATTTCTGTTTGAATCCTGTTTTATCTTAGATTCATGTTTGTGGCGTCCCTGTTAGTGTTAACTTTATCCTGCCACTGAAGCGCTTGATCTAATGATTCGGGCTGTGATGGGTGGACGCCCGAGGTGAGCCTTTATGTCGTACGTATGAAGCTGTGATGCCTTCTATTTTGATCTTGACATATTAAGAGCTTAGTTACTATTTGAAGCTATCAGTAGCGCTATGGCATTTAATATAAGAAGTTTAGTTACATTTTCTTTTTTATTATAATATTGTTGTTGTTTATAGTGACTATTTGAGAATAGTTCAATCGTTTTTGATCTGATGATAACACATAACTATTTAGGACTGCAAAACTGATGATGCTTCAAGACAGAAATACTGTTGGATAGAAGTCTGATGATATTAAAATCAGCAAATTAAGAAGTGTTGCTCGATTGAACAGCAAGAAGTCTGTTGCTACATAAGTGAATCACTTAATAGATGCAACGATTAGGTTTTTGATATGGATATTAGAGAGATGCGAAGAAATCGAAGAATATAGATAAGGGAGGAGGTTGCAACATCCAATAAAATCTTATTTTCACACAAATGGATTGTATGAGACACTTCCCTCGGTCGATACCCACTATTATTAATATTCAACTCCTACTTAACTGAGGACTCTTGAAAATAAGTTGGACGAGTAAACTGAAGCAAAGGAGCAATGAAGTGATGCAGACTCATCTCAAAATACTTAAAGAAGACTAACTTTAAACACAACTTTAGACATAGATTATATATCAATTGTTGAGTATACTGAGTCGAAACTGATTCAAATTACTTTTCGTCTTTTGTTTGAGGTCTCCTGTGTGCATTTCTTGTTTTTGTAGTTGTTTTGTTTCTTCAATGCAGGGTTTTTAAGGAACAACTAAATACATGAGCTTGCCTTAAGAATGGATCATATTAATGAGCATCTTTTCTAGATGTCGCTTGGCTATACTAGGCAGGAGCACCATACTGGAAGATCGAAGGACATGTAATTAAAGAACTTAAATCCAACTTCTCAGGGGATATCATTTAGTTACATTCTGGATTTAGAATTTGACTTTTTTATCACTATGGTTCTAGCTAGAGCAGCCAAGTTTACAAGGCTCCTGCCAACGTTGGAGTAAAAAGAACCAACAGATGGGCCATTTGTGATAACCCCGATCGCAAGCTACTTTACTGTGCCTCCAATTCATGGAATTTACGTATGTCATGGTGGACCTATGACATGTCAGACATAATTAAACTAGTATCATGATGGCTTCTATAGTTGCTACAGTTATATGAGGTGAGGCGATTAATACTAGTGGTGTGAGGCTAGCTAGCAGGAGACCTAAGAAGATTTTTGAATGCAACTGATTTAATTAGAGATATTATTAGCTTTTTTCAATTCATCATGGTGGCTAACTTGATGAGGTCTCACCAACACTTCAGATTCTTGTCCATGGCTAATTTTTTATTGTTATATTCTAGTAACATATGTTGAAGTGTATCACCGACAAGTGTTCAAGATACAAGTCTTTTGTTGTAGCTAGTACTAGTACATACTTTAATGATTGTGTTTTGTTGATTTGCATACAATGATGTTAATTGATAATGTGTTTCAGGACTGCATATGATGTGACTATGAACGATGATAGTTGGTCCCAAGATATGTTTGATCTCGTCTCTGGCAGACCATCAAAGACATGGGAAAAACTTGATGGGTGAGTATGCCTACTTAAGAACTGGTTCATCGTAAAGCCATAATCATAATCAATATGACTTCTGTAACTTTCAGTGGTTCTTCTGCCTCTCACTCCTTTGTACTGGAGTCTAAAACAAAGGGCATGTTCCATGGTTCTCCTGCTGTCATCAAATTTCGTGTTCCCACAAAGGCTGCATTATGGGTATGGTTTATATCTTGTTCATAAAGCGACATGAAAAAAATCTTTAGGTGATACATTCTGAGTCCATGATGTGCGTCATATTGGCTCCCAGCCAAAGCTGCTGGGCATGAAGAAGGATGTATCCGATACTGCTTAAGAAACCTTAGTTATTTTGCTGTGGGAATTACTATTAGAAAGTTATTAAATGTTCAAAAGTTTGTTAGAATGCTTGATTATCTTTTCCAAGTTCCTGTAAACTCTCTAAGATGTTATGTTCAAACTAAGAATCCACACCGATATTCTAACTTTGAATAATCTTTTTTGGTTATTTGTAGGAAGCTTATTCTACCCCCATTCTGCCAATAGACGTTCTTGCTGATAAGCCTCCCGAAAAGAAGTTTGAATGGGTGAGTAATCCACATGCCATTTTGTTCCATTAACATTTGCTTATTCTTTTTCGTTACCATTTGATACTCAAATTGCACTTTCATGTGCCGGCATTCTCTGCAAAAACTGGCATGCTGTGGTTCAACTTTCCTTAGGCAAAGGTAAGTTTCCTGCTTTCGCTTTGTTCATCATAGTTCTCAAAATCTTCTAGTCGTTCAGCCTATCCATCTAAAGAGAACCATATTCATATGCAGAGGCTGTTAGCTAAATATGGATCATTGGTGTCTGTTCTGACACTGGTTGGATTGTTCATCTATGTGATTGCAACTCCATCGAAGTCGAGCAAGAAGAGGCGGTAATTCGGATTATCGCCCAAGAAGATGTTTGTTTGAGAATACCTCTGAGGATTACAGGCTTTCTTCTCATCATCATACTATACTCAGAATGTTGCCTCACTGCTCGGGCTAATAGGGAACTTTAATGGTCAACTCTTTTTCTTACTGGCTATTATATTTGTAGTGTTCCTAAAATGAGTATGTTTTAAATTTGATGAAACGAGTATAAACAATTTCCTAATAGTTTCTTGCCAAAAAAACTAATTGATTTTACATGTATATATCTTTACAAAGTGTAGAAATAGGATTTTTGTTTACTTTAAATTTTAACATATCATATTTATACTTTCTAATACTGAGATTTTTCGAATATATTAAGAATTTTGAGTGCTTAGTCACATGTTAGTTTGTTAGACTAATATTATTACTTTGTTTGACTTAGAAAATTATAAGAATACAAAGTACTTAAATCACATCATAATTAGTTATGACTGATACTAATATGAATAGTTAGAGTAGCTTTTAAAGGTTAATTACATTGACATGTAATTCATTTATTTATGTTCCCAATATATATTTATGCCAAACCCATATTTGAGAGGGATACATAAAAGAAATACTAATCTTCAAGCAAAAAGAACATTTGGATCGTGTCAAGTTGGGCGGAATTAAATCATGTCAACAAGAATCGATGTGATAGACTTAAACCCAACTTTGTTGTCAAGAATGCATTGGGTGCGATTTGGAGTATGTTGATCTTTGTCGAGATGTATGCCCAATGGAGCTTTCCAAGAACAATTATTTATTACATGTTAAATAGTAAAACTGTTGGACGGCATGTCCCAATTCCTTTTTTTATTTTTGCTATTTTTAATTGTTCTGAAGAGTTGGTGTCATGATTTTTTTATTAGATATTATTGATTGTTATTCTGACATTGAACATAAAAAATGATTAAAGTATAATATTAACTGCATCATTGAGAAAAGATCATTTGTGAATTAAGAGTTGGAAATATCATTCATTATATACACACACCATCGACAAAAATATATATGAATTTTTCATCGGAAAAATAATATTCTCTTTTATCAGATAAATTCTCAATTCCCTTTTGGGATTTTAAAAAGCTTTTAAAATTGGATGAGTGATTTTTTTACTAATAAGTCTATATTCAAAATCATTCGAAATTTTTTACTTTCTTTTTAAATCACTGAATTATTCAAAATCATTAATTCAGTGGTGCCCATTCTATAAACTCGAAGACCTCTCCTCCTGTTGTTACTCCCACCAACAGCATGAAGGTGGTGATCATACACAAAACCAGTGGAAAGAGGGGGGTCATCCGGTGGTGTCAGGTGGTAATGGCACCTCGCCGAGTCCTCTCCCCCTTGACCAGACAAGATTAAGGAGACGTGAGCCCCTCGGTCTTGATCGGTGCCATGAGACGTCTAACCAAATGCAACTCCTGTCCGCCTTTTCCTTCTTCCCCTCTCAGGTCGGCACCCGACCGCCAGCCCCGCCTTGTCGATCCTCCCCCCGACCACTTCGTCCACCCTCTTCTCCAACCATGTCGCGCGCGCGCAAGAGAGAGAGGTGCACTCCTGTCGTAGGTCTTTATAGTAGTGAATGAGAGAGAAGGGTTGCAGCGGAAGCGATAAGAGCAGTCCAATATACAAGGATATGGAGACGAAGGACGTGTGTCTCGGCCGAGCGACACAGCGGGGGAGACAGCGACGTGGGTTGCACCTCGTGGCCCAGAGGAGGTCGGCAGAGGCTGCCCCTTGTGTGTTGTGTCGCTCCACCTCGACACAGGCGTCACACCAGCGCCAATCCCGTCTTCTTTATTAAGCGCTCCACCGATCTGCCATCGCCCACCACCCTCCTCCTCCTCCTCCTTTCGCTGCTACTGATCCCTTCCTCATCACCCTTCCTTTCCCTTCACGATGGCTTTCTCGTACCAAGAACAGCATCCTTTTCTTCTGGACTCTCCTTACTTCCCAAGGAGCCCAGCCGAGATGCTTCTCGTTCCACAGCAGGATGGGGAGATGGCCAATAATGCCTCCTCCTCCTCCTGCTTCCCCTACCCCTACCCCTACCCATCCGAAGCCAGCCCAGTGGCGCCGGCCACTGATGCCGGTGCCTATGGTACGAGTGCTCCTTCGGTCGATAGTCACACTGTTTGCTCCCCGGTGGCTTCCGAAACCCACGATGCTGAGAACAAAAGGAAGAGCAGAGACGAGGCCAGCTTGATGATCACTGGTGAACTCAAGGTAACAACAACCGATCTACACCGGCTGTTTGATCATCTAGCTAAGTTCTTCTTCTTTCTGTCGCTAGAATACCAAGGAGGGGGAAATCAAGAAACAGAGGAGACTGAGAGGCGGGCAAAAGAAAACAGAGGAGAAGAAACCTAAACCCAATGATTCCAAAGGGTCAAAAGCTTGTTTGGATACCACTGGTGGATACGTTCATGTCAGAGCAAGAAGAGGTCAAGCCACGGATAGCCACAGTCTTGCAGAAAGGGTACTTACTCGACGACACTTGAACACACATTGAATCGCTAGCTTTCTTCAGACCTCCATGATGACTAGCTTCAACCATGGCTTGGTTTCAGGCAAGAAGGGAGAAGATTAGCGAAAGAATGAAGATGCTACAAGGCCTTGTTCCTGGATGTGAGAAGGTAAGTGACAGGGCTTCCCATGTGATGATGCATCGGTTTCCACTCTGTGTAAGCATTAGATTTCACCGTCTTCATGCTTCTTCTACCGAGTAGGTAACCGGAAAGGCTCTCATGCTGGATGAGATAATCAACTATGTTCAGTCCTTGCAAAACCAAGTTGAGGTAGTAATCAACCAGCAAATTCTCGAGTTGATGAGTATTCTTGTTGTCTTTCACCGTTCTGAATCCATCGAACTCTTCTCCAGTTTCTGTCGATGAAGATCGCCTCGTTGAGCCCCATATTGTATGGCTTCAATGTGGACTTTGGTGATTGCATAGACCAACCTCAGGTAAGATAGGGATGTTAGCTTCATCCTTCAGCTCTCTCCTATCCCATTCAGTGGTTCATTGGGTCGATGCTAATGGAAGTTTCAGAAGCTGATGAGAAGCATACCAGAGGCGATGGCTTCAGCAGAGCAAACCAATCAACTTCAAGCCAAGGCTTTTGGCAATGGAGCAACAGGTTACCGAGTGATGGACGATTCAACACCTCTTTTACTGCAGGTCAAAGGACCCGCAAGCTTCTCTCATCAGGTTTGATCTCTTCTTCCTCGAGAGGCAAAAAAGAAAAGAAAGTTTACCTCTGATGCCAACTTTATGTGGATCAAGGACACCAAACATACCAAGTCCTGTACATCTTTTGCAGGATGGTGGCAGTGCCCTGCAAGTGGGAGAACAAAGACAAGGGTCTCTTGATCAAGTAGGGTTTATCAACATGTGCTCTTTCCAGTAGAGATTTATATGTAGCTCCTGCAGTCTCACTGGTGAGGCAGCAACTTATGGTGACCAACACGAACCATACTTATCTTCTTCATCTTCCCTTGGTTTCTAATCCTACCTTTCTTGCATGCTCTTACCTCAGCATGTACATGGACGAACAGCAGGTACAACACCGAAGCACTCTCATTGTTCATATTGCCTGTTCCTGCCCATGTGGAAGTGTTTCTTCTCTACAGAACTGCACCGAGCAAAGAAACTTACAACCAAAGAAGAACAAAGAGAAAGGGCAGAGGCAGGAAGACAGGGAAAGAGCTGATCCTTGCTTTGCTGTTGGTTACTCGACCACAGGGTAGAATTTGCGTATGTACTGAGCACAGTAAAATAATTCTATTTTGTTTTCACTGCTATTCTTCTTCCTCGTGGATGTTCATATCGTTCCTTACCTTCTTCCTCGTTTGCATCGATTCTCCTACGAGGGAGAGTCATGTCATGTCACTCCCTTAAACAAACCGAACATTAACCAAACTTTCCGGTGAAGAATTGATGCTTATTCCAACTACAACAAAATCTAGTAGAAAAAGAGGAACGTATTGGGATCGAAAACAAGGCATCATTTTCATCGATCAGCCATCGATGAGACCTTTGTGGAAGAACAGTGCATTCCATAGAGTTACTATTGCATTGTGAATAATCTGTACATGGAGTCATCGAGGGTGAAACATATTACTTGGGCTATGATAGAGAAAACAACAACGTAAACATGGATCGCATGGCAGCGAAGCACAAAGTGTTGTCTCAGGTGCTGCTTCCTGCCATGGCTCCTGTAGCTCCGGAAGCCAAAGTGATAAGATCGAGCGCCACTGCGGGCTCACGGCCGCGGCTGCTGGGCGGCGGCGGCGGCGGCGGAGGAGGAGGGGATGGAGGCACGGCTGCATGGTGGGGGGCGTGGCGAGGGAGGGGGAAGCCGCCAATGGATATAAATGCTTGCATGGCGTCTTGATGCAGGCATGGGCTGTCCTTGAGGTGGATGGGTGACTGATTCCCACATGGCTGCTGCTCCTTTGTCTTTTAACAAGCTTTAAGTCTCCCCATGCTTCGCCCTTGCCCACAAGAGGTCAAGCCTTGTCCACAGCCTGCTTCACCTTTGACAAAGATGAGCTTTGTCCAATCTATTTGGAGAAAGATTCTGCCAATAATGATATGTGGAGTGATCTCGACATGCACATTGCAATCTGCAATGAGTCAACAACACTGCTAGTTTAGTACGCAAGATGCAGGTACAGCTATCATCATCAGCAACTCAAGAATGCATCGAGGACTGTTTCATAGATGAGAACATCGCATTGCTTAGAGATTTTTTGAGGAAACGATGCACCACAAATAAGAAATTTGTACTTATTTACACATGAATATTCAACAAATAGTGAATAGAAACTATCATAAAAAGGAAGAATGTAAAAAAAATGAATGTCCGATACAAATCAGAACTAAACAAATCATGATTTCCTTTCCGCTGAAATCATTTTCAAATATACTTGAATATAGAGATCAGAATAGACTATTTGGAACATTGAAATGGATTTTGACTAATAATATTCAAGTGCCATTTATCACTGACCGGATAGAATACAATATCATTTTGGATGGACATGGTGCCAAGAACATGTAGGTCCTCTGTTACCCAAGATAAGATGCAGGTTTCGACCAGCTAAGTTGCCGGTCTTACGAAATACAAACGTTCATATTTCTTTTTTCATTTTGGGCCATACATGATGCTTTTTTTTTCTTTCCTAATTAAAAATTACCTGCTCATCCCTTTCGAGATCTCTTCATCGAGTGGGATAGCATCTAAACGCTCCCACAATCATTGGTAGGAGTGATCAACTTCTGCAAGTATCTGTCAGATCAAAGACTGCCATTGTCAAGTTACTGTTGGAATAATGTTTATTGTAACCAAAAAAAAAAAAAAAGGACTTCTATCACAAACATGACAGAGTATTAAAATCTAGACAGTTTGATGGGGTTGGTCTCTACTCTCTACACAACATATCGATGAGTTTGCCATGTCCTAATACTTCTTTACTGTCTGATATCATGTCAAAATAACTTGCCATGCATGAATCCACAAATTGACTTACCCATATGAGACATATCAAGCTGCTCATAGATGCCATGAAGCACTTCTCTGATGGCACGAGTTTCATGGCTATGAAGCAAGGTGTCTTGCAGATGAGTCATGCTCCTCACTTCTTCATGACTGGATTCTCTGAATGGCTTGCTTTCTGAGAATGGTGTGCCCATTTTGCCAAATTGTTTCCGGACAGGGTGGCAGAAACAACTGTCTGCAACTGTTGACCTGCAGATGGCATGCACTGAATGCAATGTATCATGTTGAAGGATCTGGAACTCTTGGGTATGGTCCAAAGCTTGAAAGGTGGCTTCTGTGAAGATGAAAAGAACATGTAAATAGGACTAGCATGGTGGCCTCTGCCTGCTAAGAAAAGCAATGCATGTGCATGGACAATAACATTTTTGAAATGTTTGATTTAGCAGCTACATTAGTTCTTGACACCCTTATCATGACAACTGCAAATTGTCAGAACCTAGGGCCCCGCCAACATCTTGACCGGACAGTGTTTCTCTTGATGGCACCATTCTAGAGTTAAGAAGGAACTGTGAGGGATTGAGAAGAAAAAATGCCCCACCATATTGACTAAATGATGAATTGATATACTTCAGTTATCGACTACACTAGTACTTGTGTCAATCTAAAATGCTTATCGAACTAAGAGTAACAAGGCAATACACAAATTTTAAGGGGCAAAAAGACGAGGCTTCATTTGTTGTAGCCTAAAGGAATGATTACTTGAATGTATTGTAAATTGCAATGCAGTCAAATGCCAACAATATGGCCAAATTTTATTTCAAGTTTTGCTGGTGTACCAAAATGCCGGGATAGATTCTACTAAAGCAAATCTAGAAGTGAAAGAATATTATCAAAAAAGAAAAAGTCATGTGCCTCTGGTTAAGTAACTAATGTTGCAACATATGTCATACAAATTGAAGAAAAATAGAGTAGCTAAATCCGGGAAGGAATGCATTTTTTTTCTTCAATTGCTACAACAGTAGAAGAACAAAAAATCAGCATCTATTTAGGAAGAAAAGCAAAATGAGATAAGTAGAGAGAAGCACCTCGAGAGTAGTAACTAATTGCAAGATAATCTCGAAACCAGGATCAAGATCAGAATCAGGATACCAGAAGTTATAGCATAAAATGATTGAAGATCCTATGTCTATCGAACAGCTTAACAAAGACGACTTCAGGTGTTTTACCAAAGAGAAACTATAGTAATTTTGAGAAATTCAGAAAAAAGAAATGTGACAAAAGATGTGTCATTTTCCTTTGATTCCTCCTCTTCTGAAATTGTGTAGGATTTTGACTATGAGAAATAGTGAAAGGCTGCTAGCAGGTAGCTTCATATGAAAGATAAACTAGATGCCATCCAAGGTCCATCAAAGCTGAGTAGAGACTTTGAGAAGCTGAGAGAGATGGATATCCCGAGGCAGTCATGCCAACCAGCTCTGCATCTATTGGGTTGATCAAGTGTACACTATATTAGTTGCCATTTAGGATCTTTTGACCAGTAATAAACACAGTGAAAATCTATATTGTATCATTTGCAGTCAGACACTACCAACAAATGTCATGAGAAAGAATTCAACATACGATCTTACCAAGAGCTTTGATTGATTCCAGAGCAAGCATGCACAAATTACATTACTTTTCAAACAAAAAAGATTCAAATTATGCTATGAAGCACATGCATATGATTTACTAATTCAACTTTTACTACAGCTGCAAGAACTAAAGTACTTCAACATAAGGAATCGAGCAAAGACTGATCAAAATAATAAATGCTGCCCATTTCTATAAAGCTTTGGAAACAAAAAACAAAATCTGTGCGGCTCGGCATGAGCCCGAAATCAGGTGAACGAAAGAAACCCTATTTCTGTTCGAAATTTCTGCAAACAGCTGACAGGCGTCCACGAAAAGATCCAGTTCTACATGCCCATCGCACTTCAGGGAATGGACCGGCGGACAAGTGACAACGATGGGCCAAAACTAGGTCTTCTAATCTGCAAAACTGGGCCACAACTAATGCAAAGAGTGAGGAAAAGTGGTCTCCTTTGATCACGTCGCAACCTATCAGCGAAAATCCGGTCGTAACGATGAAAAATAATGCAAAGAACGAGAGAAAAGGCTCTCTCTTTCGATCTGATTCCAATCAATTTTTCTAGGATCTGATTCCAATATATATATATATATGCTAATTTTTTTTATTAGAAAAAAGAGAAATTTGAGGGAGAAAAAAAAAATTAACTCCAAATGAGAGTGTTTTTTGGAAGAAAAAAAATTATCATATATAATTTTATTTAAAATTTTAATATCTGTGTACTATATATAAGTGCATAAAAAATTCACAGCCATGGATGGAGATGACGATGGGACCCACAATTTGGATAGAGGCCGATGAGCGGATAGCGTTTCCGCCACCCCCTACTCTTCAAACGCCGATAAACGCAACGTTCCATCTTTTGCCTCCTCTCGAGTCTCTGCTCGCTCTCTCCCCCCTCGCAGTTCCCCTGTTCTTCTTCCGCTTCCCCCATGGCTACGGTATCTGCTGCCTCTGTCCGGTTCGCTTCGTTGAAGCCAGCTAGCCGGAGTAACCAGGTCACCTCTTTCGATCCTTAGAATGGTTGTGTTCTCTTTTGTGAAGCTTATGACTTGATTGCTCGACCAGGTTAGAGCAGAATCATAGGATGAACAAACCATGCTGGTTTAATGGCATATGGAAAGAAACTTTATGTCTAGTAACCTTTTGTCAGTGTTGGAGTGATAGCCGTGGAAAAACAAGTAAAGGAAGTCAATAGGTGTTTGGATATAACGGAGGAGAAGGAAAGTTCCGAAGGAACTAAAAGGAAATTGTAGTGATAAGTGTGCATCCACATGGGCTTTAGCTTAGGCTCCTCTGTGTTCTTCCTCATCCGCATCCGTAGATCCTAAACTTTATGAAAAATGCTGCATATGTCACTGATCTATGTAATGCAGGCAAATGGAGTTACTTCAGGTGTGATGTTTGTCACGATTGGCACATCAAAGCTCGGCTTTCCCTCCTTGAGATCCTCGCGTTTTCGGGTTCATTGTGCCGTATGTTCTGTTATCTTCGTTCTTTTTCCTCCTCCTCATCTGCTAAGTAGGATTCTCGTGGCTAATAAACGTTGATTCTAGGCCAAGCCGGAGACGGTAAACAAAGTGATAGACATTGTGAAGAAGCAATTGGCACTTTCCGACGATACGAGCCTCACTCCAGAGTCCAAGTTCTCTTCCCTTGGTGCAGACTCACTGGACACGGTATTCTGTTTCACCTGAATCGGATCCACGTCTTTTAAGCAGACAGACATCATCGTTGAATGTTGTTTCCTGCTATTTTGGGTTTCAGGTGGAGATCGTGATGTGTCTGGAGGAGGAGTTTGACATCAGTGTTGATGAAGACAACTCTCAGAACATCACCACGGTTCAAGAAGCAGCAGACCTGATAGAGAAGCTTGTTCTGCAGAAAGCTGAGGCTGCTTAGTGAATGGTATACAGCTTATTTGTGCTCATGTTGTGGTGGAAATTTTGGATTGTTTTGTGGGTGGCTCAATTCATGGAAATGGACATGATTATGTTGTTTATTTTTCGACTTGTTCTGCATTGTGCAATTCATCGGTCAAGAAATGTTGAGATAGTTTTATTTCAGACAGATTAATTAGATTGTTGATGCTGATATGTGCTTTGCTTGTGCTATTTGTTTCTCTAACTAAGCTGAAATATTTGTCTGTTTCTAACTCTAACCCAAAGGAACATTGAACTGTTTAGAGGACCGGGAAATTGTTTGGCATATTCCTTGTCGATGCAATCCTCCTAAACAAATGGATTTATGCTGTCTCAAGTACTGATCCAGATTCTATTTTATCTCACACAAAATATGCCATTTAGACAGACCACTGAGTTCATTGTGTGCTGGAGCTCAAGGAATCTGTGTGTGTCACACAAAACATTAGTTCATTAAGTCATGATTACAATTAGGAGCTTAATAAGATTATTTTTTTATGGAACTCTTGATATTTTTCTTAAGGCCTTGCAGGTGTTCTTGTCAACTTTTTCTGGACAGCTAAGGTGATAAATAGAACTTCACAGAAGTAGAAGGAAGAGAAAAAGAGAGAGAGAGAGAGAGGAACTATCTAGTTTTTTCCCCAAATTATCACAATGACAATATTCATTATGTATGTGGTTATCATATATGAAATGTTTGGTGGCTATTTATTATGTCTCTTATGCTCATTTCTTCCAAGAAAACCTTGACCCTCATCCTAATCCATCAAATGCTGCAGCAACTCTCTCTCTCTCTCTCTCTGCTTTTGCTTTAATGTGAATTATACTTTCCATGAGCTAAAGCCTATTGGAGATTCCTTCCTCTACAGAGAGCTGTTCAATTGGTCCATTTATATGCTTGAATAGTACTAGTACTTGTATGCTTTAATTATGTTGGATCACCATCCTCACCAGTAAATATCTAAGCTGTGTTTGGACCAATGGTTTGCCATGAGAAGAGAGTCCACAATCCACATGGCACATTGTGGGACCCACAATTTTATTATCTTTCCAGCTCATGGGCCCCAAGTGCTACACCACAAATCTTAGAGCTGACAAACCATAGTTCATTTCAAACTCATACATGAAGCTGCAACAGTGAAACATAAAAAATGCATCATCCCACTTGAGGATTACTGCTTTGTGATTGAACATAAAACAACATCTGATACTAGATCAATCCAGTTATAAACTAACAGTCTCTGCATCTTAGTCAGAAATATCTAATCTCACACAAGTACTTTATCCTGCAAACAGTGAATAAGTCATTATATTTCTTGATACAGTGTAAAATGTGGCCTCAAGTAGAGTCCATATTTCTATGAACCTCTGATATGTAAAACCAGGGACACACTCTGTGTCAACCAGCAACAAACAAATGATAGGTGGGGACTTCAGTAATGGAGGTAGGGAGTGGGTCAGTCAGTAAAAATGAGAAAGATGGAGAAGGGAAATGATCTCATGGGAGTCCTTAGTTACCTATATGTCCTGTCTATTTGAGCTACGTTTTTTTTGGCCACATCCCTTGATTGATTGATGTGAACAAAGCAGTAGCTATCTCTGACATTCACAGAAATGCTTCCTTTTCATTAATTTCCATACTGTTTTGTTCTGATTCCTCATAAGTTTCAATGGTAGCTTCAGTCTCTGAACATATGCAACTCTGTAGGACATGTAAATCTTTCATCCTTATGCTTAACAAATAATAAGTTACTTTTCTTTAACTAAAATGATTAACAGGGACAGATACAACAAAAAAAGTGATAGAGCAGACAAATATACTAAAATGATTCATATGCTTTTAACATTTGACATAATAATCAATCACTGACTAAGAAATAAAATGACGAACCAGCTTTATGAATTTTAGATATTCTTGGAGGGGTTAAGTTTAGTTGAAAAATGATGGTTTTGGACTGTTTGGAAACTAACAAGTGAATGCTGTTAATTCTATATATTTGGTTACCAAAAATAAAAATAAAAAGATGAACTGCCTTTTCCTGGATTTTCATAAAATTTAGAATTCATTTTATGATTGATAAGATCAATATCCATAATGATTGTGGGAACTGAACATCAAGGGCAAATAAACCTTAATCAGTATTTCATTACCTTTCAGTCTTGGATAATTATATTCCTACTTTTATTTTGAGCATTTCAAGTAGTTATTTCTTCTTCTTCTTTTTATACCATAAGCACTCTGATAACTTCATCATACATGTTCAAGTAATATTAGGATTATCAGCATTTGCATTTAGTGGTTTAAAGTATTTTTCTCAAGGCACATAAAGAGAAAATACTTTTAATTATAGATTAGATCAAGTAGACTCTATTTTTCTATTCCAAATAGATCCACTTAATCTGCTGTTTTTTTTATTTACTAGTTTAATTTCAATTAACCACTTGATGCATCTAGCTTGACAATGTATAAAAACTAGGAACTAATCTGCCTCTCTAGGTAGGTTATTTTAATGTGAATTGTATAATTTAAATTGCCTTCACTAGGTTAAAATTACATACAAACTTGGTGGGTAGACCTCTTAACCTATCTCTCAACCAATACTTGCTTAAAAAACTGGCACACAGACAGATACCTACACTGTACCTACTTAATTTATGTGCAACTCCTAAAGTTAGCCACTCAACTCATTCTATTATCTTTAGATTGGAATTGTCTTGATGATATAAAACTAGAGAACAAAATAATGGACAATGTAGCTGCTGGTGGTCTTGTGAGGGACCAGCAGCATAATTTTCAGGACCTACAGGAAACTGTTCAAGTCACAGTCCACCAGTCCATCTGCACCATAGTAAAACAGTGCTGATAGTAATTGCAACACAAGGAAGTGAAATTAACCCTTGAGTGATTGAAGTTTCTGCAGGAATCATATGAGTCTCAGTATCTGACATTTACTGACAGAGTGTGTATGGACACCAGTTCAATTTTATCTCCTCCAGCAGAATCAGGGACTCCACTGTAAGTTGTGATCAGTAAACAAACAATTAGCTTTTGTACATATATTCTATGTGAAATTTGATTCAGATATTGGTATCTACCTCATTGTCAGAACAATGGCAGTGGATTTTATTTCCTTGTGGTCTACTGAAACAGCAGTGATGGTATTGGATTGAATGATTCACTGGAAAAAGCTGAGACTGCAGAAAAAGCGAGAGTGATAGCTGATCAGAAAAGCTTTTCATGTATCTGTCAGTAATATATATATATATATATATATATATATATATATCTAGATATATGCTTTTCATCTTCTTGCTTTGACAGGAAAAGAACCACTTGCACTAAGAATCTTATGGAAGATAGATGAACAAGGGATCCCTAACTTATTGGAGAATAGCTGTTAGAGAATGATCCCATAGAACAAATTTCTTCCCATAAACAAAATAAAGGAAGATAAATACAGCCAACAACACATCTGAACAAGCCCAGTTTAAACTGTTTTCTGCAAAGAAAGAACATGTCCATGATCTTGATCATGATCTGCTCTGAATTATGATTAGTGAACAACATTACAAAAAAAAAAAAAAAAGATAGAAAAAAGAGACATTTTTCTACCTGAGAGTAGAGAAAGAAAATTAAGATTAAGGAGAAACTCATAACTTTAATGCTGTGACATGCAGATATTCCGAAAGCTATTGTTAAATCCATATTGACTTCTCATCAAATGCCCCCTTCACTGAGCAAACAAATCGAATGCATCTACCAAATTCAAGCACCTAATAAACAATCAGTTACCAAAAAAATAAAGTTCCTGACAACCCTTCTTTTTAGGAACACAACCAAATCTTGATCTATCTTGAGCTGAGAAAAGAAGAGTCTCAAATGATTGATGTGCAATATCATGTTAGGAAACAGTCACCTTAGCAAATCTTGTGGTTGATGTACTGCTCCTCAAATAACTTTTCCTTGGTGGAAGGAGGGATGATCTTAGTTTTGTCACTCTCCACCATCTTAATTATGATAAAATTCCATGTGGAAATTGGACCCACTTGAAAGATAAAATTACAAATGGGAGGATCAGAGTGGACCCACCTACAAAATAGTTGCCCAAAACTTTTCTTGTTCCCTACATTTATCTTGTCCTCATCATGAGATGGTAGTACTGAGTAGCTTTCAAAGCTCATCTTCTTCAGCATATCCATAAGATCAGGGACATCATCAGTGTATTTGTGACTCAGCTCAGCTTCTCCTTGGCTCCATGATCAAACAACTTTAGTATAGATCTAAAAGCTTTGTCCTCTTGAGATGTTTGGGATTTATAGCTTCACATGACAAGATTGTGCTTGAGGTTACAATGATACATTTTGAGATGATAGGAATTAGAGACTTAAGATGTTTATAAGGTACAACTTTCCACCATTGCATTTGGAGTGCCATGAATTCCCAAACACCTCCAAATTTGTTGAAAGCATAGTTGTGTACATGATGCACAATTGTAACTAAAAGTGTCAATCATATCTTACTAATCTGAGTTGCAAAGAAATAACCTCATTACTTAAAGTTTATACATTAATTAATTCATAAAAAAAATAAAATCAATTGATTTGCTTTTGGATTTATCATAGACTATCATCAAGGTCATATGATAGGTTGAGATCCCTAAATGACCTATGCTACTTGGCAACTATGATTATTAACAACATTGTGCATGTTGGAACTTAGTGAGGTGACTTAATTTTATATAACCTTGAATAGGGGGGGGATAAGAATTTCTTTTCAATCATGTTCTCATTAAAATAATTCACACCCTTAACACCACATGCAATTAACTATTTGTTTTACTTTTACTCACTACATGTTCTCATTTACAGGAAATGAATACACTTTTTTTTTTTTTCCATTACCATATATATATATATATATATATAAGTAAAATAAAAGTAAAATCATGAGGTTTTGAGTACCAAATAAAAAGGAAACTTTTTGTTTTGTTTTGGAATGATGCTATTCAATTACCATTTCACTGTAACTCATTGCAATGATTACATGCAATAACTCAACCAATGCCAATTAAACTTCCAACCTAACCGATGAGAGACAAAACATAGTGCTGCTTCTCATCAAGCAAGCAATTTAAGGCATCCCGGATCCAGTGTGCGCCGCTACACCACCGTAAGATAGGATGAAGATTGATGTGGACCCTCCGATCCCGACCCGACGGTCACGGTGAGGGCACTCGGCCCTTTTGTGATGTGCCTCATCCCTACACCATCCCATCTGCCGGCCGCAACGCACCTGTCGCCTCCGTGTGCCGCACGCACACGCTACCTTCTCGTGATCCACCGTTCCGTCTCCCACAGCCAAAAAGTTCGAACTCAACGTGACGTGTCGTGAATGGTAGGGATGTGGGACCCATTGATGTACGCTATTCGAGAACGGACGGTTTAGCTGTTGCATGTTCTAAGGCTTGCTGCATTTATTTAGTGCGTTAACCAATTAGAAGTCTGTTGGCGCATCGATACGTTTCGAGAGAGCCGATCATTAGCTGTTGCTGCGGAGGCAGGATACGGTCTCTTCAAGCCCACAGAAATGTGCCACGTAGGAAGATAGTGTGGCAAGTGGGACCCGTTAAAGGAACGTCTCTTTCACGGATTGACTTAAATACCCTCGATAATTTCTTTAAGGCGAACGTTAGAGAGCGGTGTCGATGGGGAGTAAAAGGGTAACTTCAAAGCATTAGTGGTTCGAGCTGGCGGCCTTTCCGGGCGCCGGATTTGTCGATCCGATCCGACCCGTGACCGAGTGAGACGCCGTCACGACGATAACGACGCGCCGTCGCCATCTCCGTCTCCTCTGTTTCATTGCCGCCGTTTACCCCTTAATCTCCGTCTCTCTCTCTCTCTCTAAAGCCTTAAATACCGAGAATTATTCCTCTCTCTCTCTCTCAATTATCCTAACTCTTCTGCTCGCATCCCCTCGCCGGCCGGAGTGAACAGCAGATCGCCATAGATTCCGGCGTCCGACCGCCGGAATCCGCGAGAGATACCGGCGGCCGAACGCCATCCGAGGCGTACGCTTAGAATCATTCGAATTCGGGCCAAGAAAGGGAAAAGAAGCGAGAGGGAGGGTATAATATTTTATTCGGTTGCGGCGGGCAGGCGGGAGGGCGGGGCGTGGCGGTCTTGCTTGCATTGGAGGGGAAAAGGAGAGAGAGAGAGAGAGAGGAGGGGGAGAGGTAGACGCTCGCGCACGGCACGGATGCCGAGGTGATCCCTTGTGGGATTCCCCCTGGCTGCCACCGCCTTGTCTTATGGCGTAATCTATTCCCCTATCTCTCCCCTGCCCCCTGTGGATCGCTTTTATATAAATTCTTCTCCGCTCCACCACCCTTGCCCCGTGCTGTCTGCGGCGATTCTTGGTGAGCGGAGGAAGCGGGCGATCCGGTGAGAGGGACCTCCTTCTATCTTGTGCTTTCCTTTATTTTCTGGATTTCTTTGATCTGCTTCGAATTGGTGTCGAGAGCTCAAATCTTGAGGCCGGAAATGCAATTGCTAGAATACTTTAGTTGTTGGATTTAGCTGTTTCCCTAGTTTCTCTTCGCCCCATTAGTTGTTGGCATTCGGTTGCTGCGACGATTTAACTCGACCTTTTTTGTGGAACTTTAGGTTTCAGCGCCAAAAGGGTTTTCCCTTTAATTTAAATATTGAGCACGTCGACAATTGCTTGAGGCGAAGAAAGGAGCAATTTGAGCTGCAACCTAATTTCTTTATTTGTTTCCTTTTTGTATCATTAGAGATCAACCATTTCTCCGGGGAATTCAAGCAGACCATGGGGGAAGAAGGAATGGCCATGTGAGGAAAGTCTGGGGTTCTAAATATGAATTTTGGTCGTGTCTTTGATTTTGGAGCTGCAGATATCCTACTAAAATGATGAAACAAGGGCTGCAAGCTCCATTCAATCTGCACTCCGAGGCATCTCCATTTTTATCCGAGGAGCTGCACTTTGTTACTGAGGTAACAGTTGCCTTTAATATTTCTTCTTTTCCTGAGAATTACAGAGAATGATGAGCCCCTCCTAATAACTACCCTGGTCATGTAATTGGGTACCACCTCCACAACTAATCAAATCTAGAACGTCTCAAAAATGAAAAGGATATCCAACCACTAGGTCGAGGCCTCCTTGGTAATAATTGCCTAACTACAGGCTTTAATTGATTCTCTTGCGCAGATTAAGAAATTCACCTAGATCCAAGAGCACTAACACGCCTGAATATATTATGAAATAATTTTTATGCTGTTTATATTTTCTCTTTTGTTGTTTAATTCATGGAATCATTTCTATTGGTGAATTTTCTGAAAAGCAATGTTTGTGGGGCACCACGACTTCACATCAAAAACTTTTTCTGTTTTTTTCTTTTTACTCCTTTCTGTTATCTAGTTTGCAAGAACTTCCTCAGTGAAATGAATTAGATGTTTGCAGAGACAAGTTGGATTTCAGAAGCCTTACTTTGTTTATGATCATAGTGGTGAACAGTATCACATTACTGAGAGTTGGGTCTCTTTTTTAATGTGAACTGCATGTTTTCCCTTTTTTTTTTTTCAGATTGGAGAAACTTTGGTTTTCATCTGATAGTCATCTAGGGAGCTCCAAATATTGCTTGTATCTTCTTAATTATCAGGTGAAATGGGGCTGGAGCATTTAGTCTGTCATGTTAGTTTATTTTGTGCTTTACCAACTTACAGTGTTTTGAAACTTTTTCCACTCATACTTAACTTTTAAGATATTTTTTCTAAAAGAAAAGTTTTTAGAGTTCATTCTGCCTATCTATGTTCATTTTAGGATGCTTCTGTTTTTTTTTATTGTTTTTCTTTTCTTGGCACTTCCAGTATTTCCTGGGAGCAATCCATTTCCAACATTTAGCATGGACATTTGGGGGATCTCCATTTATCTGAGCTTTTAGAGGGTCCAAGTTGATTATACTGTAAGCCAAGCCATCACTCTTAGTGTATTTGCTAGATCATTCAGATTGGATAAAGAGCATTTTATCATGGGTGTGTGCATATAATTTCTCAACTTTGAGTCGCAATCTAATTAATCCTGGGTGTATTGTCTGTATCTTAATTATTTTTTTAAAAATGTTATTTCTCTTAATCTGGCAATTTATTTGTTTCCGCTTTTGATCTAGAGCACAACTGTATTATGTATTCCAATTCATGATCTGCAGAGGGAAGGCAAATAATGGCAGGGAGCAAGTCTGTCTCATCTATACTTGATGAGCTTCATAAGATTGGATTAAGCCCTGTGGAAAGCATAGAGTTTTCGGAGTCTTATGTTCTTAAGGACAAGAAGACTAAATCAAGTTTTGACCATCATATACTGGAGCCACAGAGGATGACCAGCATGTCTACTATTTCAAGAGTTGCTGATCATGTTTCTGAATCCCGATCTGATCCATTGGCTCTACAATCTTCTTTGTTCAGTGAAGGGAACATAATGGATCTTAGTGGGTCACATTTCGAGAATGGACTTTTCTCTAGTTCTTTATCAGATATATTCAACAATAAATGTGTGTTTTCCTCCTTCCCTTTTTTATACTTTGGTACTATTTTAAATAATGCTGCTATGAGATGCCTAAGTTCTTCTGAGGCAATTGTTGTTTTCTGTTTAATATATGTTTTTGGAGTGAAGTTTTAGGCATTACTTGTTGAATATAGCTTTGTCACAGGTTATATTAATGTTTTTGGATTGATTATGTTTAATTTCATTAACTTTCGTGGCAGTGAAATTGTCATCAAATGTTGTTCAGTCTGTTCATTCAGTTAACTCGAACTTTGGTGAAGAAGTGTTCTTTGAATCAATGGAGGACATCGAAGCTCAAACTATTGGGAACCTCCTTCCTGATGATGACGAATTGCTATCTGGTGTTACTTACGATAAGGGATATACTGGTAAACCCAATGATGAGACTGATGTTGATGATGACATATTTTACAGTGGTGGTGGTATGGAACTAGAAACTGATGATAAAATAAATGAGAATAAAACATATGAATTTGCTGGTGGAGGAGCTTCTAATTATCAACAAGGCAAACTAAATGGCCCATTTGCCAGTGAACACCCATATGGTGAACATCCCTCTAGAACTCTTTTTGTTAGAAATATCAATAGCAATGTCGAGGATGGTGAACTAAGAGCTCTTTTTGAGGTGCTATTTTTGTTCCACTTGATCTTCTTACTTGGTCATTCTTAGAGTGAATGGTTTCAGTAATGTCCATAGATTTCTTAATTTCTGATTTCTTTCTCCTGCTTTCTTCAGCAATATGGGGACATACGGACACTCTATACCGCTTGCAAGCATCGTGGTTTTGTTATGATATCCTACTATGATATAAGGGCAGCACTAAATGCAATCCAAGCACTCCAAAACAAGCCGTTGAGGTGTTGGAAATTGGATATCCACTTCTCTATTCCAAAGGTAGCAACTTCTTTCCTTGTTTTTTGACTGGTGTAATGCCATTGCAGTTCAATAAAAGGTTCTAGAAGTAATCTTCTCCTTTGTTCCAGCCATTTTAGAAATTTTTATTTCTTCTCCTGATTTTTTTAAAAATAAGTTCTCTTGAAATTTAATTTAAAGTGGTTAACACAGATATATTGAGAACCTTAATTTTTTTAATGGCATTAGTACCACAAAGGAGATGTAACATGATTTGCATAATTGTCCAACAGGGTTTGTATAACGTGTCACCTCTTCTACAAAAGAATTCTCCAATAAATCGTGGAAAATAGAAATGGGTCTTTACAATTGTCTTTGATACCTCTATTGTGAAAGATTGGTGTATGCTGCAAAATGAGCCTTTGAACTGAGATTTGAACCGGTATAGACGTAGCGCCAATGAATTCTTTGCATCATACAAGGATACAATGCCATGGATATAAATTGAAAGTTTAGCTTAAGAGTATTCTTCCTGCTTACAGACATCAGTTGAATTGACATTTTTTTGGCCAAGTTTTTGTATTCTTGCATATGATTTTCAAAGTAGCTAAAAGCATAGTGTTAAGTTGTTGAGAATGACCAGCTATTGTCTACTTCATGAAATTTCGTAGTATCTTTTTTTCAAGGAACTTGGTGGGTTTCATGAAGTAATGTCTATTTCATGAAATTTCGTATCTTGCTTGTCCATGCCATCTCTTTTATACTGATCATCTGGGTCTCCCACCAATGTCATGTTATTGGCTTGACCTATAAATTACTTGAATCTTTTGAAGGAAGGGTAGGTTGCTTTGGAGTTCTAGGGGACATTGACTTATCTGCAACAAGGAACTTTTCAATCATTTGGTTGTGAATTCTGGTGGTTATCCAACTTTCTTTCTAATGCTAGGAGTCTCATACTTTGATGTCTACATTGTTTTCTTTAAAACATTTTATTCTGTGTAACCATTAACCTGCAACCAGTGACCTAGCTGATAAGATAACCCATAGGACAACTAGACTGATAAATGGTGCCATGTGGAAGCAATATTGTTCCTAACAGATTCTTCTTTGGGGGTGAAGAAGAGACTTATTGTTGTAAATGATACTGACTTCTTCACCTTCATCCTGGAAAAATGGAGATAAGCCTAATCTTATCATGATGGTCTCTTTCACCCTGGCATCATCTCATTGTCAATCCACTTGCTAAGAATGTTAGTATATTTACTTACTCATTTACACTGATTATATATTCTTGTCATGCATGTAAATTCTTCTACTGTACCATCTTTGTGTATTGAACATGTCTTTTCCTGTGATGTATGTGTCGATGCCTCCAGATTACAAATATTTTGTAATGACATGCACTTGAAATTATTAGGACAACCCTTCTGAGAAGGATGTAAATCAGGGTATGCTTTTGGTATTCAACCTGGATTCCTCTGTTACAAATGATGATCTCCATCAGATATTTGGAATTTATGGTGAAATCAAAGAGGTAATGTACTTTTTCTGCTTCAATATTGTATAGCTTGTTATACTAAAACTTGAGTTTAAGTATTTTTATATTATGATAATAAAGTCAATATTGTCTTTAATTCCCAAATTTGACCTTGATAGATATGCAGCACTCAACATAAGTGTCATCACAAATCCATAGAATTTTATGATGTTAGAGCTGCTGAAGCTGCTCTTCATGCCTTAAACGGGAGTGATATTGCTGGCATGAAAATTAGGCTTGAGCTTAGCCACCTTGGAGGTGCAAGATGGTGGGTATTATCTAAGCAAACTCAGTTTTGTTCCCATATTCATAATGTCCTGTAGCAGCTTTGTCTCTGTATATATCTATTTAGTTGGTGATTTTTTGGGAAATGATATGGAAAGTTAAGTGGATTTTTGGTTGTTCATTATTCTTTATTTAATTTAATGCTATCTTTTAATCTGTCTTGTGGTGTTCTATCATTCTTATATATGTTACAAAAATAGCTGGTCAAATTGATTATTTAGCTATATTCTTATCTTGTGAGTTTTGAAGTAGTCACTGTTCTGGATTTCATTTACAATTTTGTGTCAGCTACTCAGCTTTAATTTTTTAGTTCCAAGTATGATAAATCAATTTGAAGTGTTGGAAGCTTGGTACATAGTATTGTTATTTCATTTTCATGTCTTAGTATGTATAATTGTACACATTTAAATGCATCAAAATTTTGAACAGGCACTCCATTTCTTCATTCCTTTATTTTCCCATTAACTAATTTCTAGGATTCAGCTGAGCTTTCATAATGGAGGGTCATTCACGAACTAATTTAATGAATAATAATGTTGTTGGCTCTTTCGAATTTTGTTTTTTATTACAACCACCCTTAATATTTATAGAGCTCCTGCCATACCTATTCATATTAATATAGCCTCTCTCAGTACTCAGTTGAGTGAGTTTTTGTTGAACAGAAAGTTTTCTCACGATAATGGATGGTTCAATAGTCATGATGCCTTGTTGGATCTATGTTCAAAAATTGTACTGTAGTGAACCTGAAATTCAACAACTGGCATGTTCAGTTTTGGGCCATGCTTGTCTTTTGTGTTAATAATACAATTGGATAGACAATAACCACAAAGACTGAAAAACTCATCATATGGGATCGTTTTTCAGCATTAACTTTCTTATCTAGGATCTTGTGCTCTGTTATCTGAGTAATAGAACTTATAGAAGTTGATATAGTCAGGTATACTGTGCATTTCTACTATCAATGGGTCATCTATATTCTTATTTACTATTGGCAGATATGAAAATGAGATCTTGTATGGTTGCACTGCATCTCAGATGCAAGTGTTTGTCTATTGGTGATGGTTGAAAAATATTTTTGACAACAGAGTGAACTAGGAACTGAGATTGAAATGGCATGGTAGTATTTTAGAACATGTCTTGATGCTTCATGTATCATATTGTTTGGTAGAAAAAAAATAAAACTAAATCAAATAAATGGAACTCTCTCTGTTGGTTATCTCGGGTTCTTAATTTTTTTTATGAATACTTCAACTAAAATTGTTATAAATTCCATATGGCCCCCTTAGATTGACTATTTTGACATTAAAACCTCACCCTAGATTAACTTTTTGGACATTCTTAATGTTATGTCCAATTGTCTGTAGTTAATTTACAATTTATCTTTCTTTTCGAATAGATAGGTGCATGAACTTATATGCATTACTTGGCTTGTGACCCATATAGTGAACTAATCTTCCTTTGTGTATGGGGTCAATGCTAGTACCCATGGCTACTAATATGTAGCCAGCTACACGGGAAGAGAATATAGTTTAACGTGCAATTTTTTTGGGTGTACTATTGTATTTTGGAATGAAAATTTTAAGTTCAAGTTTAAGCCAGATAGTTTATCTTTAGTACAACATATTTCATTAGCAAAATATTATGGTTTTGTTTTGCATAACAATAGAATCTAGTTCACTTTTCTTATCATTTTTATTCAGTATTAAGCAGATTATATTTTCTTTCTAGACAAAGCTTCTGTTGGTTCTTCTTTTGAGCAGACAGTCTTTAGATCAATATCTTCATATGGTATTTTACTAATTTGTATACAACATTTAGCCTATTCAACCGTAGGCTGGTAACTGAAAATTTGGTCCTATTGGTTCGGGTTGGAAGTAGTGTTGTGGTGTTTGAGAAAAGCCCCTTGCTTACTGCTTCCTTTTTTTATTTACACGAAAATAAGTTCAATAATTGAGGAAATGATATTTTCTGGTACTATGATATCGAAATGTCACTAGCAGTCTACATTGCATGCCATGCAGGCATGCACAGTACTATTATATTATCAGTTATAGGTGTTTCATCTGGAATTACACTTACTCTCATAACTATTAACTTTTAAATACCACCGTTGTTTAATTTTGCATTTTGACTATCATATATAGTGACGCAATTCCTTTGCCAACAGCTTCACGCAACAGTTATCTCCAGAGCTGAAGCAGGAAGAATTACATGGATGCTGGCAGGAAAGTCCAAATAACTATCTCCCTGGGTGCTTTGGTATGATTATTTGGGCTTTGATTTTCAAATGATACGTGACTAAATGTGTTGTCGCTTCTCATGTCAGGTTATGTTTCTGGCCTACATAATTTACCTAAATGTCAAATTTTCAGGACCGTCCTCGCTTGGAGTAAACACATCCAAAGGTCTTGAAAATGGAGCTATCCAAGGTCTAAAATCTGCGGTTCAAGCACCATTCAACCCAATTATAGAGGCCACATTACATGGAATCTCATCTAGCATGTCTCAGAATTTACCTTCCCCTATAAGAGTTGCATCAGTTGGTAACAGTCAAGCTGCCCATTCTGACATCACGCATTCACTGGGCCAGATGAATTTTGAATTTCAAGATATGCCTGGTTTTCATCCTCGCTCCCTTCCAGATTATCACGATGAAGTAAATAATGACATTCCTTACCACTCAAGTACTATGTCAGCCGTGGGTACGGGTGTCATATCCAGACCTGTTGAAGGAATTGATAAGAGGCATCTACAAAAAGTAGGATCTGCTAGCTTCAATGGGCATGCTACTGATCACAATGAAGGTATGGACAATGAACCATTATTTTCATTTTCTGCACTTTTTATTTGGTTAGAATAACTTCTCGTTACCAATGTTGCATCTGTTTCTGATCAATTTTGAGTGCTAATTTTGTTGGCTTTTGGTGAGTCATTTATCATTATAAAAAAGATAGGTTTTCAAGATCTCTTTCCCTTTATTGCTTTCTTGATTATTGCCTAATGTATATTATTACTTGCAGCATTTTGTTCTGCAAATAGAATCTGCTCTCTTCAGGGACATCAATATGTATGGAATAATACAAATGTGTTCCACCATAAAACCCCTAACCCCATGTCATGGTCAAATCCACCATCATTTATAAACAACATTCCTACTAATCCATCTCAGATCCATGGAATTCCTAGAGGACAATCTCATATGGTAAACACGGTTGTTCCTTTACACCATCATGTTGGTTCGGCACCTGCTGTCAATCCGTCACTTTGGGGCAGGAGACATACCTATGGTGGGGATTCCATTGAACGGCCTGCTTTTCATCCTGGATCTCACGGAAGCATGGGGCTTTCTGCAGCTTCTCAGTTGCATTGGCTAGAACTTACTTCTCATAACATATTTTCTCGTGTTGGTGGAAACTGTATGGACCCTTCTGTTTCTCTTGCACATGTCGGTATTCTTTCACCTCAACAAAGGGGTCAGATTTACCATGGAAGGAATCCAATCTTCCCCATGCCTGGTTCATTTGATGGTCCTACTGAGCGGATCAGGAGCCGAAGAAATGACACAAATGCTACTCAGAGTGATAACAAGAAGCAGTATGAACTTGATATTGAACGTATTATACGTGGTGAAGACTCTCGAACGACACTTATGATAAAGAACATTCCCAATAAGTATGCTGAATTCTTATTTTCACTCCTTTTTGGCTATATGGATGTAAGTTATCTGCTTGTTATTCATTCCCATTAAACTGTTTTATCCTGGTCTATATAGATACACCTCTAAGATGCTGTTGGCTGCTATTGATGAAAATCATCGAGGAACTTATGACTTCATCTATTTGCCAATTGATTTTAAGGTAACTGCAGTAACTTGCTATTGATGGGCATACCTGCATCCATTATTGATTTACTCATTGGGTATGTGTGGTTCTCTACTTTCCAGAACAAATGCAACGTTGGCTATGCGTTTATAAACATGGTCAATACTCAGCATATCATTCCATTTTACCAGGTTTGGTACTTTATGAATCTTAAGCCTTTGAATAGTTAGGTTGAATGCTTTGTCTCTGGTGCTATCCACCAAATAGTAGTATCCTTTGTTGATCTTGACATCTTTAACATTATGTTTTACTTTCATATTAATAGTGTTCTTTCTTTCTTCAGTTTTTAGCATGTTGTGACTATTACTGCTATTTAGATTGTAAACTGAAAAAAAGCATTTAGATGATTATGTGATGTCTCTTGCTTCCTTGTATCAGCATTGTGTTTGGTTATGTTGCACAATTGAAGGTATGAAATGCTAAAACATTGTATCCTATGCAGTCATTTAATGGTAAGAAATGGGAGAAGTTTAACAGTGAAAAAGTAGCATCACTTGCATATGCCAGAATCCAAGGGAAAGCAGCTCTGATTGCTCATTTCCAGAACTCAAGTCTGATGAATGAAGATAAACGCTGTCGTCCTATCCTCTTCCATACAGATGGTCCTAATGCCGGGGATCAGGTATGAAGCATCATTTTTCATTTTTCATGGTTCGGATTTCTTTCTCGCATTATGCTCTTGGTTGATTGTGGTTTATCCTGCAATGTACATTATTGTGTTCTGTCGAAAAAATTTAGCATCATTAACGGAATCTGGTCGATAATAGTCTCCTCTATTGCTGTGTTCTTTGTCTGTATCAGAATTGACATACTTTATCTTTCATACTACTTATTGGTTTTTGAGTAGTGGCAGATCCAAGATTTTGCTTTTTTTTGGAAATTTTGGGGGGAGTGGACAGTAACATTTATATGAACACTGTTAAGTTTATGTCTCAATAATTGTCTGAAACCTTCTTGCTTGTTGGTATTTGCATAAATAATTTTGGTAAATGAAATTTCTGAAAATATAAAAGACTATGTCAATAATTATTCATAAAGGGAGAAGTTTTCAACAAGAAACGATGAGAAACAATTAAAATTTCCAGAAAACACAAGAAAAACATATGCCATGATGTTATATGATATTACTCATCTTTAATCGTGAGAACTTGTTATGGTATTTATTTAAGTTTTATTTTGAAGTTTAAGCATGACATACCTAATACAGCTACCTACTCTGAAATTAGAGTTGTTGGACTATTAGATACATCCTAATAATGTTGTAACCTTCTAATTTGTTAAGAAGGTACGTTTCTTCCTACCCAATCTAATTGAGCAAGTGCCAAAAACGCATGAACTTGTATGAGAAATTTTCTTAATAATTTGATAAAGCCTCTGTTGAATTATTTGCAAAAATTTTGATGCCTTTATATTGTAATGGTCTTATATGCTGGCAAGCGGCAACATTTTCAAATAAACTCAGGCAGCGAACATTCTAACAAATCAATTTGTTTACCAGCACAAAAAGGAAATATGAACAGATATTTAATAATGGCAGTTCCTTGGAATTCTCATTATCATTATTTTTTTTGGCTTGTACAGGAACCCTTTCCTGTGGGCACTAATATCAAGTCAAGGTCAGGCAGATGGAGGGCGGACAATAGTGAAGAGAACCATCAGGGAGATAAGTCCACCTCTGCAAATGGAGAAGCCTCTTGTGATGCAGCGGTTTCCCCTTCAGATCCACAAAAGATTTGAGTGAGAACAATGCCACCTATTGGAGGGGCATTGACTTTGAGGCCATATCCATAGTCTGGTGATCACATATGCAATATGCTGTGTTATGGTTGCACCTGGATGCTATTTGAAGTGCATTACCTAGTTCTTGGACTATTTCATCAGGATTTCATCAAAATTACTGAGTCAAAATGGGAAAGGTGCTGGGAGAGCCCCAAGATTTTGGATATACACAAAGAGTAAAAAGAACAATGTACAGATATTTCGGTAGAGGAAAATAGGTTTTTTCTCGCGGTTTTGACATATCCTCTCCGTATTTTTCTCCTTTTCTAAGCCACCCATTGGTGTATTTGTTTCTCCGAGTTCTTCGAATTTGTTACATCGTCACACATATTTATATCAATACTTATCGTGCTCTTTCTTTTCATCTCTTTGTGGATATATTTATATCTTTGATATATGCACGTTTCTATATTGCAAATACAACATAAAGGAGATTCACGAATCCCCCTTGATAATATGGGAAAGGGATTCAGATATGCGCCACCGGCATGGTTGGTTTTCGTGAATATATAAAAATCCGATCATGATTTTTGAATAAGACATCTTAATTTTTTTAATCCTTTATTTTTTGTTCAAGTGGTCAGAATCAGACAATATTAGCAAAGTTGATACCTCGTGAAGATTCAAAGGATGCTGTCGGGACACATCAGTTATCCCTTTCTTGATTCTCGAGTGTCAAGAAGTCATCTTCTCGGGTTGACAATAGGAGGCCTATAAATATTATATTATATGGGAAATGATTGTCGCATGCTAACTTTGCATGCGGGGCAAGTCACAATGGACCAAATCAAAAAGCTTACTTCAAACAACTTTTGGAAGGTCTGAAGTCTCAATCATTTTGAACCTCCCTCATTGAAATGTTGACTGTTAACTTGGAAATGGTCGGTCGGTGGTGGATTCTGATTCTTTTGTTTCTTTTCTTCTGTTCTTCATCCATACTCTCTCTCTCTCTCTCTCTCTCTCAAAGGAAAAGTCAAAAATCTAATATCATTGGTGTAGTTTGACATGTACTAGTCAAAAATATCCCATAGGTTGCGTCCGAGATGGATTACTAAATGATAGTAGTACAATGTCAACCAAGCAATCCCTGATTCGTTTATTCATACAAATTTTCCCAAGACTTTATTAATGAATCCAACATATAGTCATATTATATATTTATATATATATATATAGTTATTTTTTATTATATCTTAGCTTATATATGGTAAAACATAGCAAATGGGTTGCTCATCTGACAGACAAATCAAGATAAAAATTGGCTCACCTGACTCATTCATGTTTTCAGATGATTGATTATATGGTAATTAATTTATTTGGTGATTTAAATTATGATAAGATAGGTTGCAAATGGACAATCTTATCCTTACGTTAAAACTCATCTTTATATTCTATCTACCGTTAACAATCATACAATTCATGAGATCAGCATTCTATAAGCTTGACACCTGCAACCTCAAACCCTTGGCCACTATTACGTGCATGGAGTCGGCGCTTGCATGCAACGGACCGATAAGGTTTGACTCGCATTACTTCTTCTCTCCAAAGATATATTTAGCTTGCATAGCTCTTCGTCGTCCTTCGACAACTGTGGTGGGAGTGACACAGGCCACCTGCCATGGCTACCGCAAGGTGGGAGTAGGAATGTCAGAATTCAATGGATGGTGGCCTACCAGTTAGGAAGACGGTGCCAATCCACTGAAGCGGGGTCAGAAGTCAAGGGCACCACAGTGGCTGCAGTCTTGAAGCACAGAGACGGGTTTGACGAAGAACAACGCAGCATGAGGTGGATATACTACGATGCAGGAGGCAAGCTCGTCTCCTTTCTTCGTCTTCCACCTACTTGGACTCACGATAGATCGTTGCACAACACATCTTGGAATATGGCAGAGATCAAGAAAACGCTGATTTCAAGAGGTCATCTGAACAAAATGTTGCCTTCAACTTTAAGCATGTATTTGAGAGAGAGAGAGAGAGAGAGAGAGAGAGAGAGAGAGAGAGAGAGAGTCCAATGACACCTAATAATGATTAAGATGCTGAAACATACATGATGAAGACAGAGATGGGCTAGCGTGTTGCATGTGGTTTGATGCCAAAAATTTCTCACATCGTGCATAATGAATGTTGTTTGATGCCATAATTTTGGAGGACCATTGAGACATTCAAGTCATTAAATGAAGCTCGACAACTTGGTCGACCATGGCGATGGTAGGTGTTGTGTTGCTTTTAGGTATCATATTAGCAATAGTATTACGCTTCTTTACTGACCACGAAATAAAAGACTAATTCCTGTTATCAACAATCATACTCTTGTTGACGATTGTGTTCCAAACAACTCATAATTGACCAAAGATTCAAGATATGAAGCTAAAGAGTTGGATCAATGGTCAAGTCTTACCATATCAAAAGCCAACTAGTTTGGCACACAAAGGCATAATAAGCACGTCACCCATGGGCTATATACTCTCTTTCTGGTTCCAATGGGTTACTCCAAAACTACCCTAGTGTTTGGCCATACATCATAGTTAAAGATTAAGGAAGATAAAAGGTTTAGCTTGGAGAAATATGTGTGGGGGTTAGAATGGAGAAGGCAAAGGAAGACATATGAAAGCCAAAGACTCCAGAAGAACAAACCCAAATCAATCTAGAGTTTCATGATACAATTAATTAGGTACGGTAAGAGAGGCCAATCTAATTGTGGTTAGAAACAAGGTTTAAGTATATAAATATATCATCTATGCATGTTTTTGTCATTTGGTAAAAGCACAAAGCAAATGATGATAAAATATGTTTGATTCATCCCAAAAGGACAGATATCTGTGCCATGTTATTATTGATTTCATTACTTGCATGTACAAACCAAACCAAACAATTCCACACCTTCTGATTCAAGCATTGTTATCTCTAGAATCCCTATGATCAAATTCTTTACTTGTCAATGATTACAGCTTATCAAGAAATTCAATTTTGATTAGGAATCCTTATGGCTATATATATGATTTATGACTTCTTGAACATATGGGAGAAGGTGATGATGAATAAAAGTTCTTACTGGAGTGTGTCTCTTATGTTATTGTCAGCCTTCATATTGCTTGTAGTTACTACAATGAAGCGTGTGTCACATTTTTGGCTTCCCTCCGAGTGTGTGTGTGTGGGAGAGTTGATTGACATCAATCAAACACACGCATTCCACATACAAAATTTGGTTGGTCTAATGGTCTAAAAGGGGAGGAGGCATCAAATATGAGTAGGACTTAATGCCGTCACAGCCAATAAAAGCAACCCACCCAACACTCCTAACATTGCCTCCTCTCATCACAATCTCTCTCACTCCTTCCACTCTCTTCTGTCCTCCTTTTCCTTCCTTCTTCTATCTGTTATCTTCTCCTTCAAGCATATATATACATATATATATCTTCTTCTGCTCATCTATTTCCTTTTCTTGTTATTCTTCCTCATCTTGCCATCTACCAGCAGGAGAGAGAGAGCGAGAGAGAGAGAGAGAGAGGATAATAGACTCTTAGAAGGTGGATCGAAGGCATGGGAAGCGGCCTCTTCGTTCTGATGAGGCACCAGAGGAGAAGGAAGAAGAGGGCGGCTTGTCATCCCACTGTATCCCGGCTCGCGTAGACCAAGAAGCGTCGGCCATGGTGTCTGCCCTCACCCACGTGATCAGCTCTGTCTCCCCGGTCGTCGGTGCCGGAGGAGATGAGCTGGTGGCGGAACCGGATGCTAGTTGTGGATCAGGGCCAGGTTCCATGGAGATCGGAACACAGGCTTCCGAAGAGCAAGGTACATGTAGCTTCTGTCTGCGGTCTCTTGTGGTAGCAAGTAATGTGCTCCCTCTCTCTCACACACACGCATGCAAGATATGTAGGTAGAAGGCACTACAGGGGAGTGAGGCAAAGGCCGTGGGGGAAATGGGCAGCAGAGATTAGAGACCCGAAGAAAGCCGCTCGTGTATGGCTGGGGACCTTCGACAGGGCCGAGGACGCCGCCATGGCCTACGACGAGGCCGCCCTAAGGTTCAAGGGCACTAAAGCCAAGCTCAACTTCCCCGAGAGAGTCCAAGGTCGCACCGACCTCGGCTTCCTGGTGACTCGAGCAGCACCCGAACGGCAACCCCAACCGCCGGCGACTTCATATCCGGACCTGCGTCAGTACGCTCAGCTCCTCCAGAGCGGGGACGCAGACCTGCACAACGCGGCCCTCGGCCTCTACGCCGGAAGCACCATCACGTCGACGTCCTTGTCTGGCTCTTCGCAAGAGACTCAGGATTTATCTTCTCGATCGCAGTTCACGAGCTCTTCCGCTTCCAGCTCGTGGCCTCAGAGTGGCCAGAAGGAGAAAGATCAGCGGCCACCAGCCATGTAAATGACGGCTTTGAGACGGTGATAAAGAGAGAGAGAGAGAGGGAGAGGCAAGTGTGCCGCGTCAAAGATACAAAAGATTGCGATGACTCCTTGTGCTTATCCCGGAAGAGTTCAATTAGAATCATGCATTGTCATGAGCCTTATCCTAAGCCTCTTGTGTTTGCTGTGTCATCCATCCCAAGTGCGCAGCAGCAACATCAATAGGAGGGGAAGCTTCACCTCAAGATTGACTCTCCAGGCTGCCATTGATTCTGAGTCTACACTATGTTTCAGCATAAATGACAACTTATCCATTTGTATTCCGCATTCGTATGGGGTTACGAAAAGTTTTGCTTGCGGCAGAAGTTTACATCTTTTCTATAATAAACATAATTTAGAAAAGCAAAATTTATTCTACTTTTATTGTGAATTTAGCATATTTAAAATAAGAAATTAAATCGAAAGAGTCATGCAGTCACATATGCTTGCAAGTTCTAAGCATGGACGGACGGATCACAACAGAATACTTTTGCTGCTTCTTTTCTGCTTCATCTCTCAACCGATAGATAGATAGATAGCACTCTTGTTAGATAGAACAGAAGAGGTTGATCTCTTCCTCTCTCTCTTTGTTCTCTCCTCTTGCTCTTCGTAGAGGAGGAGTAGAGCTACAACGATGGATAGAAGGTAGAAGAGGGAGTCGTGGGTGGAACTTACGACTTGAGGAAGGTTGGCTTTGTTCTCACTTAGGCTGCGATTGAAGGAGTCCTCATGTGATCGATCAGCACTCATTATTGGAGATCCGATGACGAGGAAACTCCTAAGCATGCAAGGAGTTGCGCGTGTCTCCTACCCATGCACCTTTTGTTCTTGGTCGTCCATCTTTGCTAGGCTCCATACCTACACGGACTAAGACTCGACCAAGTGGTGTGCTGATATTGATCAGTCACCCATTGCTTCGATTTAATGTGATCTGTATGAGCCGCATCTCACTTCAAAAGTTGAGATTGGTGTTCCTTGCTTTGAGATTTCTTTTGTTTTGATTTGTCATTGTGGTGGGTATCATTGCGTCTCATCATGTTCTCTACACGCGTCATTCTAATGAGGTTCTCCTCGAGGGTTTCTTTTCTCTTACTGGGGCTTCAAGTTTACTGTTCTCTTTTGATTTCTTCTCCACTTTTCTCATGTTGGAGATAGATTTTAGTTCCTTGTATGCTAAAGTAAAAGCCACGACATATGTTAAGTCTTTCATCAAACCAATCAAAGCTGTGAGAAACTTTCTTTCATTCTTTTAGAATTGATGCTTTTGGGCTTGACAAAAGTAAACAACATCTTGATCCTAAGTATGGGATCTCAACGATGACTCGACGTATGTTAAGCAGAATCACCTTGCATGTTACATCATCGATGAATTCCTTTATATCTTGTATTGTTGGTTGATCTTCATCTTCACATCATCATGAAGTCATCCAAGATGATACGAGCATAGATGCGATGTCAAAAATCACACAAACAACTTCTTGCTTCACTTAAATCTTTATGGTAAAGAGCTCTTATCGAACCTTTGAATCGGAGGTCGAACTCAAGTCTATAACCTTTGGTCTAACCATCTAGATGGTCGTGGTCCGCTAACTTTGATCGTCCATCTTTGTTGGGGCCCGAGTCCAACTTGAACTATGACTCAGCCTAAGTGATGTGCTAATGTGGGGTTAATATGGATAAATCCCCCAAGAGGTGTGCTACTGTGCAAACGGCTGACATTGAATATGATTGAAATGGTTAAGATTGGCATTGATCTCGACTCAGTAAGATCCTGATCAATACATCTCAGAACAGTAATGCAAGCATGCATGCATGCAATCTCGTTGGAAGACAAGTTAGATCGAGAATAGTGCAAGAAAGAGTTTGGTCGACCATTAAATGTAACTCTCACTTTTAACGTGGGGGAAAGAAGAACACACCCACCGTCTGCAGTCTTCTAATGTGATCAGAAAGCCACGGCTTTCTGGTTGCAGCAATCCAAAAGCGTTCGTGAGGAAAGACTCCACGATGTCAGTCAAAGAGAAGAAGAGCAGAGAGGAGGAAGGTATCGGAACTGTTTTGAGTTACGATCGAGAGTGCGTGTTGGGATTTTGTTTTCGTTTTCATGTTTATGCTTTTTGTCGTGGTGTTTTCGTCGACGTGAATCAAAGGGACGGTGTGGCGTGCGGTGCTTTCGGCTCTCACGTCAATCTTTGCGGCTTAAGACTTTTGACTCTCCCAAAGCTTTTGGAGTCTTTCGCGTTCCATATGTCATTCGACAAAACCTCTTTTGGCTCGATTTTGTTGTGTTGTTGTCAAAACAAAAGTCTTAGGTTTCCGAAACCTATTCAAATTAATCATAATCTTTTGAATATTTTTTTTATTTTCAGTTTGATTCTTGTTTCTCGAAAAAAAAAAAGTCACTTGTTTTTCTCCATATTCCTCTTTCTTTCTTTCTTTCTTGGATTTGATTGACAAGGTCAATATTTGATCGTGAAAAAGGTAAAAACCACATTATAATAATCTTCAAAATTAACATTCTTCTTCGTATATATTGAAAATAAGGATTTTTCTTATCGATCGTTGATCAATTCATAATACATATTACCACAAATACATGGATATGGTCGATAGATCCACTCTAACACATGATTTAAATTATCTCTTAATACCTAATAAAATCTCGTATTTTAGAGTAAGCTAAGCTTGAGCCATAGTCGTAAGACAATCAAATTACGTTCAGTGTCACTCGAAAGAATTTCACAACACGAACTATCGAACATTCTAGATTACCAAAGCCTCATTAAAATAAATCCAACACATTATTTTCATCAATTACTTATTAACATACTTAATGTGGGTTTCTTTGGCGGTGCAAATCACATCTTTGTATGCATTATTTGATAAATGGGTTTCTTTTGATCATTTGAAGCTTCTCCCTGTCACCACCAATATCAAGTAGCATCCACCCCACTCTACTAAACTTTGAAGATCTCTCCTCGTGGAAGAAGGCAAGCAATGATGGAGAGATAAGAACATGCTTTCATGTGACCACCTAAACAAGTTAGGCATCTCAAGTTTCATGCTGTGATGCACCTTTTGGGTGGTCTCCTCCATTGGTTCATTCTTCATGTCCCTTCTCTTTAGTAGCTTCTTTTTCTGTTAATTTACTTCTTCCAAGACAAGTCTTTAAAATTTCATTAGAGCCAAGAACACAAAAGCAACATTGTTTTATTCTTTTTTGGGGGGAAAAAGGGGATCAGTAGATTAACTCAACATCACTTCATACTCAACATTAGAGAATAATAATATTTGCTATATTCTTCCTAGAAAAATTAGCCAACTTGTGGATTAAGTAGTTAGAATTTCTAGGTAAAGAATTAGAACACTCAACTTGTGTTTGATTACTCTCATTAATCTCCTCATTTCCTTTGGTTCAGATTTATTTCACGAGTATCTCATGTGATCGGATGGATGATCAAGAAAGATTGCTCTCATCGATGGATAATTTTTAGTCAATTGCATCTCGAATTAATTAGATTTGTCTTCGTTTCATATGGATTCGGTGCACATTGGACATGGAAATGGGCCGAAAAATCATTTGGGCCGGCCCGAAGGAGCCCATACCGCACCCATCTTAAAGCATGGGACATGATCGATCCAACGCTACAGATGCGGCAATCGCAAAGTATATTTAACGTTAAGCCACTTGCCAAACCAACATAATAACACTTATTTTTATTGAATATTCGAAATTCCACCCATATTATCCAAATTATGTAAAACTAAAAACAAATAAGTCAATCGAAAAATTCGTAATAGGTTTTGATAATGTATATTTTGGGTCCAGGCCACGTTACGATCAATGCTACGCCACGCTACAGCCAAGTCAGCAAGAGAAGTACCCCCATGCGCTAAGCCAGAATCCATACCAAAGCGTTGTTTAGTACGTCCCGTCCTGAAAAGCTCAGGACGGTGTCGCATGGCACGTCCTACGACGGTGATCGTACAAATGTTCCATCTCACCCCTCAAGGATCGGCCGTCACGCTAAACTCATGTACAATCAACCCTTGTACAGTAATATAAAAGCCCATAATCGACATCCAACTCAAGGGGAGGCAAAAAACCAATCAACCCACTACTGACTTGCTCATCGATGGGGCCAAAATTGGTAATCACCCGACGAAGGTCATCATTGTAGGAAAACGGTTACCCTCGAGCCACGAGCATTCCGACCTTGGAGTCGTCAACCAGCATCCCAACGACGAGCCACCAATCGACGTCCAGACCAAGAGACGCCAATCGACATTCCGACGCCAATCGACATTCCGACGCCAACAACCCGTTTCGAGGGTTTGACTGACCTCAGCGACCAACTCAGTCGATCAAAGACTCCCAATATCAACCCGTGGATCAGGCACTCATTAGTCACAACGCATCAGTTCATCCAAGTTTAACGTCTGAGACATATCATCATCACCATCGGAGCATATCTTAAGATTTGTCAAATAAATCACCAGCATATTAATTATTTTCTTCTCATAATTATGATGTCATAATGCTTAGTAGAAGTTTCAATTATAAGTAGCGAGAGGTCAAAATAAGAGTCCCACAGTCCAACAATTGCCAATCCTAAATTGGATCTTAGAATCGGAACCCAAGTTTAACTCATCCCACACCCCATTCAACCCTTTCACTTACCCACCAAAACCCACAAAACTAAAAATAAAAATAGAAAAATCCTAAATTTGCATATCAATAGATAAGCTCCAATAAGTATGAGATCGGCTGTCTCCCCTCAGGCAGGGGATGCATGAGCATCTTCACCACCGACGAAGGCCACCTCATATTCAAGCTGTGTCATTCTGACGTCACAGAGCGGTTGGATATGTGAAATCTACGTTCCCTGCCTGGAGAGATGCAGGCAATCCCAACCAACCCAACAGCACGGGCGGACTCACCTCCGCTGTTGTGTTGCGTACCTACCCCCGTAACCATGACACAATTTACCGTTCTACCCGTCTCTCCTTCGCCGCCGCCGCGGCTTCCACCTTAAGGGCCCAAAACATATATCCCTCTCCCCTCGAACCCCCTCGATAAAAATCCTTCCTTGTTGCTCTCATCATCCACCAACCCCCCCCCCCCCCCCTACCATGGCATCGATCTCGAAGCTCTCCAGCCCCGCCTTCACCGCGGTCTCATCTCCTCCTCTCCGATCCGAGCCGAAGCTCTCCGTCGACTTCCGCAGACGCAGCGGCCCGGTTCGGAGCCCGATCGCTCCCCTCCGCCTCTCGATTCGACGAGATCGCTCCGGGTGGAGCGCGTTGGTGTATGCTTCTCTCGTCCCTTGCGCTTGTCCTCGTCACAATATCTCTTTTTTTGTTTCTTTCTTCTTCTTTGTCTTGCCGGTTGTCTCCAATCTGCCGTGAGACCAAAGTTGATCTGTTATTCTCTAGCGGCTAGTTAGTTGACGAGGTCCTTGACTTTTTTTGGGTGAGGGATTGGGAATCTCGATTGATGTATCATCGTCTTGTTAGATCCCGTTTCTGCTACCATGATTCCATCCATGCAAGAAAGACGGTGTCTTTCGTATTGCAGATGTTGATCCGTGAGAAGCTGTCGCTTATTTAGCCTTTGTAGATGTGTGGAACTCTTGAAAGACAAAGTTTGAAAGACAAAGTTTTTAGTTAGCTTTCTGAAGCTTGATTTCTTAGGTTTGATTAGATAATAAAGATTCAGTACTAATGGTACTGTAATATCTGCTGATTCACGTATGTTTGTGGCCGATGTAGCAAAAGCTAGCCTCGAGTCTCGGAAAGAGTCATGTTGTTAGAATTACTTAATGAATTGAGGTTGTTGCTTGCAACTTGTGGTCCAAAATCGCAAGAGTTTCTATTTTAATTTATGGGTACTTAAGTTCAAGGACAATTTTTTCTATAGGGGCTATGTAAAAGTTATAGGAATTTTTCCTGCAAATGTGGCAGCAACGTGGAATGACAACGCAACGTGGAATGACAATTAGATGATATTATGGGTAGGACAATGATGGTTAAACTTTGACTTTTCAGTAGTTCTCTTCAAGGATTATGGTAGAGCTGTATAGTAATACATATACATGGTTTGTGCTTCCTGTTTCTTAGATTGTGTTTTGGTTTGCTGATACTCTGATCTTTTGCTTCATGTTACCAAGATACTTTCTTAAAAGTTTGCCTGAATTCGAACTAAATATGTACCCAGTATGAAGTCTTCACTGCAAGATGGAAATGGTGTCCCATCAAAGAGGACAACCCTCCACGATCTCTATGAGCAACAAGGACAGTCTCCATGGTATGACAATCTCTGCCGGCCTGTAACAGATTTGCTGCCGCTGATTGCCAGTGGTGTAAGGGGTGTTACCAGCAATCCCACGGTAATTTTTTTTTGGGTTAAAAGTTCAAGGTCCCCTTAGTTTATCAAACTCAGTTGGAAAAAGAACCTATTATATTCTGGAATTTGATGTCAGTCAAATGTTTTCTTATTTTTTATAAGAGTGCATTTGATCTTAACTGAATTTTCATGTTGCTGCAGATTTTTCAGAAAGCTATATCATCGTCTAGTGCCTATGATGAGCAATTCAGGTATTCGACCATTTTGACTTAGTATCTTGCATCAACCACAATAATTTGCTGCGCTCGAGCTGTATGTGCCATTGTCCTTTGTGAATGACCTATCATATACCATCATTCTTAAGTTAATGGACTAGATTATCTCCATCATGACCAAGTTTCTAGTAGGTTCTTGAACTTTTTTATTTGGTGGTTGCTGGAGAAAAACTATGTGTGTTTGGCACGGAGGCCTGGATTTTTTTTTTTTTTTGGAAGAACCTGAAAAAGAAAGATGATAAGTGTGTTTAGCACAGAGGTTTGGATTTTTTTTTTCATTTTTATGGAAGAACCTATAAAAGATATATTACCATGAATAAGAACTGTCATCTTTCTATCAGCGGTTCAACTTTTAATAATTTACATGCTTATCTTTCCGAAATCTTTGTATATATTCATGAACAAAGTGCAATTTTGGTCTATAGGCAGCTGGTAACTGCAGGAAAGGACATAGAAAGTGCTTACTGGGAACTTGTTGTGAAGGACATTCAAGATGCTTGCAAACTTTTTGAACCCATTTATGATCAAACAGATGGCGCTGACGGTTATGTATCTGTTGAAGTGTCTCCTAGACTTGCGAACGATACCGATGGCACAGTTGAAGCTGCTAAATATTTGCACAAAGTGGTTGATCGCCCGAATGTGTATATAAAGATCCCAGCTACAGCAGAATGTGTTCCATCCGTCAAACAAGTTATTTCACTTGGTATAAGCGTTAATGTGACGGTAAGTTCAGTTGCTTTGTGTCTTTCCTCTGACCATCTTAAATTATATACTTCACCCTCCTTGACAGAAGATACATTATTTTTTAAAAAAGACCAATTTTCCTTTGAATCACTTCTCTATGGTTCCATTCAATTATTCTGGTTGGATCTTCAAATTGTTTCACTTTCTGTGCCACTTTTAGTTTACATCTCTAAAATCTTCCTGAACCTGATTTTAGGGGTATTTTTTTGTAATCATGATGGCCGTATGCTTTTACAGTAGAATACTTCATTACATGTTGATTATTGATGCGCTGATTATACTTCTATATTTTACAGTTGATCTTCTCACTCCCTAGATATGAAGCTGTGATCGATGCTTATTTGGATGGTCTCGAGTCTTCTGGGCTCAGTGACCTTTCTAAGGTGACCAGTGTGGCTTCCTTCTTTGTCAGTCGTGTTGACACTCTCGTTGATAAAATGCTAGAAAAGATTGGGACACCTGAAGCTCTTGATCTCCGAGGAAAGGTAAACTCTCTGTTGCCCGTGGCTTCTAAAATGAGAAGACTAACAAAGATGCTTACCTTCTCTATGCTGGAACCCCGCAGGCAGCTGTAGCTCAAGCAACTCTAGCTTATAAGCTGTATCAAAAGAAATTTTCTGGTCCACGTTGGGAGGCTTTGGTAAAGAAGGGTGCCAAAAAGCAGAGGTTATTATGGGCCTCGACCAGTGTTAAGAATCCTGCATATCCTGACACTCTTTACGTCGATCCTCTTATTGGACCTGACACGGTTAGTTACTACAACGTATTTCTAGATTATTTCAAACAAAAAGAAAAAGAGCTTTACCGATTGAACTCCCAATGGTGAAATCTATCTGAGCATAATAGTCTGATCAGAGGTGTATGTTGGTGCTTACCATGGTAATAATAAAGGACACCAAGAAATTTAATGATTCATGATCATAGAGCATGGATTTGAGTTGCTTTGGTGGAGTTTTAGGCAAAGTGCAACTTGTGTGTCATTGTCTTGCCACCACACCTACCATACAATTGGTTATATTTTTCACTCTTAGGCATGGTTTGACCAATGTATTATTATCTGGCTATATGAAATTTCATCAAACATGGAACTTCAGCTATGGGTGCATCCAGAGTTTTTAACTTCAAATTTATGGGTATAGCACAATGTTCCTGGCATTACATTCCTATATTTTGATGTGGTTCCAGGTTTCGACCATGCCCGACCAGGCTCTTGAAGCCTTTATGGATCACGGTGTCGTCTCGAGGACCATTGATTCAAACATCTCGGAGGCTGAGGGAATTTACAGTGCACTAGAGAAGTTGGGGATTGACTGGGACGAAGTTGGGGCACAGCTTGAGGCCGAGGGTGTGGAGTCATTCAAGAAGAGTTTCGACAGTTTGCTGGTTAGCCTGAAACAGAAGGGTGATTCTCTCAAGGCCCTCAGTCTGTAGAACAGTTATGATGAGCCTGTACATCTCTGTCCACTGTGGATGGGATCTAAATAAAGCTGGCTTGTATTCGTTTTGCTGTAATTCTTAGTTTGTTTGGCACTCGAGTGAACTGTCTTTGTATTGCAGTAGTGAGGAATGACTGGACTTGAGAATAAATGTATGAAGTGGTGTAACCATGTGTTTTTAAGTGCCAAGATTCCTAAATAAGTTTTACAATGATTCCATGCTCCCCATGTTGATTTTGCATTGTACTACTTTTTTTTTTTCATGAGGATGATGTTCCAAAGATTTGAAGAAAAATTATGTGAAATCGATTTGATAGGTTTAGAATAGTTGGTACTTCGGGGTTAAGATTCATTTTAGTCATTATAGTTTAAGTCCTTACGATTTATTTATGTATAAAATAATTGTTATATTTTTATCAAATCTAAGTTAATAAATATTATAGTTTATTTATGTGATATATTGATGCATAATAAATTATTAATACAATGATACGTATAACTTAAGTGGTTTTATTCATAGATCACTTGAGTCTTTATTATTTTGTTTGTATTTAAAATAATTTTTACATTTTAAAAAACTTAGCATATAACTCGTTGTTGACAAATATTAGAGTTTGTTTACGTAATATGCTGATTCACAATAAAGTATTAATATAATGATACGTATAATTTAAGTTAAAAAAAAAGTTGATCTTGTTGAAGAAGATGAAGCGATGAAGGCCACATCGATGGATGAAGACGGAGAGGCAAAGGTAGAAAGGGCCAGAGGTTGAGGTGAGGGAGAGCTAGACCACCACGTTGCAAGCGTAACGGTGAGGACACATGAGAGGACGAAGTGGGAGGTGGTAGAGATGAAGACACCCAAAATGAGGAAGAGGGATCACAAGACTATTGTATGCTTAGCATCTGATTAGTCGACACACATCTACCTAAAGTAGGACCGGAAGCTCCTGAGTTTATCGCCAACGCGAGAGAGGCTATGTGTGTACGATGCCATGCTAGACAGTAGCATCTCGATTGTGCTATTGGTGGTCGCTTCCACGATGACGTCTCCTTTTGCTATTGATGGTGGTCTCAATTTTTTTTAATTTAAATTATATATGTTATTATATTAATAATTTATTATGAGTCAACATACTATGTAAACAAATAGACTATATTTTTTATATATATCTATTAATTCAGACTTGATAGAAATGGTTTATATACTATATTTTTTAAAATGTAGATGTTCTTTTATACATGAGTAACATCATAAAGGCTTAAGTGGTTCATGATCAAAATTACATGGGTTAAAATAATTTTTTTTAACTTAAATTATATGTATTATTATATTAATAATTTATTATGAGTCATCATGTCATGACTCTGTTAACTACTTGATGAGATGAGCTTATATGATTTATTTTTTAAAATATGAGCTTATATATTTTATTTTTTTAAATATAAAATTTATTTTAGATATAAATAAATTATAAAGGTTTATGAGAGCAGGGAGTAGTAATAAATTTTTTATCGGGATATTAGGATTATAGATTTTCAAAGATTATATAAAATTATCAATTTTTGTCAAATATGTATTAGTACTTCTTAGAATAATTTTATTTAATTTTCTAGAAAAGAATTATGCACTTTCTTTTTGCCACTATAGCCTTGAGCTTTCATATTTATTATCTAATTAATACATGACAAAAGGAAAAATGATGAAGTTTGTCCTCATCATCGTATATAATTAATATGATTCATCCAATTTTGATTTGACCCAAATCCATACAAACCAATTACATATCATCATAATACAAACTAAATTTCCTGTTCTCAAACTAGTAATCCAACCAATCCTCTTGATCAATTGTTAGATCGATGAATTGGTTCGGCTGAACCGATTCATCAATTTTGACCGAACCAATTATCTTGATCCGGGCTGGATTTAAGCTAGATCTACACTCGGTCTAAGCTCGATTTGAGTGACTTAAACTGATTAATCTGTTGAATCTCATATTTTGATGATGAAACTACTTGATATATGTTTATGATTTAATCAACGTTTTGAGTGACGCATGATGCTTCGATCAGGATGAGACAATTAAAGCAGGAAAATCATGTTGTACCGAAGGAACATGTCAGAAGATTGGACGTCGGGCCGGTGGATCGGTCGACGTATCGACATAAGGCTTCGGGCCGTGTACTCGGGCATCGGGCCAAGAAGAGCGGGTATTGTGCCAAGGATATCGGAGTTGCGGAGTCAACTGGCCGATTGGGCAATAGGCTGCAGGAGAGGACGATGCGCCGAAGAATCGGACGAAGCGTCGAGGGACCAATGACATGCCGGACAACTTGGTTAAATTGCTTAGGATTAATTGTCTCGATCGAAGTTTTGTTTTAATTGTGCAGGATTAACTATGATAACGATGAAGATATAAAGCGAAACAAAGTGTCGGAGTCAAGCGCGAATGATTTGTTGCAAGTTCGAGAGTTCGACGGAAGTCCGAAGGTTCGTCGGGAATGCTACCGGAGCTCGCCGAGAAAGATCGGAGCTTGCCGAAGAAGCTCATTGGAACTCGCTAAGATCAAATCGTGAAGTCTAGGAGCTTGCCGGGAGTCCGCAGAATGGTTTCCGAGAGTTCATCGGAAGACCGCCGGAAGTTTGCCGGAAGCTCGCCAGAAGAAGTCTTGACTTGCGGACTTTGTAATAGCTTAGAAAATGTCTTTAAATTCATAATTAGCACGTTAATTAGGGTTAGGATTAGGTGTTAATCCTATAACCCAAGTAGGGGCCAATTAGGCTCAAGTTCGGACTGGTTTGGGCCAAGTTTGGAGCCAAACCAAGTGAGCTGAAATAGTGAAAGAGGTGGCACCGCCAGGGTTGGAGGTGGCACCGCCCAGGAGAGGATCTCTCAGCGAAGCTGGGCGGTGCAACCGCCCCAGGCAGGAGGTGGCACCGCCTGGGCTCAATCTCCGAGCGAGACTGGGCGGTGCAACCTCTCCTGACAGAGGTAGCACCGCCTGAGCTCGGTCTTCGAGCTCTGGCAGGAGAGGTGCAACCGCCTCAGTCAGGAGGTGGCACCGCCTGGGGCTCAGTCTCCGAGCCAGACTCAGGCGGTGCAACCGCCCCTGACAGAGAGGTGCAACCGCCTGGGCTCAGTCTCCAAGCTCTGCCAGGCGGTGCAACCTCTCCAGTCAGGAGGTGCAACCGCCTGATCCCGGAATTCCGGGATTTGATCGTTTTGAGCTCCAAATTTGAACTGGGTTGGTGCCTATAAATACCCCACCCATTCAGCACAGAAAGAGCAAGAGACCTACACCGAAATCTTGATCTTCTCTGTGATTCTTGAGCTCAAAATTGTTGAAAAGCCTTTAAGTTCTCCTCCTTCTGTTCTTCAAAGTCTTGAGTTGTAAAGAGAGGAGAGAAAGGTTCTGTAAGGGTTGTCTCCTGATCCCGTCAAAAGGAGTGAAACTGTAAAAGGGCAGTTGGCCTTCGCCTATTGAAGGAAGGCCTCTAGTTGACGTCGGTGACCTCGTCGATGGAGGAAGCCAAAGTGGAGTAGGTCAAGACTGACCGAACCACTCTAAATCTCTGGTTTGCTTTTACTTTGAGCACTTTATCATTACTGCAAACCTCCTACATAGCTACTGCCCTCTGCGCTTTTACGAACAAGTCTCTAAGTTCTGATTTTTTCGAATCTGCATTCAGACGTAAATCGGTGTTTTCGTACGATCTTTACATTGCAGTTTACGTTTACGTTCTGATTCCATTTATAACTGCAAACTGTCTTCTGTGCTTTTACGAACGAGTTTCTAAGTTCAGATCTTTCTAAAATTGCGCAAATTGCGTTTAGACGTAAAACTACGTTTAGACGTAAAACTGCGTTTAGACGTAAAACTACGTTTAGACGTAAACTGCACAAACTGTGTTTAGACGCAAACTGCGTTTAGACGTAAATTGAGTTTAGACGCAAACTGCATTTAGGCGCAAACTGTGTTTAGACGCAAACTGCGTTTAGACGTAAACTGAGTTTAGACGTAAAACTGCGTTTAGACGCAAACTGCGTTTAGACGCAAACTGCGTTTAGACGCAAACTGAGTTTAGACGCAAACTGCGTTTAGACGCAAACTACGTAAACTGCGCTTAATCTTAAGATCGGCTTTTACATCGAAATCGCTTTTATTGAACAAACGCAGCTTTCATTTTTAATCGCTGAAAGATTTCCGCTGCACTAATTCACCCCCCCCCCCCCCCTCTTAGTGCTCTCGATCCTAACAATTGGTATCAGAGCGGGGTATTTCTCATTTCGGATTTACACCCGAGAGAAATGGCTCTTCAAGAGGGCTTTTCGGTCTTTCGTCCATCATTCTTTAACGGATTGGACTACACTTATTGGAAAACTCGAATAAGAGTTTTCTTGATTTCTCTAAATCTGGATTTATGGAATATCGTTGAAAACGGTTTTCAACTTCCCTCTAAACCGATGAACAAATGGTCGGATTTGGAAAAGAAGTATTTTTCTTTAAACGCAAAGGCTATGAATGCCTTATTTTGCGCTTTGGACAAAAATGAGTTCAATCGGATTTCCACGTGCGAAACGGCTTTTGACATTTGGCGAACACTTGAAATCACGCACGAGGGAACTAGTAGAGTCAAAGACTCGAAAGTTAACTTTTTATTGCATGATTTCGAGCTTTTTCAAATGCAACCAAGCGAGACTATAGGCGACATGTACACCCGTTTCACGGATGTCGTCAATAGTTTAAGAGCTCTTGGAAAATGTTTTTCGGATTTTGAACTCGTAAACAAAATTTTGCGTTCTCTTTCTAAAAAGTGGGATTCAAAAGTAACTGCAATATAAGAAGCTAAAAATCTAAACAACTTACCACTTGAAGAACTAATTGGTTCATTGATGACATATGAAATGGTGCACAATGCACATGATGAACATGTTGAACACAATCACCTTCCAAAGAACAGGAAGGATTTAGAACTCTGGACAAATGAATGCCACTTGAGCGATGACTCAAGTGATGAGGACAATGATGAACAAACCAACCTTCCGAAGAACAGGAAGGATTTGGGACATAGAACATTTGAAGACCACTCGAGCATAAGCTCAAGTGATGGTGAACTTAAACTACAAATGAAACGAAAATTAAAAAGCAAAAAGAATTGAACTACTTGCTTTAAACGCAAGAAGAAGAATAAAAATTGGGATGAATCGAGCTCCTCCGAAGAAGAGAAAGTCAACAAAAGCAAGGCGGCAAACTACGCCTTAACAGCCTACAATGATGAGGTAATCGAAATCCCCCTAATTTATTTTGAAATTACTTGATGCTTTCATGATGTATTTTTCTCTTTTAGTTTATAATTAATTTTCTAAAAAATTACATGTTAAAAAAAAATTTATTATGATCATACTAAGTAATTTCGAAAATGATAATATTGCATATTTTATGATAAACAAATAAAATGATCTTGATTGAAAATATGAAATCATGGTTAAGAAGTAATAATGTGTATTACGTTGATTTCCATTGTTATTTCTCGATTTTGATTAAAGATCATGTTTGATTTGAAGAAATGCATAATGATAAAATTAAATATTTTGATTAACAATTTTATACATAGATTTTAAGCCGATGATAAGCATGTATTATTCTCATGAGTATATTTGAAAAACTATGGCAAAAATATGCTCGAATGCATGAACGTGTTAAAATTATTTTTCGGACATTCTTGATTCAATGTTCAAAACACTTAATTGTCATGATGATTTTACACTATAACATGTTGGAAATTATATTTTTTGGATACATAAATTTTTATGATCATGAGCATGTTTTATCTTCATAATTGAACTTGAAAATCTATAGCAAAATCTTATCCGAATGCATGAAAGTACTAATTTCATTTTCGGATTCACTTAACAATTGGTATCCTAACAATCGGATTTTCTCATACACTTATGAAAAATATTTTTCTAAAATGGATTTGATGAAATGATTCCTGCTTATAAATTCCATCTCGAAATATGAATGATAGTGTTTTTGCTAAAGAAAATAATTATTAAAATCATGATCTTGATAATTATAACATGAAGCTCTTTATAAATCAAGATCGTTCATTATGCTCCCTACATTTATCAAAAAGGAGTTCTTCAAATGAAATGCAATTCAATGAAGTGTCATATTGATATCTTGAAACTTAGAATATTTTAAAATGTGATCTTGATAAGAATGTTTCAAGTTGCTCTTTGTACTATATCTTTTCGAATGAATCATGAGCCTTGATATCATATATTTCATAATACAAGATTTTTTTGCCTTATGTCTTGAACTTTCATGCTTATCTTAATTTGGCATATAAAGACTAAGGCATGCTTAGATGAAAAAGAATCTCTTAAAAAATGCTTTTCCCATCTGATCGAGATTAATGATTTCATGATATTTTGTGAATCTCGAAATTAATTTTAATGACTTGATTATGAATTTCAAGTTAATGATTTGATTTGAATAAGTTTTATCTAAATCATAATCTTGATCTTGCAAAATTGAAGTCACAAATAATATCTTGTGGTATTCATGAATTGATACTCACAATATGAAAGCATTGATATTCATGACTTGAATTGGATTGAAACATTGTATGCTTAAATTAATCATTCTCCTATGTTTCAAAAATTCCTTAAATGCCTTATGTGATGATTGAAAACTAACTTGCTTTATGATGAATCACAAATCATGACTTGATCTATGATGTAAATGCCTTGAAATGATTGAAATATTTAACACTTTTATGCTCTTCCCCCTACTTTCTTCTTGTTTTCAATGATAAAATAGGGAGAAGTTTTGATCATGCATGGTAGGATATAATTTGACAAAATTGATACCTCATGATATGAAACATTTATGATGTGCAATTATGCATGCAATACTTGTGCTTTCTAATTATGATGTGATGTATTGCATATGATGTAAATCATGATTTAAAATGCTATGAGTGCCAAGTTACACATTTTGAGAAGAAATTGTTATATTGAAACATTAATGTAATTATGAATGGTGATATGATATCATGCATGTAATACTTCAACTTATGATAATAATGCATGCAATGATAAAATATTCATGATGAAAAATTGTCTTGACATTCATAACTTGATTATTCATCCTTTGTCATGATTTTGAAATCGTTGTAAAACGAAAAAAGAACTACAAAACTGTATTCTCTCTTTCTTTTTTACAATGACAAAGGGGGAGATAGCTAGCTTGTACAAGTCAAGAAGATGCAAAAACTTGATTGCTAGCTTGCCTATCTTAAGTAGCAAAGATTGCTAACTTGCTTATTTCAAGAAAAAAATTTGTCTTCTTGAAAATCACTATCTTGAATATCTCAAGAAGCAAAACTTGCAATTTGCACATTGCAATAGGAAGCAAGAATCATGAGCTTACACAAGAAAGCTATCTTGCATTTGCTTTCGAAATTTTTGCTAGCTTATATATTGTGAAACTTGTATATCGTAAAAATTGCTAGCTTGTTGGTCTAAAGAGAAGCAAAAAGTTGCTATCTCAAAAGAAGCTAATGTGCTATCTTGCCTATCTCAAGAGGCAAAAATGCTAACTTGCGCATCTAGCAAAGTGAACAAAATTTTCAAGAAGCAAGAGTTGCCTTCTTGAACATCTCTAATTTGCTAGCTTGCATGATATAGAACTTGCTATCTTGAACATTACCAAAAGTGCTATCTTATATGCTATAAAACTTGCATATCTAAAACTTGATAGCATGAATGTTCTAAGCATGATATAACACTTGCTAAATCTTCTAGCTCCAAGATTGCATGATGATAAAACTTGATATTATGTTTTTCATGCAATGAGTTGAACCAATATCACACACACTTGATTGTGGTACTTCTCCTTTTTGTTGATGACAAAGGGGGAGAAGTATGTTGATGACATGACATGTGATGCATAAGTTTATGCATATGTTCATGTCGACGTGTTGCAAGTATTCATGATGAATATTGCAATGACTTGAATTCAGTTTGAATTCAAGGTTCTATCAATATGGCATATTGATAGGGGGAGTTTGTTTAAACTCCGGGAGTTAAGTTTAACTCCGTCATCAAGTGGTTGTCATCATAAAAAAGGGGAAGATTGTTGAATCTCGTATTTTGATGATGAAACTACTTGATATATGTTTATGATTTAATCTGCGTTTTGAGTGACGCAGGATGCTTCGATCAGGATGAGACAATTAAAGCAGGAAAATCATGTTGTGCCGAAGGAACATGTCAGAAGATTGGACGTCGGGCCGGTGGATCGGTCGACGTATCGACAGAAGGCTTCGGGCCGTGGACTCGGGCATCGGGCCAAGAAGAGCGGGTATTGTGCCAAGGATATCGGAGTTGCGGAGTCAACTGGCCGATTGGGCAATAGGCTGCAGGAGAGGACGATGCGCCGAAGAATCGGACGAAGCGTCGAGGGACCAATGACATGCCGGACAACTTGGTTAAATTGCTTAGGATTAATTATCTCGATCGAAGTTTTGTTTTAATTGTGCAGGATTAACTATGATAACGATGAAGATATAAAGCGAAACAAAGTGTCGGAGTCAAGCGCGAAGGATTTGTTGCGAGTTCGAGAGTTCGACGGAAGTCCGAAGGTTCGTCGGGAATGCTACCGGAGCTCGCCGAGAAAGATCGGAGCTTGCCGAAGAAGCTCATTGGAACTCGCTAAGATCAAATCGTGAAGTCTAGGAGCTTGCCGGGAGTCCGCAGAATGGTTTCCGAGAGTTCATCGGAAGACCGCCGGAAGTTTACCGGAAGCTCGCCAGAAGAAGTCTTGACTTGCGGACTTTGTAATAGCTTAGAAAATGTCTTTAAATTTATAGTTAGCACGTTAATTAGGGTTAGGATTAGGTGTTAATCCTATAACTCAAGTAGGGGCCAATTAGGCTCAAGTTCGGACTGGTTTGGGCCAAGTTTGGAGCCAAACCAAGTGAGCTGAAATAGTGAAAGAGGTGGCACCGCCAGGGTTGGAGGTGGCACCGCCTGGGCTCAGTCTCCGAGCGAGACTGGGCGGTGCAACCTCTCCTGACAGAGGTAGCACCGCCTGAGCTCGGTCTTCGAGCTCTGGCAGGAGAGGTGCAATCGCCTCAGTCAGGAGGTGGCACCGCCTGGGGCTCAGTCTTCGAGCCAGACTCAGGCGGTGCAACCGCCCCTGACAGAGAGGTGCAACCGCCTGGGCTCAGTCTCCGAGCTCTGTCAGGCGGTGCAACCTCTCCAGTCAGGAGGTGCAACTGCCTGATCCCGGAATTCCGGGATTTGATCGTTTTGAGCTCCAAATTTGAACTGGGTTGGGGCCTATAAATACCCCACCCATTCAGCACAGAAAGAGCAAGAGACCTACACCGAAATCTTGACATTCTCTGTGATTCTTGAGCTCAAAATTATTGAAAAGCCTTTAAGTTCTCCTCCTTCTGTTCTTCAAAGTCTTGAGTTGTAAAGAGAGGAGAGAAAGGTTCTGTAAGGGTTGTCTCCTGATCCCGTCAAAAGGAGTGAAACTGTAAAAGGGCAGTTGGCCTTCGCCTATTGAAGGAAGGCCTCTAGTTGACGTCGGTGACCTCGTTGGTGGAGGAAGCCAAAGTGGAGTAGGTCAAGACTGACCGAACCACTCTAAATCTCTGGTTTGCTTTTACTTTGAGCACTTTATCATTACTGCAAACCTCCTACATAGCTACTGCCCTCTGCGCTTTTACGAACAAGTCTCTAAGTTCTGATTTTTCCGAATCTGCATTCAGACGTAAATCGGTGTTTTCGTACGATCTTTACATTGCAGTTTACGTTTACGTTCTGATTCCATTTATAACTGCAAACTGTCTTCTGTGCTTTTACGAACGAGTTTCTAAGTTCAGATCTTTCTAAAACTGCGCAAATTGCGTTTAGACGTAAAACTACGTTTAGACGTAAAACTGCGTTTAGACGTAAACTGCACAAATTGTGTTTAGACGCAAACTGCGTTTAGACGTAAACTGAGTTTAGACGCAAACTGCGTTTAGGCGCAAACTGTGTTTAGACGCAAATTGCGTTTAGACGTAAACTGAGTTTAGACGTAAAACTGCGTTTAGACGCAAACTGCGTTTAGACGCAAACTGAGTTTAGACGCAAACTGCGTTTAGACGCAAACTGCGTAAACTGCGCTTAATCTTAAGATCGGCTTTTACATCGAAATCGCTTTTATTGAACAAACGCAGCTTTCGTTTTTAATCGCTGAAAGATTTCCGCTGCACTAATTCACCCCCCCCCCCTCTTAGTGCTCTCGATCCTAACATAATCATCGTCATCGTAAAAAGATAAAGACTTAAAATTGTTGCCATGATTTTAAGATATATATATATATTTATTTATTTATTTATATTTACTATAATCATAATAGTAGTGATAACTTTATCCTATATATCTTTCATTTAAAAAATATTTTAAATCTCATATTTTTTTAATATAAGATGCATATTATTTATTTACGGTCTCTTTTTATTATAGATAATCCTTTTTCATTTATAATTATTTAAATAATAATTTTTATTTTACTATCTACGATCTCAGTATTATTGATTTTATCTTTTTTTCTCATAACCTCTTATTTCATCTTCACTATTGACGTCATTGTCGTCAACCTTGCTCACTGTAAATGTCGATTGTTGATATCGTTAACGCTCGCATAATGACCTTTCGATGCTTGTCATTGGTATGGTCAAAGGCGATGTCGCTCGCCTCTCCATTTACTGTTGATGCTGTTCATCATCACCATTGACACAATTTGCTATCAATGTTGCTTGTCGTCGTTGTTAATACTACTCAACACCATCCAATCTCACTCTGTGTGCCCCCTCGATGTCGTCCTTTGAGTTCATACGTAAAGAGATAGTTTAAAAATATTTAAAATTTTAAATTAAAAATATAAAAAAAAAATTAAAAATAGTAATCACACAATAAAAAGAGATTGTACTAGAAAATATATTCTTTTTGGATAATTTTTAGATGATATCCTTTTTTTCATAATTCACACACAATCACCTTGTATTTCAAAAATCCTTAAAATACCTTCCAAAAGCTGTCATGTATTTTCCCGTCCAAGCAAAAAAATAATTTCCATCAACTGTTTGCAATATTTTGTTGGTTAGTTTTTATACAAAAAATACTATACAGTGTTTTTGTTTTAAAAATATTGTATAGTGTTTTTGTTTAAAAAATACTGTGATATCAATATTTAGTTCAAAAACACTATACAGTATTTTTTTTAAAAAAAATTATATAGCAATTTTATTTTAAAAACGCTATATAATATTTTTAAAACAAAATACTATGTAGTGTTTTTGTAGTTAAAAATCAATCCATAAAACATTTGGGGGAAAAACTTTTGGATCGAGCAAAAAAATTACAGCTTTTTGAAGTACTAGAGATAAGAGATGACTGCTTGAAAACTATAAAAAGAAATATCACCCAAAAAAAAATCTATAAAAACTATTTTCACGGACAATCGCCCTAACATAAACATCTAAAAAGAGTTTTATCGGATAATCACGACCATCGCATCTAGGATTTGCTTCCCGTACGTCTTGCTCGAACAAAAGCAAGAAGGATCAAATCGGACTAACTCAACCTTATCATTTATTGTTTCGTATGATCATAACAAAATGCCACTTATAAGAATTAATTACGTGTCAGCTATGTTCTAATAGCGTGGCAACCGAGATAGCTCAAACCGGACACAACCTTTCACCATCCCTGTTTACAGATCACTTCTGTCTCTCACCTACATTGTAGGTCCCACGGTCCGATCCGTATCTGCGTACCAATCGTGAGGCAGGTTTCGTTAGTGGGGCAAACCGTTTTGCCACCCTGTGGGTCCCATCCCGATCCGTACATGCCTTCCAATCGTAAGGCAGGTATGTCCCATGGGGGAGTGTCCCATGGGGGAGTTGTTTCCCCAGAACGAGAGCGGGAGAGAGAGCGGGGGTGACCGAAACAATCCCACAAAATGACCAAATAATCGCCGTAAAAGAAGAGATTTGACCGACAAAGTCAACTCTCCTTTCGAGAAGGTCGTACAGAAAGTCAACTCCTTCGCCTATCCCTCACCACCGTCATCTTTATCCTGGACACGACGTATTCCAAAATTTTCACTGGTTTATCGGCCTACACGACAAGCGTTGATCCGATCCTGCCGCAAAAAGGTGGTTGGCACCTCGTTCCCTATCTTTTAATGCAGTTCACGCAACCCAGGATTGCGGTTTCCTCGTGAAATATCCCAGCTTGCACCCCCTTGTTGTGGTTTCTGACCACTTCCGATCTCGTCGGTGTTGCCCAGTTTCGAAAAGTCGTGGCTTTTATTGCCGATCGGTTGATCTCTGTGCCGTTCCGTTGACCCAGAGGCATTAAATACCTCGCGCGAGAAGACGCAGCAGCCGCAGCAAATCTCTTCTCTCGTCTTCTTCTCTCCCAACTCTCTAGCGTTTGCCTTGGGCTTTGTTTTGGCTTCTTGTTTCTATTTCTCCGTCGTTTTCCTTGTGTTTTCTGCAATGCCGTCGTGGGGAAGGTCAGGACTGTGAGGAAGAAGGGTTTAAGAGCCAAAAGTTGTGAGCTTTGTGCAAAACGAGGGCTCGAATAGGTCTTCGAAGTGATAACTGCGGCCCCAGGGTTTCAAGGGCGGTACCCCCTGTTTCTGAAACCAGAATATTATCTCAGGTGAGAGGTGCTTTTAATCTCCGTGTCGCGTTGATCGATTCCTTTGTCTTTTGCCTCATTTCGTCTCTATTTTGTTTCTTGTGTTCCCTTCCCTAAAGTCGTAAGCTTTCTTACTTCCAGCGGAATCATGTCTTCGCCTCTGCTAGCTCGGCAGGGTCGACATCTGCAGCGGTATGAGAACCAGCTTCGGCTTGTCGCAGGGTATTTACTTCAGCTTCAACTCTTCTTACATTTCAGTTCTTTAGATCAGAAATCCAATCCAGTAACCTATTATTCGTTAGATTCAAGTAAGATATATCAGTTTTCTTTTATCTTTTACATCATAGTGAGCTGTGGTAACAGTAGTTCTGTAGCTTTTCTGTCAGCAACTGTCGTGATGGGGTCTTTACCATCATCCATGTAGAGCTTTGCTGACTTGTGATTATGATGTAGTGATTCATTGGAACAAGATTTGCACTCGTTACCCCTCTGTATATGTTTCTGATTCTCGATGTATGTCCTGATGGATTGATCAGATGCATTCCTTACAAGATAAATGGGAACTCCAGCAATCAATCTGGTGATCTGATGAACAGAGTGGAAGTCCTCATGATCAGTTCACCAGGTCGACATGACCTCATCTTCCCAAAGGTAAGAACTTCTTGTTAGCCTCACGTTCAGAATGTGGATGGTTAAGGTTCCTGAACAGTCCGATCCTTGGTGTAGGGTGGTTGGGAGAAAGATGAAACTGCGTGTGAAGCGGCACGCCGAGAAGCTTTGGAGGAAGCAGGTGTGAGGGGAATCATCAAAGTAAGTATTGGTAGAAGGAAGATAGAGTTCAGAAACTTGCCATTTCTTTTTTCCTTTTTGCATCAGATAATCTCTTTGAATTGCACCTTCCATTAGTTTGATGTTATGCCCCAAAGAAAAAAGACATTGTTTTCCATTCCAATCTTTGTATATTTTGCTCAACTGAAGTCATGAATTCAATCTCTGATCGATACTGGTTGAAACAGAAGTCATTTTAGAAACTCTACTGATGTTAACAATGACTGCTACCTAAGAGTATGTGGCAAAATTAAACTTTTTCTTTTCTTGCTTTTAGTTTCTCTGATTTGGGATTCCATGTTGACTTGCCATTGTCTGATATCTTAGTCTGGTGCTTCCAGTTTTTGGAAAAGTAAAAAGTCCATTTCCGAAGAATCTAACTTGATTGGTGTGATGTCACTCTTTATCATTGAGTCATCATGTCATTTTCATCTCCAACAAAGCTGTCACTAACTATTATTTTTGGAGCTTTATGGCAAAGTGTTTTTAACATCATCAGTGTTCCCCATACCCACCCATTGGACATGTGATATGTCTCTTGTTTGCTTGACCCCTGCATCATCTCGCATGTGAGTTGTTCTTAGGAATGATCTTACAGCTCCATCTCCACTGTGTTATTCGTCTGATGCAAATGGGGCCTTGTGTTTATAGTTGAGAGTTTTTAGTTGCATAACTTAGGTGTCACTTGGATCACAAGAAAGCAAATCTAACTAACCAGTAGGCAGACCATCAATGATCGTTGTCATACCTAAATCACTGCTTTATACCTATTCGCTAAGTTGACTTCGGGTGGCATTAGCATACTAGTCCTTAGCAACATGAGTACATTGGAAATAGTTCATTTTAACTATCAGAAGATGAAACTGGCAGTAAATAATTGAATGATTGAGACACACGAAAAGGGGTCCTTATCTGCACTCACTCTGTTGTTGAAGTAATTGGGTGTTCAATCAAACATGAAACTATTTTATCTATGGTGATATATTTGAAACATTCCATCATTTTCTAACTGCAACTTGAAAGCATTCAATTGTCGTCGTTCTTATTTCTGATTAGGACTCCTGCTGTGTTTACTTTTGAAAGCTTATGTTTACAACATTTATCTGCTTCATCAATCTTTATGTTGGATGATGCATCTAGTGTATCTCAAGTTTTGTTAGACAACCGATTGCTTTCTCTCTCTCAAAAGATTGTGTTGATCATCTGCAATTTATGATCAGGGAGTTGAGCTGGGTTATTGGGTGTTCAGAAGTAAGAGCAGACAAGGCACTTGCAGCATGGAAGGAGCTTGCAAAGGCTATATGTTTGCATTGGAGGTCACAGAGGAACTCGACTACTGGCCCGAGCAGAGTATACATGGCAGGATGTGGGTCAGTATTTGCTACTACTCCACCTTAGTTATAGACTCAAATCAATCACAAATTTTGATCAACCAATCTTGTATCCTTGAACTCTTGACTTTGTTACAACAGGTCGCTTTGCCACAAGCATTTCAACTCTGTCGATACGAATGGATGCGTGAAGCCCTTTGCTTGTTCAGGAACCGCCTACTGCCTCTTCCCGAGCTACCTGAGCCATCAAACTTCTCAATGGTGATGCCTGCTCCGGCTGAGCCAGCCATAGCCTTATGCTGAAGGCTACTCACGACTTCAACTACAGAGTTTAGTACATTTGATCCATCGATGGTTGTCTCGCATTCTGTTGGTGAAGCTGTGTTGGTTCTGATCAGAACACTGACTTGTACAAGTTATTGTTCTACCACTGTTAATGATAACATATCTTCACCAATGTGTTTTTGTTAATTGACATCAGTTGCTGCCTGCTTGATTTGTCCTTATAAAAGATCAACCAATACAAATTGGCTGTGATTGAAATACATGTAACACTCACAATTAGTTCTATATCTAAAATGGATAAAGATTAAGATTGATTTATAAAGATATGATGAGTGCATTACGATAACTTTCTATAAAGTCAACTTACATATATCCATTCCATTATTTTTAATAATAAAAATAAAATATTTTGCTAATATTATTAAAAATAAAACTGTTATATTATAGCATTTTTTTATTGCATTATAAATTTTTTTAATATTATTTAAAACACTATAATGCAGTGTAAAAACATTATAAACACAATATTTTTATAAAATTTATAAAAAAATTATAATATTTTGTATATTGCGCTACAATGTTTTTCTATGATTCTAAAAATATTTGTAATATAAAAATATTATAATTGAATCATTTCACCCAATGAACCATAGGAAAAGGAAGGGAAAAGGATATTCTAAATTTTAGGCAAAAAAGAGATGTGGAATTTTGAAAACGATTTTTTCCAGAAATTTACTTTTTTTTTTTTAAAGAGAGTTTTAGATGTTATCAGCTGACACAATATCTGTAATTATCCCAATCAGTTCATAACTATTGGAGAGATTCTATTGTATTTATTACTCTTTATTTCCTTCAATATGTCTATTTTTTTCCTATAATCCTTTTGTCACTATATAATAAATTTAATTTTATAATATTATATATATATATATATATATATATTTGAAGTATATTAAATATGTTTGTTCGACCAATGACCCATCCGATGACAAAGACGTGTCACGCTCTCGTCCACCACCTTTGCCTCTCTTCCGTGAGAAGAGAGAAGCCCATGCAGGTTGGCGTCCTCCTCCACCATGGCAGACATGCACCGAGAACGCGGACATGAATCCTGCGGCTGATGGAGTCGACGTCCTTTCTCGATCGACACCTCAAAGCAATCCGATACCAACCTTGTTCTCCTTCATGGCCGCTATCATCACCTTCCTTGCTCTCCTCTGCCCTCGTATCTGATGCTTTGCCTTAGCCTTTTATCCTCTGCCGTCAGCACTCCAACTCCGGCGTCGCCTCTCGACTCCCCCCTCCCTACAAATAGGGAGTTGGTGGGAGCCTCTCGTACCCCACCATCTCCTCTTTAGAGGTCTCCGTCGAGTGACAGAGTGAGCGTGCGATGGCGAACCAGTTTCCGACCGGCCGCTCGTGGTTGCTCCGTCTCGCCTCGCTGGCCAGGATGGAGCCACCGCCACCACCGCCGCAGGCTCAGCCGGCACCGGCTCCTCGAGCTTCGCCGTTTTCTGGGATACCTCTGCTGCCGACACAAGCTCCGCCGCCTCCAACTCAGCCTCAGGAAACACCACGTCCTCTACCACCTCCTGCTACAGAGGTCTCAAAACCAGCGACTCGCCCCCCAACTCCTCCCCAGTCCCCGGAAGTCGTCAAGGCTTCCTCCCCGACGCCACCACAGTCCCCCATAACCGGCTCAACTCAGCCTTCTCCTACTGTGGAAACCCTAACGGCGTCCCTGAAGCCCATAGTGACGATCCGCTCCCCAACTCCTCCTCGATCTCCCGAGGTCATCGAGACCTCCTCCCCAACACCGCCCCCCTCCCCCAAGAGCAACACCACACAGCCTTCCGCCACTCCGACGCCACATCCGGAACCTGAACCCAAGCTCACGTTCGAGCGAGACAACGGTATCAAGAACGACGGCACAAGAACTTCCAGCAATGGCGCAGGGGAACCACCCAAGAACAACCACAGTAGCAATCACTACGGCTCCTCCAAGCACGCGGAGGCCGCAGCTGCAAAGAAGGAGGAGGAGAACGAGACGAGGGCCGTCACCATCGCAGGGCACAACCTCGGAGCTCACATGGATCTCGGCTCCTCCTACGCCTATCACAGCAGAAAGCAGCAGCTCCATGACGACAACATGGAGGGTAAAGCACAGACTGAAGAAGGCGAGACGACAAAGGCAGCGGTCAAGCAGAAACCATCGATCACACGGGTGAACAGCAACGTGCAGATTGTAAACAACTCGTTGCTCGTCGATTCCTCCTGCATCTTCGGGAGCCCCGGCGTGCACATCAACCTCACCACCCAAAAGAGCCAACCACCACTACACTTGGATCAAGAACAAGGAGTTGACCCTGCACCTGCCAAGTGACCATGTCATACAATAAAAGAAGTCTTATTGACTACGTGCTTGTGATGTGATAATGCCTCTACCAAAATAAATGTGATCATTGGATGACAAGTAAAGAAGTAAGCCTTTGATCGAGTAACTCCTTTACAAACTGCTATATCTCTCTTCATACCTTCCTTGTTCAGAAGATGCAAACACAGAAGCTTTCTACACAAAATTCATCTCCAGCATGCATTCCAAGTAGTGCGTGATAGAACAAACATATACTAGTTTTGGTACAAAGAACTCATCATCAAATTTTCGGAAATTTTCTACTGTTTTGAGTAGTTAAATTGGAAGTTTGGCTTTTACAAGTCACTGCCACCAGTACCAGTGCCAGTGCCAGTGGAAGATTCTAAGTGAGGACTAGTTGTTACTATTACGAGTAGTAACAACAAAGTAAAAGAATTCGGTGTACAACATACCAATCATTATATGGACTCAAACTGATGTACTACTGCTATACTTGCAATTACAGAAGGAAAGAAGACAAAGTTGTGAGCTTTGTTGAATCCAAAGAAATTCTCATACATGATAGACACATGAAATCTGAAATGTTATTGTAAGTTTCATTCATGGATTGGAAAATAGATCAGATTGGAAGGAGGCATGTCATCTCTTACGGTCATAAACAAAAGGAAAAGAAAAATGTTATTCTCTGGTGAAGTTGATGGAGACCAAAAAGTTAGGAAGGAATACTAATCAATCACACATCCACCCCGCAAAAGCAGACAACACTCTCCTTCGCTTGTCCATGTCTGTTTGCTCTGTGCACATGTATCATGTGTGTGAGAATAGGTAAAGGTAGGAGGATGATGACAACCAAAGAAGCAGATGCTGAAGAACACTGATAAAGATGTAGATAAGGAATCTAAAAATACAAATACACTGATATTTATGTTGTTTATATTCCCAATTAATTCCTTAATTAATCAAATCTTAACATATCTTGATATAAACTTTATGTGATTTCACAATAGGAGTCAACTTGCCAATATAAATAAATGTATGCACAATTTTGAAGTCGTAAAATGGAATTTTGAAGTCATAAAGTGACTAAATCAAGAAGAACAGCAAGTGAAAAAGAGAGACCCTTTTTACAAAGGACGAGGAACAACTGAAGTAAAATAGTTGCAGCTTTGAACATAATCGTTTCAATTTGAATATTTTGGTGGCAACATTTGAAAGATGATATACTTCAACTTTACTCAAACTCGAGACAAAGTAGGGTTGATTTGTGGGGCAAAAATGTTTTATGTATTAAAAAATGTTATGATAACTTTGACCAAAAGTCAGCCAACCAGAATCACGGTCAACCCTGACCGAAGGCACACTGACTCCTCCACGCAACCAAAGATTCCATGTCTTCCTCGGACATCGATCTTTTTCTTAGATTCTTTTATATATATATATATATATATATATATATATATATAAAGAAACTTTGGGAATTAAATAATATAATCACGTAATGCCGCTCCCGTTAAATGGTAATCTACAAGTTTCGAATTAAGACGGAGACGTTTCCCAAGGACACGACGGTAAGTATGCCAGCCATCGCTTTTTATCCGAATCGGATGTTATCAACCGTACGATCAGAATCGGACGGCTATATGAGAAGAAATCAAAGTACCTCATCTGCTGCACCTGTCGTCTTTACTGACGGCTGTTCACGGAGTTAGGATGTCAGTGACGGACGGGAAAACGGCCGTTTGATCCAAAGTTGGGCAAAGGGCGGGAGAATCGTGGTACGGCGACCACGCGCGCGTGGCTGTCGCCCGCCCCGAGGCCCCCCCTCGACTCGCCGAGTCGCTCGGAACGAGTTCAGTCGTTTCTGGGCCCTATCGTGGGATCCACTTGAGCTACCCAGTTCCCCGATTGGTGACAGTGCCGGTGAGAAAGAAAGTAGAAGAAGAAATGATAGGCGTTTCCCCTTGGTACGGTCGGTGGCGACTGCTCCGCGTTAACCCGGTTTGGACAAGCGAGTCAGACTCGGTGCGGGAACGGATCATTCCCGAATGGAGGCGCCGTCCCCACCTACCACCTGTATGACCAACAAAAGGGGTCCCAATACCGCGCCAACCACAAGACAGGTATTCGCTTGGTAATCCACTAATGAGAACAATCACGTAAAGGGCTGTAACAGCTGGCTTTCACGACTAACGAGGGACGGGTAGGAGAGGGTCACAAAAGAGAAGGTATTAATGGTAGCCGTTAATTCAACTTAAGAGGAGTTATATAACGATTAGTGGAAAACGAGAAGGACTAAGTGGAGCGGTGGAGTATTAAGGCGTCCGTGACCACCGGTTAGATCGGGAATAAATCGAGGCCTCGCGGGGGTCGTTATAAGGCCGCGAGAGAGTAGCACGGCTACCCCCTCGCCGTCTCTCGCGGAGGCGAAGAAGAGAGAGAGAGAGAGAGAGAGAGAGAGAGAGGAGGAGGAGGAGGACGTGGTTTCCCTCGTTGCTTCTCCTCTCTCACGCTTTTGGTGTGCTTCTCCTCTCCCTCCTACCCCCGCGCGTAGCGTTTCGGACGCTGCACACAATGGGGATCTGGGTCTTCATGGCCCGATCGCTTCGATCTTGACGAGGAACTCGGGGTTAGGCGCGGGATCTGGTGCGTTTGCTGTAAAATAGCGGCGCCCTTCTGGCTATTGGCTTAGATCTTCTAATAGAGGGGAGGATCGGCGATTTTTACATGGTAATGTGAGATTAGGGTTTTTGCCGTTTTAAATTTAGCTTCACACATTTCCTTTCCTTGTTTTGGTGGATTTGTGAGATTTTCTCTTGGAGTTGTCTGTACTATTTCTGAAAATTTACTCGTGGAAGGCTGAGATCCTCCTCCGTGATGTTTTCTGGTTTCCTTCTAATTTTTTGTTTCTTATGTGACCTATCTGTAACTTGCGTCGTCCGGTGCATTCAAATCTCATGTGAGACCTCTTTTCTCAAGGAAAAAAAAGCTCCTTTTTCTTCTGCAAGACCTGATACATTTATCGTGGTTATGATGCAATCTGGTCGCACATGGACTGGTTCCTGCTCTCAGTTTGTCATCGATTCTAAAGGTTTTCTATCCTGGAAAATCCAGGGATCCTCGCATTTCATTTACTTGATGTCAAAATTTATTTGGTCTTCTGGCCAATTTGTTCATGTTGTCACATGACCTAGGATCTGCTTTACTGTTTTAGTTCATTTGAAACCAAATACATCAGATAAGCCTACAGAATTTTTCTTGCGGTTGCTTTCTGGGTCTATTAAATTGATCGAAGCTTTTCTCTTCCGAAGAATCAAAAGTAACGCTAATCGTTAGTGCGTCTAGGGAAAGTTCTTTGAAATTGGAGTATCAACAATAATGCTGCTTCTTAGAAAGAAGGTTTCTTTTACTTATCCGTGGTTACTTTTCTATTAATTTGTTTGGTATTCAAACCAATCACCTACCGTATGGTATTGGTTTTAGTCAGCGATTTTATAGTATCCTTTAGACGTGTTAGATCTGTGCTTTTGCCCTGCACATATGAAGCACAGGTGTAATAAGCCTTATATGAAACGAAATTCTTAGGAAAATTAGAGTTTTGCACTTTATGTTCTTGAAAAAAGTAATAAATATGCAGATGCCCATGACTGATCCTTTATCATTTTCTGGTGCTTCTATTGTTGTGATACAGGATAATTACAAAATGGAGAACTGCCCAGTGAGAGTTAATTCCATTGGACAACTTTATCATGATTGCATGTCTGATAGAAGATCTAGGTTTTGGCAAATTGATAACCAACCAAATCCCAGGTCTGAGGTCATTTGTCCTCAACCCCGTCGAGCCACAAGAGCCCCTTATTTCATTAATGCTCTCAATAGAGTCAGTTCTAAGCCAAAGGGGTGAGTGTGCATTACTAGTCTTATCATGTTGTGCAATTTTGCTGATTCTCATTGGTGCTCGCTTTTGTGGTTTAATTGTTCACTAAATTTGCTGAACATCTTTCTGCAGCTTTTTGCCCATGTACAGAGTGGATTGTGCTCCTGAGATTCTTGAACTCATCCTGAGCCAGGTATTATTCTGACTGACATTCATATACCAAGTTCATAGTCTTCCTTTTTATTGATGTGGCAGGCAATTCTAATTAGCTGGTTTGCTACCAGGATGACTTAGACAATGATCCTGACTCTAGCAACCAAGTGGGTGGCTTCTTCCGTGGATCTCCTCCCGTACGCACTAATAATCCGGTCATCCACGATGTGCAGTTTGCCAAACAAGCCCAGTCCTTGGCTTCTCCTCGAGCCAACTCCCCCGGGATGAAGCAGGCCGGAAGAGTTGAAAGAGGGTCTCCGACCTGTGGATCTTCCTTGGGAGGGAGCCCCAAGGTGAGAATCGAAGGATTTGCTTGTGGGAGGAGCTCTGAGAAGCACTGTGTTGCCCCAGCTCTAGCATGATCCCTCCTCTCTCTCTATCTCTCTCTCAATTAATCCTGACCTTACTGCCTGTGTCGATGTAAATGTGTCGTCTGCTACTGTGTCTGTCATCAGCTGTTGAAGCTGCCGAAACGCCACTCTCGAGTAGAGTTTGGTGGTCCTGTAAATATGAGGTTTAAATGGGTTTAGAGTTTGTACAGAACGTCCAAGCTGGAAACGCTATCGAGTCACTGTAAATGCGAACTCCTTTTTGCATGAACTTGACTTACATAGGTAGATAGGCTTTTTACTTACAGCCATCGTTTCAATAACACGAGTTCGGCCAAATAACATGCTGGGCTACGTATATGTATGTCAGATGCAATCATTGCGTACTTTTTGGTGGAGGCACTGTCATCGTGACCGTCCATTCAAGGTATCGAGGATCCACGGCCTCGGTGGTCTCGTGCGACTCACGTGCAGAGGCCAGGCATCGCCTTGCGAGCAGTAGATGACGTGGCGAGATGCTATTGGGTCAGAGCTATCGGTTTAGTATCATAAGTACGACAATATATATATATATATATATATATAGGGACGATGATCCACACCGTATGACGTGGAGGGACTTGAACGAGGAGGAACGACGTGGCAATAGAATATTGGCCACCTCAACGTGGTAATTCATGTTATTGGCGGGGACAATCACGAGCGAGGCTGTTGCCATGGTGGGCCCTCTCTCTCTTTCATCGGGCCCGTCCAGAGAGGCTAACGTGGGCTTATATGCGCCGTCGGATACTCCTCAAGATCCCGCTGCGCTCGCTTTCCATTTGTCCCCTCACCTTCGCGTCGTTACCGTTCTGATCTCGTGTTAGGGTTCGACGCCTCCTGTCACGATGGGCGGTACCAAGATGGCCGTGCCGTTCCTCCTGCTGCTGATCGCGTCGCCTCTACCGCAGATTTCTGCGTCGGATGCGGTAATTGTTTCTTCAGCGGATTATTTCTTCTTCTCTTGTTTGTTTTTTCTCTTAAATTTGAAGATCTGTGGTTTTGATTCAGTTGTTCTACGAGTCGTTTGATGAGTCGTTCGAGGGGCGGTGGATCGTGTCCGAGAAGGAGAATTACAATGGTATAGCATCACCTGTGTCAACGCGTAAAACATCATCTTACATTTGGTCTGTTTGCTTTCCATGATCTTCTGATCGATGAGTGGTTCGTAGTTCGAAGCATCATTAGAAGAATCGCTTATGAGAATTCGAGTAAAACAGTTGAAGTAATGAAACGTCGAAGATCTTGAATTCAATGACTCTTTTTTGCATAAGCATATTTTTTATTTGATTGCTTATATTGTTGTTGTATTTTGCGTAGTTCCGGCCCAAAGATCTAAAGCTTTAGTTATAAAGGAAAAGTCTGCATTTATTGCAGTTAATTTACTTTGATTGGTGGTTTGTGAGAGCTTTTTACACCAGAATATATTGATTGGATTAACATGACCCAGATATGCTCTATTGCATTAACTTGGTTGAATTAGTCTTTTAATTTGTTTGCTAAGGGCGTATGGTATTAGAAAACTAAATTCAGCTTGCAAATATTTAAAGGGACGACAAACAAGTCATAACTCCTGGGCTTACATGTTTCTCAATTTGACCTACCAGATCAAGGGTGTGTGTAGTTTGTTTTTGTTACATATGACCAATTGTTGTTGGATCCTTCATTGGTTCATTCCTTGCTTGTAATTATTCCATCAATTTGTTGGTATGATTTACCTGTTGGGGACTTGGATCTCTGTGGGATGTATTATCCTCTTATTTGGTAAATTTACACCTTTGTGATCTGAAATTTTGGCTGATCACTATTTTGACCAGTTTAATAGGTTTCTAGTTGAGTTTTTAATCTTTCTTATAACTTCCAATCCAAGCATTGAATATATTTTCAATTTTGAAATATCCGACTCCAGAAATATCTTTTTCTGGAGGAAACATATGATAAGGGTCCCAAATCATTAATGAGACATTTATTAGATTGAGGATAGCGGATAACTACACATGAAATAAAAAGATTTGGACAGGTATACAAAATGTTATTTGTGGTACTAAAATACATAAAAGGCCATCAACTATGTAAAATTAGTGAGAGAAGAAATATCACAGTATATGTTCATCCCTTCAAGTCAAAGCCTGTTTTTTCAATTTCATCACGTGAGCATTTTGTAAGTGTAGTATGCATGAGCTCAGAACATAAAGCCAATATCTACTTACCTCAGCATGAAATTTCTATCACAAGAAACAAATATACATCTTGAATTTGATGTCAAGAGAAACAAATATACATTTAACATAAAGGCTTCCTGTAACAATGAGCACAAAAGAAGCATAATTATTTTAGGTGATGGTCCTTTCTCCTAAATTTCTGGTTTTACGGATACATAGAACTAGATCTTGTTGTAAAACAGTGCTATCGATAATGATACTCTGGCCTCAGTTGCAGTGCTGTGCATTGTTATCTACTCCAAAAACCTGCTTTAAAGTTACTCTTACATTCTGCTCCCACTACAATCTATTGTCACCCAGTGCCTTTTCTGTCTCAGAGCTTTTATTTGTTGATTAGGTATATGGAAACACTCAAAGAGTGATGGTCATGAAGACTATGGACTTCTTGTGAGTGAGAAGGCTAGGAAATATGAATAGTCAAGGAACTCGATGAACCCATCACTTTGAAGGATGGAACTGTTGTTCTACAGTTTGAAGTTCAACTGCAGAATGGACTTGAATGTGGAGGGGCATATCTGAAATACCTCCGTTCCAAGAAAACTCGATGGATTCCCAAAGGATTCGACAATGAGTACCCATTTACTATCATGTTTGGACCTGATAAGTGTGGGTCCACAGATAAAGTGCATTTGATTCTTCAGCACAAGAATCCAAAAACCGGGAAGTTTGTAGATCATCATTTGAAGTACTCTCCATCCGTCCCATATGACAAACTCTCGCATGTCTATGCTGCTGTTTTGAAACCCGGTAATGAGCTACAAATTTTGGTTGATGGAGAAGAAAAGAGAAAAGCAAATTTCTTGTCTGCTGATCACTTTGAACCGACATTTATTCCGCCCAAGACAATCCCTGATCCCAATGATAAGAAACCTGAGGATTGGGATGAGAGGGCTAAAATTCCGGACTCTGATGCCGTAAAACCTGATGACTGGGATGAAGATGCACCAATGGAGATTGAAGATGAGGAAGCTGTCAAGCCTGATGGATGGTTGGATGACGAACCTGAAGAAATTGATGACCCTGAAGCCACAAAACCAGAAGACTGAGATGACGAAGAGGATGGAGAATGGGAAGCTACAAAAATTGACAATCCCAAGTGTGAAGCAGCACCTGGCTGTGGAGAGTGGAAGAGGCCAATGAAGAGGAACGCAGAATACAAGGGAAAATGGCATGCTCCTTTAATTGACAACCCAAACTACAAGGGTATCTGGAAGCCGCAAGTGATAGATAACCCTGACTACTTTGAGCTTGACAAACCAGATTTTGAGCCCATTACCGCTATTGGCAATGAGATTTGGACGATGCAGGATGGCATTCTCTTTGACAATATTTTGATTGTTAGCAATGAGAAGGTTGCTGAGTCATATAGGGCAGAAACGTGGAAGCCTAAATATGAAATTGAGAAAGAAAAGCAGAAGGCTGAAGATGCGGCTGCTTCTGCATCATCAGATGTGCTTTCGGATTTTCAGGTGACTTTAGTTTGTATCAGTTTTAGTTTCACTCCTTTGAACTCACATTTATATTCATCACTCCCTAAATTTTACTGCAGAAGAAAGTATTTGATGTTCTTTACAAGATAGCAGACATTCCTTTCTTGGAGGCATACAAGAACCAAATTATTGTGAGTTGTGATTTTTCTTTCCCTTGTCCATATTACCAAGCATCCTTTCTATTACCAATTTCACAATCCTATTAGCATCGCGACATGAAAAATAACTTGAGTGATATCATATGGGTCATATTTTCTTTAAAATCGCCAATTATTTTGGAGGAGTAATTTGGTTTTCCCTGTTCCTGTTTCTGGCATCGCATTATACAATTTATGACATTTTCCAAGGTCTGACCCAGCTTTGTATTGCAGGATGTCACTGAGAAGGCAGAGAAACAACCCATCCTCACCGTTGGTTTCCTAGTGTCCATTGTAGTGGTAGTTGCCACCACAATCTTGAGGCTTCTCTTTGGCAGAAAGAAGCCTCAGGCAAGTTGTTTTAGATGTGGTCTGTCTTTATGTTTATTCCCACCTGCAGTTTAACGTTCCTTTGATCCCTAAAACCTTTTTGCATCGGACAGGCTCCCGCTTCACCGACAACTGAAACTAAGAATGCCGGCGGGACTGATGCTTCGAGAAACAGTGAAGAGAGAGAAGAGAATGAAAAAGATGATGCATCTGCCCCTCGTCCCAGGAGGACCAGGAGAGAGACATAAGGCAGCCGGTCTTCAAATTTTTGATAAGCAATTCCTTTTCCATTTATGCTTGTTACAAAGCTTTCTAATGGAGCGTGTGATTTCTCAATCTGTTCGATGGCAAACACAACATAACTGAACGGTTTTGGCCTCCCAATGATTCTACTTGCATCTGAGGGCGTAATCTTAGAAACCTGAGTTTTTGTTGTGGCCATCCACTTGATAAATTTATGGAAAATTAGCCCCTTGCAAACAGTTACTGGTTAAGCAAAATTTTGATTGATTTATTAAAGTAGTATAGGAGGATGGCTATCCTTACTAGGAGTGATGATGCTTACATATAAAGCAAGTACCCCTGCATGCACTATGCTGACACTGCGATTTCTGGTGTTGAAGGAGAGTAAAGATTATTGTGCCTACATACTACAGTTCTCGATTAAGAATCTTTTAATTATTATTATTATTGTTAAAAGATGGTCAAATTCTAATATATTATCTCAAGTTTTCTATTGCAGCTTGGTTGCCATTGATGGTCAGTATGATCACCAAAACATGGTGCTAAAAAGGCGAGTTGACTTAGATTTTTGATCTCATGAAGGGATCATCCATCTTTCAGCAACCCAACTGGTAAGGTATGGTTCAAAATTGTCATTTTTCTTTCCATATTTATTGCTTTATAGACACACCTGATCCAGGTACAAGATTATTGATATGGTGTAGGTTTCAGAAAATAAATAGGACCTGAGGACTGCGGCATGGCCTGTGGCCTAAAGCAACAGTGCCCACTGACTGCCGTCTGCAAAGCAACCAAGCCTTCTTCAGGTGTTTGGTAAAATTTTCTCAAGTACGGGTCAGTCGATCCACTTCTTTTTATTTACATCGTGGTATCAATATGGTCTATCCGCAGGCAGCCTAACGGACGAAGTAGCCTTTTACTTATTATTTTTCGCTGCATGACTTGCTTTGATGACATTGTTTAATGTTGCATTCAGATCTATACCTTATCTGTTCTGGGTTCTTCGGGGGGTCTTTCTTGCTTGCACCGATTTGTGTGATGTCACCATCATTACGGGTAATCATCTGCGCGTGCATCACTATGTGTGGTTGGCGGAAAGCACTTTCTCAGTGATGTAGTGATCGGCAGAAAGCACTTTGTCAGTGATGCGACTTGACGGGTTAGTGATCATAATTTCTGTATGTTCTTGGGTTAATTACACACTACTGTTTATAATCAGATCTTTTTAGTATCTTAGTTCTTAGATTTAAAAAAAAATATTAAAATTCATATAGTTGTGTAAGCAAAACATTTAGTCTCATTTATCTAATATCGTTGGTTTTACTAATAAAAATATGATAATACGTGTATGAATAATACAAAAATGATGAGTAAAAATATATTTTTATCTGCAGTGCTAGTGTTGTTTTACATTTGCATCGATGAGAGATGAGATAAAGGTCATATGTCTCATCGATGTAGATGCAGATCGACGTAGCGTCAATGCAGATATCTCACCTCTTGTTAGTGTAGATGTAGAGTGGGGTAGATGCAGAGCAACGTCCGAGGAGAGAGAGCAAGGGCGAAAAGTGAGGCAAAGAGAAAGGATGAAGAGGACGATAGTTGCTCTGTATCATTCTGCATCGATGTCAGTATCGTTCTATATTTATGTCGACGGGAGGTGAGGTAAAGGCTTTGTATCTCATTGACGCAGATGTAGAGAGAGTAACGACGTGATGTGAGGCAAAGGGAGAGGAAAAAGAGGATGAAGACGATGGTTGTCTTGCATCTGCATCAGCGGGAGGTCATGCATCTGCATTGGCATCGCGTCGCTTTACATCTACGTCCTCAGTGCGACGTAAGGTTTTTTGCTTCACCTCTCGTCGATGAAGATGCCTCATTTGGAATGTTAAAATTATCTTTTTGGTCATTGTTTTTGTGTTATTCTTGCACAATCTTTCGTTGGTCAAATTGATGACGTTAGAGTAATTAAGATTTAATATTTTTTTTATAATTATAAAAATTTTAATATATAATTTTTAAATATAAATTTTGACATACTAAAGAGATCTAATTGCAAGAGTTAATATGTAATTAGCTTGTATATTTTCTCAAGTGGATGATAAAAATATTTTTACACATAAAAAATTAAATTTATTAATTTATCTTTTAATTAATATATTATAATATTTTAGATTTTTTTATAAATTAGGTATAAGAATAAAAAAGTAAAATATTAAATATTAAAAAAAATAAAATTGAATCAAATTAAATTTATGATATTTTTAAGTAATATTTATGACTTTATTTAGAAACAATTTTTCTTTCTTGATGAAATTTTTATTGATAAATTTTTCTTCGTTGAATTGATGTTAACATATGATAACTTATAAATAAATCAACTAAATATTTCTAGACTGATCAAATTTATCTTATGAATAAATCAACTAAATTACTTCTATATTAATTATGTTCATTTAAAATAGCAGTGGGATGCAAATTGACTAGTATATTAAAAAAATAAAAAAAGTCCGCTAATGTTAAGCCTTTAATGATTGATGAAGATGCCCTTTGTTTAATTTTTTTTTTTTTTGTAGGTAGAACAGACTTATGCAGTTAAACTTGGGCTGTTAGGTAAAAATACTATTGGCGTGCGTTTGCTTAGAAGTTCTCCTTGTGGAAGTCGAACTTTGTCGTGGTCTTGTGCGAGAAATCCTGCGCCAGCTGCCGAAGCTCTTTCACCAGTGTCGGTTTACCGCAGTAGAACACACCTGCAACCACACCATATTTGGAGATGTCCCCAGTTTTGGAGGCTTGCCTTAATTCAGTGGCCAGCGCGTACCTATGCGTTGGTCGGGGTGGTTGAGCGCGATCCGCTTGTAGACACTGCGCCAGTTGGGGCGGGCGAAGTGGGACTTGACGCGGGTGCCCGCCACCACGTCCACCCCGTGCTTGGCGTGGTTGAGGGACTGCAGCATGGCGATGAGGGCGGCGCGGGCATCGCCCTCCTCGTACACGCTGGTGCAGTAGTTGTGGAGCTCGATGACGCCCTGCGCGTCCGCCTCCGCTACCTCGTCCATCACCCCCCTGAACCACTCGAACGAGTCCTGCTCCCGTGTCACCCAGTAGAAGTAAGCCCGCCGCGTTCTGAACGAGTTCGCCTCCGTCGAGGACCGGCCGCCGCCGCCCTCCTCGACGTCCCGCTGCTTTATGTTGTTGAGGATGTCCTTGACGATGCTGATGAAGGGGGTGGCGCCGATTGCCAGCCCCACCAATAGCACCACCTCGTACTTCTCGTAATCTTGTGCCGGCGCGCCGTATGGCCCGTCGATTAGCACTCTTGGGAAGCTGTGGTAACAACATCAAACAGCTCGTCAACGATACCTTCTTATCGTCCTCCCACCACCACCCCAAAAATACCTTCTTGCCCATGGCGGAGACCTCCAACTCACCTTGGACTCACTCCATCGTCGCTGCCGTCATTGATGTCAGCTCTCAGCCGCCCACTTTTCCCAGCGGTCGATGGCTGACACGCCTGCGAAAACCCAAGCTCGTGTTACCATCACAATCTTGGAATGCCTTCGCCGCCTACACTGAAACAGGCAAAGCAATCCACACCTTGGAGAACACCTCTATCAGCTGACTGGTCCAGTCGCCCGCCGACCGTATGTGGACGCTGATGTAGTCGTCTTGCGGAGCCGACGTGATGGAGAACGGATGCCTGTTTCAGAGACACAAGTAAGAGAAGCTGATTCAGAGGCACAATAATCATCGTTCGATGAGATAGGATGCGTACCATTGGAAGGGGGAGACAGCGGCGCAGTTGACGGTGATGTACTGCCCGCTTCGGTACGTGAAGCCCGGTGGCTTGGATACATGGAGAGCCAGCACGTTGCCCGGGTACACCGCCACCTTTAGTATCTTCACCACTTGGATCTTCGCCCTCATCACCTTCGTCAGCCGCTCGCTCGCGTAGAGGACCACCGGGATCGCCACATACATCCAGGTCTGGCCATCCATGGCGGCATCCATAGATGTTAGCGGCGGCGTGATATGAGATGAACAGAGGCTTTGCAGGTGCATACCGTTCTCTTGTACCATTTCTTGGTGAGATAGAGGAAGTAGCCGTGGATGACGAGGAGGACGTAGACGATGACGAAGAGGTGGTGGGAGTACCAGAAGGCGTCGTAGCCGGTGAGGCGGTGCAGGGGCTTGGGCAGGCTGATGGCGCCGCGGCGGAACCAGGGGGTGGCGAGAATGAAGGCCACGGCCATCAGCACCACCATGGCCACCCCCGTCCACCCCTCCGTCCCCTTCACGAACCACCAGTAGTCGCTCGGCCGGGCGTCCCCGAAGAAGGGCTTCATCGGCTCGTACTCCGCGTCCGTCGCGTGAAGCAGCCGCGGGAAGTCGCACGTCAGGTGCGCGATCGCGTGCAGCCCCAAGCCCACTGCGATGCCCGCCGCGACCACCTGCGTCCGCGGAGATCAAGTCACTTCTCACGTTGAGATCGAGCTGTTGTTTGGTTTCACTCGGTCTCACATACCTTGTGGAAGCTGAGGCTGTCGTCGAAGGGGAGCACCTTGCCGAGCTTCGTCCTGGTGCGAAGCCAGGTGAGGGCGTTGCGGCAGACGGGGAGGAGGATGAGCGCCATGTTGAACTTGAGTGTCTCGGCGCCGCCTTTGGCGACGCAAACGCAGTAGCCCATGACGTGGTACACCGCGCGGCGGCGGTACTGCACGAACTTCCAGGCGAAGAGGGCGGCGCAGACGCAGAGCCACAGCACCACCACCCATACCCGCTGCCAGTAGTCCTCCATGAAGTACTTGGCCCGCTGGTACCACCGCCTGAGCGGGTTGCGCTCCTGCGTCGGATTCAGCCTCTGGCTGAGCAGCTGACTGAGGTTGCGGCTGTTGGTCGTCGCAAGTTGCATCGACTGGCTCGGCGCTTGCACCAGCAGCATCTCCAGGTTGTATATCTGATCACAGTCAACCACACCGTCTCATTCATCGCCATTAACGGCGGTTTTCTTCGTTGATGCAACTCGATGGGCGTTTACCTCGATGTAGCCGACGTTATCTGGGTCCAATTCCTCCATGATGAGGCGGGCGTACTCTTCCGCCTTTTCTTGGATCTTGGAGAGCTTGTTGGCCGAAGCACTCAGCGATATGATCTGCCAAGGTTCCATCATCACGTAGAGAACCATTACCACCGCAGTGCATGAAACTACAGGAATCGAAGTGACCTTCGAATTCTACTCTACCTCTTTGACCTCCTCTTCTGTGATCCTTCCGTCCAAGTCCTTGTCCACCCTGCTTACATCAACGAGAGACATGGTGAGTCTGTTGTTGAGGACTTGTTAAAGAGAGGAGTCGACGTACATGTCGAAGAAGGTCTGGAGGCGAGAATCGAAGCTTTGGTCGGAGATTTGATCCCAGAACTCCCTCAGCTCCGCCTTGGTTATCTTGTCTCCGGTGATGCTTCTCCTCCTCTTTAGTGCGTCGAATAGCTCTCCCGCGAACTCCGACGACTCCTTCATGCCTGCATCATTTTGGGGTGTTTCCAGAAGTTAGAGGTGAAAGAAGACGAAGAAGAAGAAGGATGATAGGTTGGGTACCTATGCACTGGCCGAAGAGGGAGAGGTGGAGGGCGCCGTCAACGGAGAGCCGGTCGAAGCGCTTCTCGACGGCTGGCCATCCGGCGGCGCCGTTGGCCTTGGTTATGAACTTGAGGCCCTTGAGCGCGTGGGCGGCGGCCGACTTGGACCGGTCGAGCCGGGGCGCGGCCGGGCGCTTGGTGAGCGAGGCAAGCTGCCGGAGCTCCTGCGACACCTGCCGGATCCGCGACGACGCGGAGCGGAGCACCGACGACCCGAACGACGCGGATTGCCGCTCCAGCTTCTGCACCAGCAGCGAGACCTCCTCCGGGTCCTCCGCCTTCCCTCCCACTCCACCGGCCGCCGGCTTGACGCTGTGGACCGCGACGCTGTCGTCTGTCACGTCGAGAGTGATCTCCAAGAAGGTCTCGCCGTCGACGGGGGCTGCGGCATGGGGAGGGAGGTTAAAGCGAGCACTCTTACGGTTGCTGCCGCCGCCGTGCTTATTGAGCGGGCCACTGAAGCCCACCTGGTCGCTGCCGACGCTCTCCGTCTCAACGATGGCAGACGACTGGTGTCCGTCGGCGGCTCCCATCCTTAGCGTCACTCTGCTTTCTCTTCAACTCACGAACCAGACAAGCGAAGTGTTGGTCCACAAGAGAAGGGAAAGGAATGGGAGATTAGGCTTAGGGATGTCTTGGAGGCGAGGCATGTCCTCGTACTTATGCCCATGAGAACCATCTCGTGGAGGCCTCAGGTGCAAAGGGGAGTGGTGGACGTTCATGGGACTTGACGAGGGCGAGTCAAAATGCGTGGCCTTTTGACGTCGTCGATACCTCTCTATCCATGGAAATTTCCTCGGAGCGGTGATCCGGCCACGCGTGTCGCATGCCCGGTGCTTTCAACCAATAGAAGGGCGGCCTCTCGTGTTTTATGACTGCGCCACGACAAAGAAACCCACTTAGCCGAGTGGCTCCACTGGTGCAGCCATGCGTCGGATCAGCACTCAATCCATTGTTTAATATATATATATATATATATATATATATATATATATATATATATATATATATATATATATAATCTTTGATTCTTGTTTTCAGTTATCTTTTGCTGCTTTGTTTGCCTTCATCCATCCATCCACCCCCCTTTTCTTTCCTACTACTTAATCTCAAAAAGGATCAATTGTTTATGTACATAAATACTTTATATTAATTTGAGCAATATATAGATATATATATGTAGGATTAAGTGGGGTCCAAATTTTAGGTATTTTCTTTGATTCGGACCCGTTCCAATATATCTAATGGGTTTAAGGGTTGACCAACAAAATTGCACTCGAATCTTGAACCTTTTTGCTGCAATACCTCAACTATCACCAGTAACTCCACTGGCGATTGAAAGTGGAAGTTAGGAGAGGGGAGGGAGGGGAGAGGAAGAGAGGTTTGATTAACGGTGTAGGTGGCCTTTTCACTGGTAGCCGAACACGCGCCATACTTTCAACGCGTGGTCGACCAACAATAATTTGTGACGTCAGCAATCGGGATGGATGAATGTGTCATACCTGTTTCCTTGGAGGCTGTTTCTTCCTTCTCCAGAAGCTCATTGTCTTCGCATGCTCTCTCTGCATCAAGGGATAGAAAATAATAATAATAATAATAATAATAATAATAATAATAATAATAATAATAATAGCTAAAAAATAATCGAATATAAAACTTGATATTATCAGATTTGCTTTGGACCAAGTAGAATAGTCGCAGGATGAAAAGAATATTTTCAAAATGAAAATTAAATTTTTTTTGTAAATGGACAATGAAATCATACCGAATATAATAACATGTCTCATACCATTGATAGACAAGATGGGAATAACTTAATTTAATTTACTAATTGATCCTTTACAAAGTTCCAGATTAAGTACAACGATAAAAAAATTAAAAAATATATATAATTACATTAAATCAACTATATGATATCATCCTTCCTTTGAAGAAAATAATATTTTAACTTAATTCGATAAATAGTTTTCATCTTTTGATGATTTTTTTACTAATAAGCTTTCATCCTTGGAGATGAATCCTTAAGATATTTAATAAGATCTGCAATCTTTACAAAGTTCTAGTCAATAGATTCAAGTAAAAGAATATAAAAATATATAAAAATAAAAAAACAATAATATTAAATCAACTATACGATATCGTCTTTCCTTTGAAAAATATAATATTTTAAAAATAAATATTTTTTTATTAATAAACTTTCATCTCCAAGATATTTAATGAGATTTGTAATTTTTGATAAACTGTTATATTTATTTTTTTACATTTACTTTCTTGTTCTCTTTGTCGAGTGGATGCTGAAATATGATTACATATGCGAAATATCATTAAACTAAACAAATTTATTTTATCAATAAATCAACTGTTGCATCATAATTATTTAAAACAGCATATTTATTAACAGCCCATCTCAAATAGTTTTAATTGCATTGTCATCTCAAATGGTATACTATTAACATCAAGTAGTAGAAAAAAAAAATTCATTAGATTTGGCAATGAACAAATAATTGAATGTTGACGGTAGAATTACAAATTCTTGAGCCAACATAAGCATGGTAGGAAGCAGAATCTAGATCCGATTGACCCAACCAACCACATCAATTTTAATTTACCAATCAAATCATAGGCTCGTAAGAATAGGACATTGGTTCTAACGTTGCTTGTCCCACCCAAAGACCCTTGTTTTACGAGTATTACTTCACCTTCAGACTTCCAACACACTTTAAGGTTCCTCATCTCTGCTCCTTTATCCATTTAGTTATATAAAATGACTGTAACCACTTTTTACATGCGCGTGGGAGAGACATGGCTTGGTGTCGACATTGGAAAATAGATCCACCTCTAATAAATTATCTATACATGAGTTGGGAAATAGTAAAGTTCGACCAACTCGGTTGTCATGTTAATACTATTCTAACCCTATAAACGAGGAGTGACGATAAAAGTCAAATACACTTTTACTCTTTATTTTTGTACTTTCATTCTCATCACTGATTTGGATATATTCTACCTTGAACGTAGGAGGCTCGATGTCCCCGCTACCCCACAAGTATAGTGCACTCATCTCTACATCCACATCCGATTCAGCTAGCTCGATAAGGTTCACCTTGGTATTTTTGAAAAATTTACAACCTATTTTATTTAAGGAATAAACCAAATCAATCTCAGTCCTCCACTTCGGGGCAGAGATCCAAACCTGACCTTATCATATGTTTATCTTGTGTTTCCCAACCCCATTGCAGTTCATTGCAAATTGATACCTCTAAACTTCAACTAATATTTCCATAAATTGATGAATAGTCAATGTTCAATGTCCTCCATTGCCACTCACCCATGTACACCAATTCCAAGTTGGTCAACAGAGAAATCGTTTTTATTCTTTTAACATAAAAATCTATTATAGAAGAAAAGAAGTGCACTAAGCATCATTTTCTTGCTCATACGAGAAAGTTGTGGTTGTTTTTTAGTAATCTAGACTCACCTACATCTTGCCAAAGAACGCCCGACAATACCATATCCCAGGATTAATATAAGCAAAACAAACAATTGAAGGAATAGAAATTGACTCAGAAGCAATAAAAGACGTGTGCGTTGAATGGGAATTTACCGACACAGGTCGTCTTCGTGGTCAAAGGAAAATACCACCACAAGCTACTCATTTTGGCGAAGACAAGCTATTGATAAGGGAGGGGTGTGGCGTAGATATGTCATGCACATCTCACACCAAACATATTACATCCTCTCTCTCTCTCTCTCTCAGAGTGTCTGTCATTGGTATCAGCAACATATTACATCTTTTATATGACCTACGATGACCTACGACGATTCGTTGAGGAGTTGTTGGCCTTTGCCTAACGCACCCATACATACAAAAGAAGAAAAAGGTACGGTAAAAGAAAAGACTTGGCATCTCAGCAACCGAGTAGCTGACACATCCTTTCCTCTGCTGGTCAATGTCAGCAGAAGTCCAGCGTGGCATCGCCAGACCAAATGGCTGACGAAGAGTCCTCCGTACCCCAGATGAAGCTCCGAGATAGTGTTTAGGATTCTCGAGTGGCATGCCTTATAGTCGGGTGCTTGCATGCATTTGTGTATGGGCTATCCCTTTTCATTTGCTAATCGAGTGTTTTGTTTCGTTATACTTACATGATTTCGCTTTTTGTAACAGGGAGATTAATCATCGGCGAGCATGCTACAATCGTATGGCTTAGACAAAACTATTAGACTCCCTTGATGTGTAGGTGTCATAAGAATAATACTCTATCAAGTAAAATCAGCTAAGTTTGTATAGATGGATCGTATCGGGGCAAACATGAAGGCATCGGCAATGATAGGCTTATAAGGATGCAAGCAGTCAAAAAATACTGAGCAATGTAACATGGGGCCAATTTGAATGAATCAAATAGGTTGCTTACCTGCTCCTTGAGTAATGGATTGCTGCTTCCGTCCGGCCTGCTTCTATTAATGGGTTGGCGAGATGCCTGCACAGTAAATGCACGTCTGGAAACAAACCGAAGGTACAATTTGCTTTTCCAAATTCTAATTGAAAGAAGTAATGCCATAGTTTGAGAGTGAACTAATTCACAAAACCAAAGTTGAATTAGCAAGTCTAAAGATGAACAAAAAGTAGGGAAATAAGCTATACTTACAAAGCTTATAATGCCACAAGGGGAATGAATAGACAGTCTTAAAAGAAGGGCCACATTTTAGCACAATACTAAGTTTTTTGCCTAATTCAAACCAGTTTACAACAAACAACATACTGCTGTGATCGCAAAAAAAAAAATGTCTGCAAGTTATAAACTGTCCTTCATCATGTCACTCGCCTATCTGTATGACAGGCTTCAGATATAATTTCTGAACTCCTCATGCTAAATATGCTCTAAATTAGGAGTAAAAGCAATTTGACCAATATCTAATATAAAGTGATGCATCAATACAATGTAGCTACCAGGCATCACAAAATAACAAGCTAAACAATGGCATAGTTAGTAGCTAAACTGAGCATGGGATCACAAGAACCATGTTATGATTTGTAATTTAACTACAGAACAACATCGAACTGCATTTTTGAAGTGGAAGAAAGAATAACATATTTCAAGGCAGGTTCTCATTCACTTCAGTATATTTTGCAATTATTTTTCAGAGGAACACATGGAAATCCTCAAAACCAAACTAGCTCAAAAAGAGAGCATTTTTTAGAATAAGAAAACAACTACTACATAGGTAAGCCAGTATGCTTACACTCTTTTCTTTACAGGAAATAATGGAGGGCCAGTGTCCACCTAGACATATTAATTACCTGGTAAAGTTCAAGGGCAGTATCTCCACAAGGATAGTCTAAAGCCCAATCATGGTCAGTTATGTAAATTCTTTCACAACTAAGAAGTCCACAAGCTCAACAGCTAAAAGGATAGGTGTCTTAATCCACTAAACTATGCAGTGGAAGTGTTACATGAAAAGGCCTTGTGACATCTGGATATCCTTTTGGCGCAGAAGGAAAATTCTATCATTATTGACTCATTCTATAAACTTATACATGAAAACTTCCATCTTCTTTAATTTTGCAATATGTATTACAAGATCAACGGAAATAAGCATTGTTCACCTTTTTTTTCCAAAATGAAAAGTAAATTTATTTAAGAATCCAAAACTCTACAAAAGGATCCATGCAGTTCCAAGTTCAAAAAGTATTGTTCACCTTCAACCCATTAATATGCCTAATTAAAAGAGGAAATGGCTATATTTTGTATGATCATAATAATCATGCCCTTATTTTCTGATTTTTTTTTACTGTATTAAGAGAAATGCCACCAAGTCCTAGTAGATCATGGTTCACTATATAATAGCTTCAGGGCAGTCTCAATTGTGGTAAACACCAATTGGGCTGTAGGCCATGGGTAAAACCAAGTCAATTGTTGTCCACAAGACTTAACCATGCAACCTCAAGTGTTTTTAACATGCTTCCAGTCTTATTATATACACTACCTCAGCTTTGACATGATCTGCAAATTTTCATCATCAAACAACACAAGGATGAATGCCACATCTGCTAGATATTAGACACCCCTCCAGGATGGAGCATAATGTGTTGTCCACTTACCAAGTCTGACTAACGTGATTCATATACTTAAAAACCACACCTTCGAGTAGGTCATTGACCAATTTATGCCCAATTACTAATAGGTAAAGAACTTTGTGCTTATACAATCAAGTTGAACATGAAAATAACACAACAGAATACCTAATTTACATTGACAAGAGGCAATGTGCTATGGTTGACAATGGAGGGATTCTAAAGAATCTAAACACTTGCACAAGCTTGAAAAATATAGTGAAAAGAATGACTAAAGATAACAATTGCATACACATCAAAGACTGACTTAAGTAATAAATTGCAATAGAATGCTGACTATAAATAGAGCTTCTACAATCATCAACTGGTCATCCAACAACAACTTCCATGGTGTCATACGACCATCTAACTATTCAAACAGACAATCCATACCAAGATATACTACAAGCCTAATGACGACTAGCGATCAATCAAATCTTAGCACATTTGCCAAAATCGAAACAAATGGATACAGAATGAATCTCAAACGATAATCCGAAGAATCCTCGATCAAGTAGTGTCGTTCTGTTCTGTCAGACATCTTCCTAATAGCTTCCACAGTAGACTAATTTCATTGGAAGAACCCTAGAAACTACTAGAAAATCATGCATCGCTATCTTCCACGATCCAATGGTTATGACCGATCATAGACTTAATTGGCCAATGGAGAGGGGGCAATATTTACAGCAAAAGAAGAACAAAAGGATTCAAACTAGGAGAGCTACGATCGATCGGGCGACGGGTATTACCTGTTCTTCCATCGGTGGGACCGGCGGACGACGTACGAGGGTTTCTCGAAGGGGCGATCGATCTCGGATAGCCAAAGGCGTAACTATATCCAGGTTCAGTGGAAGCACTCGAAGAGGTCAATGGAAACCAGAGGTGACGGAGAAGGAAGAGATTGCGGCGGATCGGCGGAGGTGGGCGGGACGAGGAAGGGGGTTTGGGGAAAAAGACCGACGAAGAAAGTGGCAGATGAGAGGGAGGGAGGGAGGGGGAAGAAATCAAACTAAATATAAATAAGTAATAAAAGATGTTTCCATTAGGTATGGTATGTTCTTATACGACCAATTCTTACGCACAATTATTACGCGTATAACAGTGCGTCCCAGATAGAACTTCACGAACTCATCTGACGGTGCATGTCAACGGTACCGCGTGAAACAAAGGAAATGATGTGGGTTTGGTGAAACGAATCCTCACGCGCAGTGGTTATTTCGTACGACTCGCCCATGTGTTGCCCGCCTCACCTGAACGAACGGCGATTCGGTCTGACACGGGCCCGTCTGTGGAGCCCACGGTTCCTGCGCGGCGAAGGTGATACGGTACATTGTTTCGCGAGCCAAAACATTTTTTTGATTCGGCGCAGGTGTTTCTGCTGCCAAAAACACTTTGCGTGTTTACGCGCCTCGATGGTTTGGACGACCGTACCAGAAACCCCTCTCTCTCTCTCTCTCTTAAAACATTTGTCAGTCTATGCGGCATCCTAAGCTGCTGGTGTTTGCCGAAGCCATGAATTCTTGTGTTTCCCGTGATGCTGAGTGATAACACAATCTTAAAACTTTTGCATCACCTGTAGCCATCAGAATCTACTGATATCATTTCTGCTTTACTCTTGACCCAATGAACGGTAAAATTCTGTCATCTTTGAACTGTCTTCACGATGAGCACTGGCAGAAAAGATTGGGAAATGGCAGTAGCTTGTTCAAAAGATGTCTTAGGACAGGACAGTGTGATGATGAAGCATCGAGGATTCTATTGCCTTTGTTCGATGAATATGGAGACCTCACACCTCTGCCATCATTAATTTGCTGCTTCTCTCACCACCTCCGAGCTGAATTAGCAACGTTAGAAAAGGACAAAGAACACATCACAAGCAGTATAGGAAATGACCTTTTTATTTGGAGTGCAGCAGATGCCTGCGTACTCAGATCAGCCAGGTGAGATGGCCACCCTTTGCACCCCAAAAGCTGTCCTATATATGGGAGCTGATGTGCCTTTTGGTGAGGGAGCTGTGAGAGCTCTGAGTCACATCCGAAGTTTGAGAATAGCGGAAAGGAAAAGGGAAGCAAGCGGACATGGAGTGGGCAGATGGAGGAATCCTCTTCCAAAAGCTAAGAAACAAAGGTGAGGAAGGCATCAATGGATGCTTTAGGCACCAAGTGGTGCAAATGATCTCACATCAATCACGGCTCTTTCTTAGGTAAAGCAGGTATTGTCCATTTGAATCCGATTCCATTCGAGAAATCTAAAACTGGATGGGTAGAACCAGAAAGCATCAGATGAAGAACGCGGTTACTACCATGCTAAAAATGTCTGCTAGGTAAACAAAATCTGAATCGTGATGCTTGCTGTGAGTTCATGTCATGTCCTCAAAGAATAGTATGTATGAGTCGGCCATATTCTTCATCCATCTACGTCAGGTGGAATTCCCTGAAATGGCCACAGAGTTGCAGGATTCGATGGATAATACGGTGATGAGGACAACTGAGGACTAACAGTGAACAAGGACAATAATTGCTTCACCCATTTCGAACAGAGTTCCGACTTCCGAGTAGGGAGGCGACTGCATGCTTTTCTGAAATGCAGAGAGAGAGAGACAGACACAGAGGAACAAGGCGAGCTGCAATTGATGGTGGAATACTTGAAAGCAACTTGTGATCAAGAGTTCTCTCAAAAGAAGAAGAAGAAGAAAACACCCCGATGACTTCTCTGTTTTGGGCCAAGTCTGCCGTTGTCTGCTTGCAGGAGCGTCGACGCGTGCCGAATCGCTCACTTCGGTCTAAGGAGATCTGGAATTACTGTGGATATACGTGAACAGCTGTTGATGCAGCGCTCGCATGATTGATGGTGGAGCGGCCATGGAGGAGTCATGTTCGTGTAAAAGGACATGCACATTTAAGCAGGCCCTACTGCCGTCCGGCTTCTGCATCCCGACCGTGCAAGAGAGGAACATGTTCGCCCTGTCAACACGACAAGGTGAGGTGGACTCATAATGCCGAGAAGATCTCGTCGTTCTGCCTTCGTTTTAGATTGGATCTAAATTGCGGACCGCACATACCTTGGGAATGCCCATTGCACTGTGCATGTCTGCAATCCTCTGCGTTCTCTACCCCACTAAGACTCCAAGAAAAAGAAGTGCTGTGCGAGAGAGCATCATGGAGCACCTCGAAAGCTGAAAGCTCACAGCCTCACAAGCTCTTTCTTCTTTTCCTTGTTCCTTCCTCCCATCCAATTTTTCCATCTGCAACATCACGTTTTGCAAGGAATATGCTGCACATGTGAGCACACAGCATCTCTTCACCTCAGGATCACACTAACGACGGCTCCTCATCAAAAGCTACACTTAGACCGTGACAGCAGCTCCAGTTGCCGGGGCACCTCCTCCCAAAACATCTCCACCTCTTCTACACGTAGTAATTATTGGCAAGAAGAATTCCATGGGATGGTGCAAGTAACGCATACAGGCAGAGAGCTAACAGGAGGGATTAAAGAAAGCTCCAGACTTCCAAAAGCTACAAAGGATAAAGCAGGGCAAGTCGACTGATCCTTCGACACAGGATGCTGTTATCAGATTCAGATCGTGTCAGCTGCCCTTCCCCAAGAAGAAAAAAGAGAGAAGATTTAGCAAGAGAATCCATGTGACAACTTGAATCGTGCCGTGGCCTCAGCTTTCACCTCTTCACAGTTCAATTGCAGAAACGAAGAAGAAGAAGAAGAAGAAGAAGAATTCAAGCTTTTCATGTGTTTGAGGCTCACCGACTACGCTGACGGGTCGCCTTCTTTGACTCGTCATCTGAGAGAAGGCTTCTTCCTCCGTTTACATCACAAGAGAGGATATGGACATAATTGATGACTCCATCGCCGGTTCACTAGTCCGACCGGAGGATGAACCGGAGACTCAGGCTAAGACGAACCAAATCGGACTTGGACGCAGGCGTTCTTAGCGGAGCCGCAGACGGGACACGCGTTCGCCTCCGGCTCGCAGTCCTTGCACAGGCTGACGTGCCTGCAAGGGAGAAGCAGGAAGCAGGCGTCCGTCCCCCGGCACGCCCTGCACGTCATCCGCCGCCGGGTGTCGTCTTCTTCCACCTCGAAGCAGCACGAGTGCGCGTCGTCGGCCGCGAGAGGCGTCGACTTGCTGTCGCCGTAGCCTTCTCGGGCTGCCACGGCGGCGTTCTGGAGGAGGGCGTGGCCCAAGCTGGCTTTCAGGCTGCTCACGACGGCCTCGTTGTTCTTGGCCATGCTGAACCAGATCTGGTTCTCTTCGCTCATCTGCCGCACCTTCTCCTCCAACTCCGCATTCCTCCGGACGGCGCGTTCCAACTCGGCCTCCTTCTCCATCAATCGCTTCGTGACCTGCTGCTCCATCGCCGAGAGGAACACTCGGCAGTGTCTTTTTCGTGCCTCCTCCAGTCCGGCCCGCAGTCTTTCGTTCTATATTACACGATCATTCAGTCAAGAAAAGAACTCGAGAATCGAGCAAACCAATACAACCATGAAAGGATTAGATGATACCTGCAAGCGGACGAGGGCGTCCATTTCCAGGGTCTGCTGGTAGATAAGGGAGATGAGATCACGAAAGAGAGGGGAGACGGCTTGTGAAGCCGAAACAAACCGGTCGCTGGTGGAGGTGGCAGAGGACTCGAGCAGCCGATACTGGGGAAGAACCCCGCATATGTTCTTGTCGCCGACGGGGTTCAGCGAAGCGGTTGCTGAGTTGGGGCCCCGGAACTGAGGCGCGAGCACAGGCGACGGCATGGATTCCTCCCGCGCCCGCTTCCTGGAGCCGGAGGCATTGCACGTGAGCTCACTCTGCGGATCGGTGAATACCGTGGCGTTGTTCAACATCAGCTGCTGCTTGCCGGCGTGCCCTGCAACAGCAAATCCCAGTCAGCGATTCCATTACCACACATCACAGTCCTTTATCGAGAGCCAGAATGGGTCTCTCACCTTGGTCAAGGTTGCTCTGGAATTGCAGGGGATCGCGGTAGCCTCGCATCATCTGCAGGTCATCGAGCGTACTCTGCCTTGCTCTGCTATGTAGCAGGAGGGAGTGTGTGAGGAGCAGCAAAGACCAATCTTTCTCATACGGTAGAGAGGGGAGAAGAAGCGTCGACGGCTCATCGGCTGCCGAAAGCGTTGGAGGGGTTGTGCGCTTGCACGGCCATCGGCACTCCACGACGAGATCGATTGCTATGCGCGTTGGGCGAAATGGCGTGAGAGGCGTATCGGCGTGCCATATATATAGAAAGCTTCTCTATATGTATCGACAGAGACGGAGGTGAGTGGGAGGTGGACACGTGTGCAGTGGAGGGCAGGGTAAAAGGAAGACTACATGACTCGGCGCGGGGCGTTCGCGTCCTCGAGCGCTGCAAATGTAAATGCTGCAACGGACGGTCAAACCCAGCGCGGTGGACGGAGAGACGCGATGCAAGCTGCAGCGAGGAGACCCTCCTCCGCCCTGGTAGCTCTGCCCTCTCGCGGACCGCTATTGCCGGTCACGTGTTCGGGAAAAGTACCGACCGAGGTGATATTTCTTTTGTGGGGGAAAGGGAACGAGATGCTGATGCCTCGCCAAACGCGCAGCGACGACGGGAGCGGAAGACTATCCACATCCAGGCCAACACCAAAAGCATGGGATCAGTAAGAGACGATAAAAGCGTGCGCCAACTGTTCGACGAAATGGAATCCGATTTGACGGGGTATTGAAGTCGTGATGAGTCGGTCGCCCGGTCCTATGTGGCGTATCATCTGCGGTCCCTTTAATAGAGACAGGAAGAGTGGGGGACGCATTCCCATGGGAATAACGTGACCCTCGTAAAGAGAAGGCATCGCACTTTGTACCGCTGCCCAGGACGCTGTCCTGCTGTTGGTGGGTCGCGTCTCTTGTGGGCGTGCATCGGGAGCAGTAAACTTCCACTGCCCAGCGGATGCGCTAAGGGGAAAGACCGCCACGGCAGAGAAGGAAAGAGAGAGACAGAGAGAGAGAGAGAGAGAGAGAGAGAAGCCTTCATTTCTCTGCAATTTGCCGGACGATGCATCCCATGTGAGACACGGACTTGAAGGTCTCGCATGTCTAGGTTCTCAGATCTCTGGTCCGATCTCCACGGGAAGATGACATCGAACGGGACATTAGGACGGCGTAGCGTCTGTGACACGGTGCGGTCAGAGCTACTTGGACTTTTCTGTGTCGCAATGCCTTGTAGGGTGGGGCATCAAATTGATTGGATTGTGTGTTGGATTAGGGAGGGATCTGACGAGAGAACAGCCGGTCAACTCCACATGATTTCAATATTGGAGGCGCAGTAGGTTTCCACGAACGATACTAACGTGTGTCTGTTTCAATTCCACGCCTCCGCATGGTTCCAAAAACATTCCTTGTCGGTAATTTGCAGGCCGCGACAGACGGATCCAACGTTGAAATCTACAGCTATAAGCGGGTGGAAATGGATTTAGACGTCCGAATCTTTTTGTGTCCCCCAACATATCACAAGTCACGGAAACAGGCGTGAAGATGCATAGATCTGTTGCCGACGCACTCATTGTGTGCACGGATGTCTTCTTGGAAACTTGGTGACGTTTATCTTCGATCCGTTCTCCTTTGGCTCGTATGGTCATACTCTCTAGCGTGATGATAAGATCCTAATAGAAGATTAATTGCAATCGTTGTAGATCCAAATATACCTGTCACTACACGAAGAAAAGTGTCACGTCCCGAATTTATATAAAAAAAATTAATATTTTATTATTCATAATTTACATAATAAACTTTTTCTTCTTTTTTTCATCTTTCAATTCAAATAATTATCTTTATAATAATAAATATTTTATTAACTAAAAAATAATCATATTTTCTTAATAGGGTCATCTTCTCATCCAAATTTCAGATCTATTAATAAGATTATTCTGAAAATAAATATAAGATAAAAACATATCAACAACCATACATATTGGTAGGAACCTTATAAAAATCATAAAAATAATCTTCAACATTCATGAAATATAAATAAATATCAATAATTTAATAAAAAAAATATTGATTTATCACAAAACTTATGCACAAGAAAGATGATGATAATTTCTTACGTAATAAATAAAATCATACATTAGTCACATGCAACACATACAAAATAACCATATAACAAAGACGTACATCACACCTGATGGTGCACTCTCCCAACAGCGAATGAAAAGACATACTCCACGAGATGCATTCCTCCCAACAGCTGATGGAGATAATCCATATTGCACTCATAACAACGGATAGAGTGATATCCCTCACTCATCCAAGTGAGGATATGTTCCTCCCAACAACGGATGGAGGAACCATCTAACAATCACGTTTGATGGCCCGCTAATCCCCGAAGGGAATCGCCATACCTGCCCTCGGCAGGGACACATAAACATCCATGATCATTCATTACACTTATCCATTCACTCACACATACATCAAGAAATCAATATGATTAAATATTATGTGAGACCATACTTGATGTAAATCTATTAAACTGTGTTCATTGGTGGCTCTATACTATGATGGGCCCGTAGCTCATTTCACAGGTTACGCTCCCAACGTGAACTACTAGTCTAATCACAACTACTACATAATATTAATCATATCAATATCATAAACATAAGAAAATAGAAAACCAATAGTCATTTATCAAATCATAAAGATATCAAATATCAATCTCTTAATAGTCCTTAATCAACCAAAACGCTAGTTGGAATATCTCAATTGACTTAAACCAAACTTAATTTGATTATGATCTAATGGAACCAACCTCAAATCCTTATAAAACAGGTCTGGAATCACCCTAGACTGATCTAATTTAGATTTGATTAATCTCAATTAGGTAAAATAGGTTTGAACTAGTCAAGTTAGTTTTTAATCACCATAAACTAGCTTTAACTGATCAAACCTGTCTGATTTAGTCAATTAATAAGCTCAAACCAATATAGAGAAAATTGGACTATGTCGTATAGTGCTAACCCAAACTGAACTAACCCACCTGAGTCTTGGACGAGTTACATACACTGTGATAGGGGTAAAAACAGATTTGACGTAATACCCCACGACGTCAGCCACCCCTGGATGGCACACTGCCCCAGGGAGCGAGCATTAAACACCAACATAATGGGCACCCACACCCACCGTACCCAGACGACCTCATCATCTGACCTCGCACAACCGGCCGAGGTAGGGGAAGGCGTCGACTGAAGCTCGCCATACCCTTTGGCAGCTCGGCCTTCCACGCAACGCCCATGACGACGACAGACGCCATCAAAGGTACGGCCCTGCGCCGACAGGATGGCACATCAGGTAAAATCAAACTCACCTATAAATACCCCCGGAGCTCCAAACAAATGGAGAGGACCATTTTCACCCAAAACTCCACTCTCAATCACTGACTTGATCGTCGGAGGGGTCAGGCCGAGCTGTCGACCCGACCTGTGTGCAGGTACTTGACCAAAGCTGACCCTACCCGGCGTCGTGGAACTTTCCAACCAGATCCCCCGCGATCGTCCGCCACTAGAACCCGAGGGGAGCTACGCTTGATCCCCGCCATTCGGACCCCTGAACCAGCCGCGTCGACCCCGAGGTCACGGCTAAAAAAGTTACTCACCATACCAGATTAGCGCTAGAAGGAGGGTCTGTCCGAATGTCGAGCGATCAGCGAACCCACTTCGGCGAACCCGTAGCCGGCGGGCCGCCCACGATCACTATCCCGGCGAAACACCACCCGCATGGTGAATCCCATGATGAACACCCCGTCGCAACGTCAGAGTGTTACTAGCGGTTGTTCAACGACCCGGGCTTATCACCTCCCGACGGCGCTCCCGTCGGCCCGTCGCCGATATCATCCGAGGCCTTTCACGACCTCGCCCATCAAGTCCGAGCTCTTACGGGCATGGTATAAACTGTCGTCCCGATCGTCTCCCAGCGGACTTCCCCGCACGCGACCCAGCCTTCGCGGCAGCAGGAGACCCCCACCCGGACTCACGCACCACTTCCCGAGCTCCCGACTCACGTTGGGGTCGGGGAAGTTACGGGAAGCCCCCGAGAGTCCAGGCGGTGCTACCTGATCGCTGTTTCGTTACACAAGAAGGCCAAAGTCGAGCCACCACTGGAAGAACTGCGGGAAACAAAAAAATCGGCCCCTCACCCCGAGCCGAGGGGATCCACCGTTGATATACCACTACAAGAAGCTCGTCGGTCTCCTACGGGAAAATGCTGACATCTTCGCCTGGTCCCCATCTGACATGACGGGTCTCGATCCAATGGTCGCACAGCATCATCTCAACATCCCACCTGACGCTCGCCCGGTGAAGCAAAAACCCAGGCGGCAGGCCCCTAACCGACAGCGCGCCATACGAGAAGAGGTGGGCCGACTTTTAGCGGTAGGCTTCATAGAAGAAGCCAGATATCCTCAATGGCTATCCAATGTAGTCCTCGTGAAAAAACACAATGGAAGCTGGAGGATGTGCGTTGATTACACCAGTCTCAACAATGCATGCCCGAAAGACTGCTACCCCCTCCCGAAGATCGACCAGCTGGTCGACGCGACGGATGGACACGCACGCCTCTCTTTTATGGATGCCTATTCGGGATACAACCAGATAAGGATGGCACCCGAAGACAGAGAGCATACGACCTTCCTCACCGATCAAGGGGTGTACTTCTATAAGGTCATGCCATTCGGGTTGAAAAACGCCGGGGCCACATACCAGAGAACGGTGAATAAGATGTTCGCCCATCAGATCGGAAGGAACATGGAAGTTTACGTGGACGACATGATTGTGAAAAGCCAAGAGGCCGGAGCGCACCTTGCCGACCTGACCGAGGCGTTCGCCACACTACGCAAGTTCGGCATGCGACTTAACCCCACAAAATGCGCCTTCGGCGTCACCTCCGGGAAATTCCTTGGGTTCATCATACACGAAAGAGGAATTGACGCCAACCCGGAGAAGGTTCAGGCAATCATCGACATGCAGTCACCCCGGACGATCAAAGACCTGCAGCGACTTAACGGAAGACTTGTCGCCCTCTCTCGCTTCCTCGCCCGGTCGGGCGATCGCTGCCTCCCCTTCTTTAGGGTGCTCAAAAACCCGAAAAACTTTTAGTGGACGACGGAGTGCGAGGAAGCTTTCAAAAAAACAAAGCAGCACCTAGCCAGCCTCCCCCGACTCGCCTCTGTTTCTCCCGGGGAAAAGTTGGGCCTCTACCTAGTGGCCTCCCCACATGCAGTCAGTTCCGTCCTGATCAAAGAAAGCTCCGGCGAACAACTTCCGATCTACTACGTCAGCCATGTCTTGAGCGGACCCGAGAAGCACTACCTGCCAATAGAGAAACTCGCACTCGCCCTGGTGCTGTCAGCTCGGAAGTTGCGCCCCTACTTCCAGGCCCACCCAGTGGAGGTCATCACCGACCAACCTCTTCGGCAGGTCTTATCTAAATTTGATGTTGCAGGGTGGCTCCTCAAATGGGCGGTGGAGCTCGGCGAACATGAGATAAGATACGTGCCCAGGACCGCCATCAAAGCCCAGGCGGTAGCCGACTTCATCGTGGAGTTAATGCGGATGGCAGACGGGGATCTTGAGCAACCTCCCGAAGCTTTGATTCTACACGTGGATGGCTCGGCCAGCTCAAAGGGTGCTGACGCAGGGCTGGTTCTGCTCGCCCCCGACGGACGTTCGTTTGAGCGCTCCCTCCACTTCGGGTTTAAAGCCACTAACAACGAAGTGGAATACGAGGCGCTCCTAGCAGGATTCAGGTTGGCTCTCGAAATGCAGGTGGCTGCTATACACGTCCTCACCGACTCGCAGCTTGTGGCCGAGCAGCTCAGCGGCAGATACGAGGCTTGGGACCCAACCATGGCGAAATACCTGGCACGGGTAAGGGACCTGACTGCCAAGTTCCCTTATTTTACGTTGTCTAATGTTCCGAGGGAGGAGAACGAGTGAGCCGACGCGCTAGCTAAGCTGGCGTCGAAGCCGACCCCCGAAGCATGGCCGGAAGTCGAGGAGCTTCCTGCACGCGCCATCGAAGTAGCGGCTACGGCCCCTAGCAGTGGGCCAATCACATGGGTATAAGAGCTACTACGCTTCAAGCGGGATGTGATCCTTCCCCACGACGAAGTTGCGGCTCGGCGCTTGTGTCGTACACACGCGTGGTACACTGAGGAGAGTGGGCGGCTTTATAGGCGGTCCTTCACCTACCCCGTACTACGATGCTTGGAGCCCGATGAAACTCAGACGATCCTGGCCGAGATCCACGAGAGAGTCTGCGGAGAACACATCGGCGGGCGAACCTTGGCACACAAAAATACTCCGCTAAGGTTACTACTGGCTGACCATGTGCCGGGACGCGAAAGCTTACGCGCAGCGGTGCGGTTCGTGCCAAGAACACGCCCGCGCACCCCGACAGCCCGCGGTCCCACTCAGCCCCATCGCGTGCGTGTGGCCGTTCGCACAGTGGGGGTTGGACCTGCTCGGACCTTTCCCACCGGCTTCGGGGCAGCGGAAGTACATCATCGTGAGAGTGGATTATTTCACAAAGTGGGTCAAGGCCGAGCCGTTGGCGACAATCACGGAACATCAAATGGAGAAGTTCATGTGGAGAAACCTAGTGACTCGGTTCGGGTTGCCCAAAACCATTATTACGGATAACGGACCTCAGTTCGCGGGTAGGAGGTTCCGAGAGTTCTGTGCCAGTCATGGCATCCAGCTAAGGTTCAGCTCGGTGGCCCACCCTCAGACGAACGGGCTGACAGAGGTAACCAATCGGTCCATCTTGGACGGACTCAAAAGAAGAGTGTCTGCAGCCCGATCGGCCTGGACCGACGAACTCCATAGCGTCCTATGGTCACTGCGCATCACTCCCAAGACCGCGACTGGAGAGTCCCCGTACAGTCTGACATTCGGAACCGAAGCTGTCTTGCCACCCGAGGTGGCTATTGCCACCCTTCGGACAAGGAGCTATGACGAGGAAGTCTCGAACGAGGGACTTCGCGCCAGTCTCGACGTGCTTGAGGAGCGACACGCCGACGCACAACTGAAGACCCTCTCTTACAAGAGAGCCGTCGCAAGGGTCTACAACAGAAAGGTATGACCCCGATCGATTAAGTTTGACGACCTGGTCCTACGAAAGACCGAGGTCAGCGACCCGACCCGAGCAAGGGGGAAGGTAGCCCCCAAATGGGAATGACCTTATCGGGTCGTCGAGGTAATCCGACCGAGCACATACCGACTCGCGAAATTGGACGGTTCTTCCCTGCCAAGAACCTGGAACGTCCAGAACCTTAAGAAATTCTTTGTTTAAAGCAAAGGAAGTCATACAACCGTAAGGAATTTGTTTAGGGAGTTTGCCGACCAGAGAAGTAAGGAGTCAAATGCGTGAAAAAAAAGCTTTTTCATTCATTTCAAAAAACAAGCTTACAGGACTTGACCCCACTTACAAAATCAGTTGAAACGCCTTAGAAAACAAAAATACAAAACCCCCCTTTTTCACGGGGCGTCCAGGCGATCGTCAAAAGGGACCTCCTCGGGCATGTCTACCACCTGATCCTCATGATGAGGGATGAAGGGATCCTTCTCCACCTTGAGGCCAGGGTGATGGGCGCGGAAATGGGACGTGGCGATACGGTATCCATACTCAAAGGATACCCGCCCCGTCCGCGTTAGCCCGAGTTCGAATCCCTCGGACTTTTTATACGCCTCGAGGAGCTCCTTATCTTTGGCAGGTTGAAGACGGGCCTCCTCCGCCAGCGCCTCCGAGGCCGCTCTCGCCTCGCCCTTCGCCTCCTCTAGCGCCTTGCCAAGGGCGCTTGCCTCTGTTTTCAACAGGCGGAGCTCGGTCCGCTCCACTCTCGTTATTTTCTGAAGCTCCTCGTTCGCCTTCTTGGAAGCCTCGAGCTCCGATTTGAGGCGAGCCGCCTCCGCCTCGGACTCCGCTGTGCGCTTTTCGACAAACGTCACAGCCTCTGGTCCGGCCCCGGCGCGGACCTCCTCGACTTGGCGATGGAGCTCGACATTACGGTTGACCAAGCCCCCGATGACCCGGCCGGCGTCACGCACCTTGTCCATCAGGGCCGTTGCATAATGGAGGCCCTGCAAAAGTAGAAGCGGGTCAAAAAGGTCTGCGTACGAAGCCAAACTGGAAAGGAGGAAGTGTACTTACCCAGGTCAGCGACTGAGCGGACTTGTTGAGCAGCACCTCCGAGGGCAAGACGTACAAATCCCGAGCCATGTCGGGATGAAGCGCGCCTCGGAGGTACGCCGCGGAGGGATCCCATCCGGCCCACACTCTGTCCCCCCGGGACAAGCCCCCCCAGCGGGCGACTAGGGTGTTGTTGGATTCCCCGAGTGAGACCTCGCTCACTAGCCACGTCAGGTATGGCTCCCCGTCCCTGGCTGGCAATCGGCACAGATCGCGGACGGAGGTAGGGCGCAGACCCTTCCCAGCCGCCCGTCGGTTGGGCCCGGCATCCCCCCGACGAGAGCCCTCCTCGGCCCCCTTCGAATGTGCCGCCTTCGCTTTCTTCTGAGGGCGCCCGACCTCGATCTCCAGTGGGGCGTCCTACGTGCCGGCTAACTAGTCGGCCGGCGGTGCTGGGGGAGAGGCCTGCAACGTGTTGCCCCCGAAAAATGACCGGAGATTCACCATTTCTACAAAAGACAAAAAAGTGTTAGTAAAGATGCACCACGCAAATACCCAGAGGCATCGGGCTGAGACCCGCCTCGACCAGCCACTCCTCGGTCATGTTCCGAAGGGCCTGGGACCCGAGGAGAATCTCCCTGAGCCTCCCCAGGTCGAGGCGCTCCACTTCGCCCAAACATGGGGTGGTGTTGTCGATCGCCCTCGCGGACAAACCGAACTCTGAAACCCCAGTCCTGTGCGCGGCTGACGTAAAAAAATCTCCCCTTCCACCCTTTATTATTGAATGGGCCCCCCCTGACTCGGAAGCCCTTCCGGGCGGATAAGAAATAGCCTCCCGAACCCTTGGAGAGGCGATAACAGGAAAGAAAAAGGTTGAGGGTGGGGGCGATATGGGCGTAGTGGCATTCCCCCAAGAATACCACCAAGTAGCGCCAAGAGTTCGGGCCACTTGAGATGGCGAAATCCGCCAAAAAGACAAGCAGGATACAATGAGGGTGTGCAGGGGGAGGCGCAAACCCGCCTCCAGGACGTCTAGGGTTAAGGCGAAACCCTTCGGGACCGGGTCGTATGCCCGTTGTCCCGGTTCAGGCGCGCCAAGAACGTAGTCCCCCGGGATACCATAGCGCTCCCGGAGTCCGACCAGTGACGACTCACTCACAGAGGAGTCCTGATCATGGGGCCACATCAAGGCCTCAAGGGCCTGCGCCGCCTCCCCATCAGATGACTCAACAAGGGGCGGAGGAGGACTTCCCTCCCTAACTCCGGGGGAATGGATAGAAGAGGAGGAGGGAGAGGATACCATCCTCATTGACCTTAACTGGGGGGGGGGGGGGGGGGGGGTGCTACGGGAAAGGAGAGCGACGCTGGAGGCGAGGAGGACGATCGAAAGAAAGACGGTGAGACCGGAAGGGAAAAAACTCAGCAGCGAAAGATGGAGGTGAAGTCAGGCGTCCGCTATTTAAAGGAGATGTCCCGCCAGAACCAGCGCCCCTTCGCCTCCCGAGAGTGGGCGGCAGCCCACTCGCGCACGCGCATAGCCGTCGCGTCGCATCGGAAAATACTCAAAGGCGCTCCGCCTTAATGAAGGCCTGACGTGGCAACCCCGCCAAAACGACAGCATCCGGACGCCTCGATCCCGGTGCCCAAAGACGTGCGGCGGAAGCAATCAACTCCCCCTCAGGGGAGAAATTAAATGCGGCAGCTTTTTGATCCCCGCCGCCGTCAAACTAAAGGGAGCGAGACCACACCTGCGCGGTAGCCCGCCTGCGTCGTGCTCCTCGGCTCTTCAGCTCCATTTTTCCTGAGACACACCTGCGAGGTAGCCCGCCTGCGTTGTGCTCCTCGGCCCTCGATTGCACGCCACCCGAGACCACACCTGCGCGATAGTCCGCTTGCGTCGTGCTCCTCAGCCCTCGGTTGCACGCCACCCGAGACCACACCTGTGCGGTAGCCCGGTAGCCCGCCTACGTCGTGCTCCTCGGCCCTCGGCTGCATGCCACCCGAGACAACACCTGCGCGGTAGCCCGCCTGCGTCGTGCTCCTCGGCCCTCGGCTGCACGCCACCCGAGACCACACCTGCGCGGTAGCCCGCCTGCGTTGTGCTCCTCGGCCCTCGGCTGCACGCCACCCGAGACCACACCTGCGCGGTAGCCCACCTGCGTTGTGCTACTCGGCTCCATGCTTCCCGAGATTCGCCTGCGCGGTAGCCCGCCTGCGTCGTGCTCCTCAGCTCCATGCTACCCGAGACCACACCTGCGCGTTAGCCCGCCTGCGCCGTTCCCTCGGATCCGCGCGACCAGCCCACCTGAAGTAAGAAGCCATGCATCGGACCCCCTGCATGCAAAAACCGACGCATAGCTCCTTTCAAGGGGGGAATATGATAGGGGTAAAAACAGATTTGACGTAATACCCCACGACGTCAGCCACCCCTGGACGGCACACTGCCCCAGGGATCGAGCATTAAACACCAACATAATGGGCACCCACACCCACCGTACCCAGACGACCTCATCATCTGACCCCGCACGACCGGCCGAGGCAAGGGAAGGCGTCGACTGAAGCTCGCCATACCCTTTGGCAGCTCGGCCTTCCACGCAATGCCCATGACGACGACAGACGCCATCAGAGGTACGGCCCTGCGCCGGCAGGATGGCACATCAAGTAACATCAAACTCACCTATAAATACCACCGGAGCTCCAAACAAATGGAGATGACCATTTTCACCCAAAACTCCACTCTCAATCACTGACTTGATCGTCGGATGGGTCGGGCCGAGCTGTCGACCCGACCTGTGTGCAGGTACTCGACCGAAGCTGACCCTACCCAGCGTCGCGAAACTTTCCAGCCAGATCCCCCGCGATCGTCCGCCACCAGAGCCCGAGGGGAGCTACGCTTGATCTCCGCCATTCGGACCCCTGAACCAGCCGCGTCGACCCCGAGGTCACGGCTAAAAAAGTTACTCACCATAACATACTACATATACCTGTTTCAAGTACTAGGTTGAGTTTAGGTACGACGGGCTATATAAAAGAAGCGACAATATGTCTAATGCAAATCGCATAGTTATGCAGGCTTAACTTTATGGACTAGGCTAAGCCTCACTTATAAGTTGGGTTAAGTCTTACCATTGAACTAAGTCATGCTTAGCTCGTGAGTTAGTCATAGACACATGAGTTAGGGTCGTATCTGACCATATGGACTGGGTTGTACCTAGCCGCATGAGCTGGCCCATGCCTGACCATATGGTTGGATCATACCTTACTACATGAGTTGAGTCATACATGATTACATAGACTGGGTCGTACCATGCCACATGAGCTGGCCCATGCTTAGCCACATGGTTGGGTCGTACTTTGCCACATGGGCTGGGCCATACATGGCCACATGGACTGGATCGTACCTAGCCACATAGGTTGGGTCATGCCTGGCCACATGAGTTAGGTCGTACCTTGCCATATGGGTTGGCTCCTATCCGGCCACATAGGTTGGGTCACGTCGAGTCACATGGGCTAGGTTGTACTTGGTCACATGCGCTAGGTCGTACATGACCACATGGGTTGAGTCGATTCGATCTGACAGATCAACTTGACTCAAGTCAGATCCCAATTAGGCTCGTCTTATCAAATTAGATTTTAATATTTAAAATTATTAAAAAACGACTCAAATCCATTAATAAAAACTTTAAACTCATAATCTTAAATTTAAAACTAATTAATTATAGAAATTCACATATAATTCTTGAAACATAGTTATAGCTAATTAAATAAATTAGAACTATTATGCTAATCCAAAAATAAGAATTTAATCAATATTAAAATTCACTAAAGCTTAAACTTAAGAGATCAATATAAATCAAATAATCATTCTAACATCACAAAACAATTATCATTATTAAATTTTAAAATTAAAACATCATTATACATAAAAATTTATAACAATCTCTCTCTTTATATAGGAAAAGATGAGATCTCGAAAAGGTAAGTAATAATTTAATTTTTATTTTTTATTTAATTTTTTTTTACTTTTACATACAAAGAAAATAATATAATATTTATTTCTTATAGTTCATACACAAAAATAAAATGTAAACTATTTACTTCCTAAATATCAAATCATTCATTAGGAAATAAATTAATTAATAATTTAATTAATTAGTAAAATTCCTAACTTATCAATGTGATTAACGAAACTAAATTTAATTATTTTCCCAACTATAATACATAGATATAAAAGTTAATAATAAAATAATACATCATTTATAGTAATTAATTTATGTTAAGTGAAAAATTATCGGTGATTATAAAAAGAAACCAAAACTTCAATACCATTATATTAGCAAAATATATCTGTTACCATTAACGTTCTTGACAACTTAAATAACCTTTTAATGGAGCAATTCATTGAACTATGTTTTGTCACTGCATCCGAGCTAGTTAGTGTAGTATTATTATATAAATGATAGATCTCATATCCCGACATGCTCTTTGGGCACAAGATATCATATATTTATTCCTCGTACCTCTTTAGTAATCTCTAGTGCAATGATAAAATCTTAGCAACTTGACTTTTGATACCAGAAGAGAGTAATTATTCTTACTTATCATCCCTTCACTCCACTATGGTAGCCAATCCGAATTCAAACGACACACGCACAAACTAATAGGAATCTTCATAAAGCATATGCTGCATTCCTCATATAAATCTTTAGCATCCTTCGAACTTCCTTCTCTCCTTGCATCCTTTATTCTTTCATATGGAAATGGCCTCCTATTTCACAAGTTCCACTTGAGATACCAAATTTGCAATGCAATGCTTTACATTCTAGGATTCCGAACATGACAAGACCCTCCAAGGTTTGTGATGCGGATGATGGGCGCGACCTAAAGAGTGCATGCAGCAATCTAATCAACTCCATCCATCACCTCGTGGATAGAGAGAGGATCCATACCTTAAGGGAAAAATGGAACGAACATGTGCGGCCAAGTGGGTGAGACCGCCCAGTCCAGCCGCGCACTACACGCCCAACGACGTCGACCTCCCACCGAGCCACGATTGGTTTGACTTTGGGTCCTCGGGTGCAGGAGATTTGAGAAAGATCACAAGTAGGGTCATGTAGCCTGCAGTTTAATGAGAACATAATTTCAAGTTACGAGAGTCGATGTATATGATATACTGTACATCAGCTTAAGGAGGCCCATGGGCAGGCCTCCTCACTCCTTGCTGCATGCATGTCTCCCAGGAGCTGGCTGCATGAAGACAATCTGTCCGAGGAGGAGGAGGAGCAGCAGAAACAACCCACCGCTGACGGAAAGGCTTGGCTGTCGAAAGCTTTTCCACTTGATGGGGCATTGGCATCCCGTGAAGACAGGCAATCAAAGGGCTCGTGCCACTTTTCCTCCTTTTGCACTGTGGATCTGTAGGAGTTGCAACTTTTGATCAGGAAGATTCGTTGTGGATAGTTTCACAGGTTTCTCGGGGCTTCTTGATGACAACAACCCATCCCTGGGTAAAATTGGGTAGGCGGTGGATGACTCCAATCACCTGCATGACATATTGCCATAGAATTGGGTGAAGTCAGTGACAGTAAGAGATCCACATCCTCTTCCAGCATATGTACTACATTTGTGATAAGTTCACGTAGCAAAAATATACACAAACAAACAGAGAGAAAGAGAGAAGCAAAATGTGGATGTCACAACTTAAGCATCACAAAAGTACCAAAAAGATGCCTCCTATAGTAAATCACATATGGATGTTTCATATTCTAAAACAACAATAAATAATCTTTAGTTTCCTCTACATTGAGCTAGTTCAGATTAACCGGGCAAACAAGTAGAGATTTGTCTTTCCCTGACAAACAAAGCAATAGAAAAATATTACAAGGAAAAGGAAAAAAGTATAAAGTCAACTTGAAAAATCCATGAGGAAGGAATTAAAAGAAATAGGTATAATGTAAGCAAGAACTTTTACGGGCGCCACTCGGACACATCAGACCTCCTCTAGAATTGGTAGATTACGACGAATGATGAACATAGTGAGGGTTCAGATCATCATCCTTGTCGTAAAATAAGCATACACTAATTGGTTGGGTGTAAGCAATCATTTTAGCCAACTTCCACCAACCCTAAACCCACCAAGATCAGCAATCACAAAGGTGAAGAAAACATCGTCAATATCACACAGAAAGAGAAAAGTATAAAGTCTGTAAAATTCATACGAACAATAGGAAGAGACAGAGAGAGAGAGAGAGAATAAAGTACCCAGACAAACTCAAAGTATATAACAGCATCATCTTCTAAGCACAGTTCTAAAGAGAAAAGAATCGAACAAATGCAGCATGAAAAGTAGTAAATATCCAGCAAAAGTATGGGGAGAAGAAATCTTGCAATTACTTTGATTTCATCAAAAAATACTCTACCACAGGGCATCTCCGAACGGATCAAATCTAAACATTTCCAAATTTCAGAATGCTAGAAAACAGTTTTGAAAGAGTGGTGGGCTTTATATTGATAGAGAAGAAAAGAGTTGATTCATCATTATCTCTTACAATCACTCATCACTCTCTATCTTTTCTTTCTATAATTTAGTGTATTAGATCTGTCTCTCTCTCTCCTTCCTTGTTAACCTCTAATGTATTAGATTATCATATTATCCCAGACACCAATCCAATAGTTTGAAGACAAATAAGTTCGAGTTTGACATACTAAAACTCTTCAACAAACTCCTTATCTAAACAAAATTCAACTTGATTTGCAACACAGAAATTATTACAACATATGAAAAGTACCTACAATATCTGTTATTTTTTGACATTTTGATCCACAACTAGACACTATTTACACTGAATAAGATTTTATTTTGACATGAATTTCCACTGGACTCAAACAGTAAAAGTTAGAAGCATTAGTTTCAGAGAGTTGGGATAAAGAAATACCAGCTGCCAATTGCTTGATCAGAATACAGGCAATTCATTAATATGCTGGAGACAATCATCTTCGTCACTGAAAGCACTGCAAATTGAGATATTTCAACAAGTCATTTAGCAGCTGCAGTGACTGCATCTGAAGGAAAGATTAGACTTACATCCTGTTGCTTGGATGCAAAAAACACAAATTAATTCCTTGATTTCTTACAGTAGCTTTGTGAACCTGGAACAAGCAACAACAGACAAATCCACTGTGATCAGAACAGAGAGGGGCAAAAAACAAAAAGGGGAGGGGGGAGAAATATGAAGCATCAATTCAGTGTCTCACCCAATTCTTGGTTGTGATCAGATCAAGCAAGCACAGATCACAACACCACCTTTTTATCTTTTCTTTTTTTTGGCTTTAGATCATTGAAACAGATCATATTTACAAGAACAACTAGTACACCCCAAGAACACACAGAACTCTCTCTCTCTCTCTCTCACCTCCATACATAAAAAGGGGGAAGCAGCGGAAGAATAGGGTTGGGTGGATGAGACAACAAAGATACCAAATTAAGAATCTCTCCAAAGCCATCGGGAATCGCCGATCCTCTTTGTGGTCACTGAGCTTCCACGGTAGGGGTGCGGGATGAGTTCACGGGTGCCGGAGGAGGAGGGATCGAGGTTGGGGAGGGCGGCGAGTGGCCATGGGAGTTCGTCCTGTGGAGGCGGCACTTGAAGGAACCCGCATGGGTGGCGGGAGCACACACGCACTTGGGGATCGACCCGCCGGCGGCGCCCTGGCCGCAGGCCGCTGAGTTCGAGGACAACGCCCGCCGAACCCCGCGCGGTGACGGCCCCTGACCACGCGGCGACGGCGCCTGGTGGTGGTGGCCGTGGTGATGGTGGTAGTCGTGGTGCTGCTCGTTGATCTCATCGCCATTGCCCACGAAGTTGGATGCCATCTTTTTTAGTTTCTTTAAGGTTTCTTCAGATCTGAAGAAAAAGAAAGAAAGAAAGAAAGAAAAAAAAGACATCAGAGATTTTAAATCAAATAATTATCAATAAATTAAAAATAATTAAACTGATTAGCGAGAGATAGCGACGTAAATAACGCAAAAAAAAAAATAATATTAAAAAAAGGAGAAAATTATAGTGAGATTGGCTCCGCCGTCGCGATTCAGGTTCTGATTTAGTCCAATTTTACACCAATTAAATCTAACAAGAAAAAACACTTAGAAAGAAGAGGAGGAAAACAAAGGGGAAATAGAACAAACCTTAAACAAGAGCGAGGAGCCAAATCGGCAAACTGCGTTCCACAGCACAATACTGCGATTTATAGAGCGGAGACGCCCATCACGGGCAGGTCGGGCAGCTACCCGTCCCGTCCTCTCGGCTGCCCGGGATTCCTCCCGGCGCCCGCACACAGCCCCCCCCCCGCCCTCCACACCCACTGCGCCGAGGCTCCCCCTGTCTCGTCCCGAGCAGGGAACACCCTCTCGAGGTCGCAGCACGCCGACGTACTGCTTCCGGTGGGTCACGCGCCTTGTTTTGGTGATACCGAAGGCTGTTTCCTGTCTGAAGGAAGAGGGCAGCCTCATGCGGCCACCCGCAGCCCAAATCTCACGTCTCACTCCAAAACAAACCGACCCGGGTGTGAAATGACGCAAATGCCTTTTATCTCTTAATGCGGGTTACTGCCACGGCTCCATTTTGGTTTGCGCGCGAGGGCGGGGCCCACGAGACGGGAGGCTACTAATTGCGTGCAGGTGTGGAAAGGCGGTTGGTGCAACATTTGGTGGGAAGAGCTTATCCAACCGGGGGGGCCCAATGCCCACGGAATCGGCCCGCCGGTTTGGATCGACCTCGTGAGCGATCGGCTCGCCGAGACCATCGAGGAGCGGTCGAGATCGATTCCATTTGCCGCTTGATGTAATCTGATCCGTTGAGCTGGAATTTTACGGGTCGAAACTCGACCCATGTGCCCTGCTCCCGATCTGCGTGCGTCAGGTGCGGGACCCGCGCTCTCGCTTATTGTTTTTTAACCGTTTGGGTAGATGGGGCGTCGCCGTCGTGGGCTCACATGTTTTTAGATAGAATGGTATATCGTCTCAGCGCGAGTCCCGTGTGCAGACTGAATCACGAAACACGAGAGCCGTGATCTTTCATTGGTCGGAAGCTGCGGCTCCCACGGGTGCGAGCTCGTTGTTCATTCAAACAGCGATCCTTTTCTACGTTGGGTGGTCCGTCGGAGACGGGCGAGCAGTCGCGTGACTTCCGGAGAGCGAGGGAGGGGGCGACGAGGAAGCGTGTTGGACTCTGCAGCGCGACACGTGGGATGGGATAAGGCGGGGTTCGTCGCCGTGACGTTGTCTTCGCGAAGGAGCAATTGTCCAAAGCCGGTACCACATGTAAAAGCGCGGCCACACATCCGAGCCACCTTCTAGAATTACCCGCACCACACACTTCAATTCTTACCCCTCATCTGTGTCACCCGTCTCGCCATCTCATCTTGTTGTTTGGTAGATGGAGCGCACGTGGGACCACCAATAAAGCCGTAATAATAATAATAATAATAATAAATAATAATAATAATAATAATAATGACACGGGGATATTTCTGTAGAGCTGTAGCTGTTGCTGCAGGATGGAGATAGGCGATGACGATAGAAAGAGAGAGGCGTCGAAGCAGTGCCCCCTCCGTTCTTATCCGTCATCGGCCGCCACAACAAACACATACATTACCTCTTCAAGCTCAAAGCACTTGGGGTGAGCCGAGAGAGTCGAACCATGATTTTTTAATTCTGTTCTCTGGTCTTTACTCGGGTGACTTCTCCTAAAAAAACAAGTGACGTGAGGTGGATAATTGACTCGTGAGATGACATGTTCATCCTTACTCACTTGACCTTTACAGGAATCTCTCTATCTCCTGCACAAGAAATGGTAAGATAAGCCGAGCCTAACTCGGTGGCTACGTCAAAGAAAAGACGTAGATGAAGTGATATCTCTTCTGGGTCACGCAGAGGATAACTACGGCCGAGTAATCGTCATCTTGGAGGATAACTACGCAGAGGATGCAAGGTTTCTGTGACCTGAGCGAAGACGATCGCTGTCACCGACGAAAGATCCATCGGTGATGAAGATTGCAGCATTTAAAACAAGATGGTCATTAAGAGTGGCATGTCGACACCTTCCACCATAGAAGGTTTGAGGGTAGCAGCCGGGCCCGGTGATGTTTCAGCGTCAAGATCAGTAGTGACCGCCACTGAGAAAACATCAGCAAATACAAGTGACAATAAATATATACAGTTTGATCTTGCTGTTTCAATTTCAGAGGACGAGGCATCATCTCAATCTTGATAGAAGATTATAATGACGAATAAAAATCATGATATATTTCAATTGCCTGTCTTTTACAATGCCAAGAAAAGGCCCAAAGATGGACTCTTCACAGGACAAAGGGAGGTCATATAACATCATAATGCCTACATCTAACCCATCAACATGAAGAGAAACATAGAACACGTTCTGCAATTAATGTAGAGTACAACATGGTGGCAGTCTAAGAACAATACACACATCGGAGGCCACAGGAAAAAAAATTGTGAGGCCGAGAGAGAGAGAGAACATGTAAGCATTTCTTATCCTCTTAGAACACATGCAATGATTCCAACAGTCCAACAAACCATGAAAAGAAATCCCAATGGATTAGCATTATGGAAAACAGATAACATACCATATCAGGAGCAGGATGAACCTGCTGTCAGAATAAAACTGGGGATGCATGTTCTCTGAGCAATTATTTAGAGCCCTTATGCAACTTGAATCCATAAACCTTTGGCACATAATGCTGGACCGTCGTTGCAGATTTAGCTGAAGGATATGTCATCAAATAAAGGTGAGGAAATGTTGTGCCAATGTAAGCACCATCCATATCTGAACAAAGTGAAGGTATCAACATCCAACAATCCAATGAGCATTCAATCTCCATACTATATTTCATGGTGTTTCATTGATGCATCAACGAGAAAATTTAAGTATGCAAGCATATGTATTTGACAAATCATCACAACCCAAATTACAGTGTTGTGTATGGCTAAAATTAACTGAGATATTTTATGACGTCACTTGAGAGATAAAGACACCACCCAAATGAGATTCCACACTTTCTTTTTCTCGATACTTTGTCCATTTGTTGCTAGATTATACTAGCCTATTCTTTGCCATCTAGCTACTTAAGCCCCTTTTCGCCCCTCTACTTCGTGTAATAAGGATTAAGCAAGCTTATATCCTGATCCAATAGCTAATATATAATCAGAGCTTCATCGGTACACTCTGTTCAGGTCATGCCTCTCATACCAATATGCATCAAAATGGCAGTATTACTGGAGATAAGGTTTTGAACCTTGGTCTTACAACCAAGTGTTCCTTTCCTCGGTCTAGTTTCCCGGTATCGAGTCCTCCCCTTAGCCCCACCCCCACCCCAACAAATAAAAAGAATGCATTCAGCGATTGTGTCCTCTAATTCCAGGCATAAAACAGTGTAAAAAAAAAATCCAAAGTACTACATAAAGGATACCACTCTGGTATTTGCATCTTGGAAAGTAAACGTCATCACATTTTGGGCAATAGATCCTTACAGATCCACTGTGGGGAATATCTGATATGCCCACTGGCAAGCATGGCTGTCCCCCACAAAAGACTCGAGGACAGCGGCCAAAGTCTGCTTTCTTGTACTTCTCATGCTGCACAATCAGACAATAAGCAGTGTCGGCACAACCATTTCGTATCTTTATAGAAATAGGTAGCAAAATAAAGTTTACCATTGCATTTAGTCCTCTGGTGGTTACAACATAACGGGCATGAATAAGACCATATAGTAACTCTGCAGCAGGTTCAATTTCACTATTTTCTTCACCATCAATGTCGCCTGGAAAACATTTTCTTGAGATTTGAAGCTAATCCATAACGAACACAAAGAACCTCAAATTTTCAAATTGAAAAGGCAATGCACAAAGTTGTGCATACGATACGACTTCAAACAACAATGTCCTGTTTGACACATTTTATTCATGTTTTGGAGCTTTATGCATATTTCATTTTCATTTGAGAGGATCATCACATAAAGTGTGTCAAACAGGACACATTGAGAAGATCATCAAATAGCAGGAAATGAATGTACAGAAGAAAAGAGCAAATTTTATAAAGTCAATTTATGAACATACCACTAAACGAGTCATTGTCCAAAATCATGTCCAAGGCATTATCATAATAGGAGATCTGTGCTTGTAGCCCGCATAAGTTGAAGTCATCTTGTATGTAGTCCTCATCAACTTCACAGAGGAACTCATTACCTCGCAACCCACAGAACCAAGATATCCATGATGAAGCATCATCATCTGAAGTACTAAGATCTGTTTCTTCAATACCAGTTTCAGATAGTTCTACATAGATGCAAAAAAGAAACAGAATTCAGTAGCTAGACAAATATTCCATGAGCAAAAGGTTACAAGAAGAAGAAAAACAAAAGACCTCTCGGATCAGAGTTCAATTCGACACATGGATGGTAGACATGCACATGTGAAAGAATGAGGGCAAGATGATCAGCCCAGGCATTGGCATAAGAAGAACTGCCTAGTTCAAAGGATCATACAAATTTACCACAGGCCAAGGAGATAAACTATGGCCTTCCAAGAATGTTTAAAAGATGACCAAGCAAGCTTTTATTTGAGGGTTAACAAGCTAAGAACTGATGCAAGGATATCTAGCCTGCAGAATCTAGGAACAGATTGTAACAAAGACAAAATGGGAACATAAAGATGATCAAGAGATCTAGGTCAGTATCAGCCAGAAGCAGTACTACAAAGATTCTGGGACATTGTCAGGCTTGGCTGGTTCCCATATAGATCAACAAATTCTGGCAGTGTGTACTGGCTCTCACCAGCACAGCCAAGCTTTGGTGGTTTCCAGCTGGTTCCAGCAAGTCCAGCCAAATTTCAAACAGTTATTGCTGGTTCATGCCAGTGTTGATTGAGTTATGTGCACTGCTAGTCTATCATGACCAATATAAGCAAACCTGAACTTCTGCAGCTGCTCTTGGGTCAATAGAGAAAATAAAGGACCTAACCAATCTGTTCCAATTCCGATACAAATTTTGTGAATATGCTAAAACAATCTTGTGAACCTTGTTCAAACAAAGCTAAAAATCTTCCAGCCACATTCCAAGGAATCCATATCATAGAGTCAATGTATATCTTAAGCAATATAGGAAGAAAAAAGAAAAAGATGAACTACTCGAGCACACCTGACGAATTTGTGATTGGTCAACAAAATCAGATTCCATCAGAACACAAAGGGATGTTTGAAGCATGCTTTCAACTGTCCTATTTCAATGCCTCATTCCTTAGCTTGGTTAAGGCTTCCAAGAGCAATAGATAATAAAGCCTATCAGGTATAAAGTCATGACAAATCCCCAGATGAAACTAAAATAGGATCATAAATTATGTAACATGTTTCTTAAACCTGGTCCCTCCAAGGAAGAAGCATGAATTCAAACTTGATCTCAGCAACAAAATTGTGTAATTCTAAAATAAGACATGTCACCTGAGACAGACGAGGAGAATGAAACTCTCTCATATGATTTTCATCATTATACTTAATTTTTGAATAATTTTCTTGTTTGTATTTTGATTTATCGAAAACATAGTTCCACAAAAGTAATATTTTAACCTTGGGTTTCATAAGGCAACATAATATTGTCTCGTCATCACGCAAGGAAACATCTATCTGAACTTTCAATGGGTCTGTTTATGGTTGATGAAGCTCCAATATGGCAATGCACTTGAGCGTGTAAGAATGGAAATTTTGTTGTTAACTAATTGGGCTGCTACATGAGCTCAATTGTGGATGAGAAATAGATATTCCATGTGTAAACACCCTAACCAAATTCCCAAAGTTGAACGAAATGGTAAGAACAAAGTTGAACAAACCCGAGTGGAATGCAGATACAAAGTTAACTATCCATTCTACCCCCTATACCAATTCCCAACCGCAACAAAAACGATGGGATAAATAGAAAAATCCAAGAGTGCAAGACAGCGCAAAAAGCACCAACTCGCATACATATACGCAGAAACCAGATACTAGGATTATCAAAATTTACCAGTGCAATTCAAGAGACGTTCTTTCCACTTTAAAAGTGTCCAAATTTGCTGCCATGAACTGAACTCCCAGCCTAAACAGCCATGGAAGCCCCAAAAAGCCATTATGCAATGCCATCAGTCTCAGATGCCTTTGAACCCATCACTAAACCTTTTTGAAGGACAACTCTTCAGCTATCTAGCAATCTAATTATTTCCAGAAACTAAAGAAAGAGATGAGTTAGGAACAAAAAGACCCCCCTACAAGGGAAAATTACCCGAACCAAACTGAGGTTATGTTAATTTGGTTGTCTCCCTCTGTCCATTGATTGTAAATTGACAAAAGCAACTAGTAGGCTGGCTGAACCTAACCATAACCCAGCAACAGCCACATATCAAAGGAACAGCAAGAAGCAAACACTCTTTCCGCAGAAGTAGTCAGAACCAGGTTAACCAACGACATGACAGCTCCCCAAATCATACCTTTTTTCCGAGTAATTTATTGATGCTACAGATCGTGAAAATTACCCAAATCAAAGACAAACATGATCGTACAAGAAGTAGAGAGAACGAGAACCAAGACATGGGCAGTGAGCAGCAGCAAATAAATAAAAGCAAATAAGCCCATCGTCACCTGGAGTTGGCTTGCTGTTCTTCAGCTTGGCCTCCTTGCTCGTAAGCTGCATCGAGGACGAGGCACCCTCCGGCCGCCTTTTGCTGCCGGCATTCGATAAAGCAACCATTAAAGAAGTCTTAGGGATCGACTCGATTGCCGAGCCCGTGCTGGGGTTAGGGTTAGGGTTAGCGTTGGATCTCACGGCTCTGTCGCGAGGAGTGGAACCCGTCTTCAACATCTCCACCTTCGCCTCCGACTACTAATCTATCTTTTCAGGTCTAATAGCGCCACAAAGCCGTCGCACCGGCTTACCGTTCCGAAACCCCTACGCAGACATATCTTTGGAAATGGAGAGAAGGAGGAGGGGCACTACCTCCCCCGCCAGAGGAGAAGAGGAGCAATCTCGATCGCCTCCTTCGGCCCCAACCCTAGCCGCGACGGACGGAAGGGGATGTGCCGTCGCTTGGGTTTTGGGCATTAGAACGAGGGACGAGGTGACTTCGAAGAAACGGACGGCGGATCTTACGAGGTCACTTGATACCGACGCATGCGGGAAGTGGAAACGTGGATGAGATGTGGTGGTGAATGCAACCTGTTGGCTGTCCGGAACTAATTACAGGATAAAAATAAGTATTATTGCATATTCCTTCAATTATTTCTTTTAAAGACGTCCTCAATTTTCTTTGGTCAAAATAATACTAAAACAAAAGAAATAATCCTTAAATTTTAACCATTTATTAGATCAGAGAAATCTCATGTCGTCATAATCACTTGACGTGTTGTTGATGTCATCCGCCTCGGCGGTGAGCTTGTCGTTGCACGGCTGGTAGAAAGAAAGCAGTTTATGCGTTCGAGGAAATGCCGATGAGAGGAATCGAGCATTATTTGATCGACTCACAACACACTAAACCAGGGTTTTTGCAAGGAGGGCAGGACATCCATCATAACTCCTTTGTCTCTTTCGCCAAAAGCCTGCGAGAAATTTCTAGGTAAATATTTATATATATATCTTTCCCTAGATCAGTGTAAAATGATCAAACACATCCTAACATTCTGATGTTTGACATGGATATAACTGGTTTTTTCCGAAGATATTGATAGATTTAGAAGCAGGACAGCGTCTAATTGGCTAATTAAAACATGGATTGCGGAGCATACCATTTCATCATCCTGTTGTCTTCTTCTCTGTCTTTGTACAGGGAGATGCTCTGCAGGGCCCCATGAATCTGCACCACTAAATATCCTCAGCTGAGCTATCGGACAACCACAGCGGCGGAGCTGCCATCGATGAGCTGGTTCATTCATTTCTTTGCCGTTTTGGGCTCGGACAGGGACACCCGACATGGAACGCGAAGATTCACAGAACACTGTCTTCGCATTGCCAACGCACAAGCTCATAAAGTAGCGCTGCTCTCTTGGAACATGAGCCATGTGATGTGGACGGAAGTCCCGAGCATCAAACCGACATGATGCTACGGCCCGGCGACCACTGATCTCCGACCCTTTTTCACGTTCCGTCACGCATCAATCGATGCCCTTCGGTCTCTGCATCCTTTTCTGGCTTCTTCTTTCTCTATCAGTGTAACAACTCTGTTCTCTGACTCCGTAGCTGCAGAATGCCTTTCCTCGGCAGGAGATGATAGACCGCGGGGAGGAAGCAGGCGCGAGGGTGGCATCAATGTGCTTGTGTCAGCCAAGTGGAAGCAGTTCTCGGCGGTGGACTTGATCTAACATGCCGACTCGCACATGGTGGATTCGGCTCTTCTTAGTTGGAAGACAGAGACTCTGCCTTGGGTCAACCCTGGATTTGCAAGTGCCACCGCGTAAACAAGCATCACATGCGTCGTTAATGGCAGTAAACGGAATTCCTGGGGCTTACAAAGGTGCACTACCTTTTGTCTTCTCATCGGTGGATAGTTTACGATCAATCACGGAGGGAAGAGGCCAAAGCTCCAAGTGCTGCACCCAGTTGGGCAATGGAGACGGCATGTGCTCCATGACAGCGTACTGCCCCTGTCTCATTGACCGAGCTAAAGGACACAGCCCAAAAAGACAAATGCTTTCGAGGGCACGCAGGGCGATGGAGACTGCAGCTGTTGGGGTGACAGAGAGGAAGGCGAAGGCCTCGCGAGCACTCAATGCTCCCCTGCTTCGCTCGGCACCGCGACAGTCTTCAGGTGCATTCTCGAGGGATAGGGCGGTCCGAGAGCTACATGCAGCAGCAGTACGAGTCCACCGTGACACTATTTCACCAAAATATTACACCGTACAGCCTCACAACATTTGCATGGGAAACCGAGAGAAGAGAAAGATCGTAATTATTAGGCTGTGGAAGCCAGAACAAATCGATGAACACCGCTTAATTGGCTGAACAGAGGTGTGTGGTTTGCTAACTTCCGACGGCAAGAGATGATGGATTAGCAGCGAGCTTGTGGCCTTTCCTGCTGCTGCTACCACCGTCACTAACCATTTTGTTGCTGCCATTGATGGAGGAGATGAAGTTGGTGGCTGGCGCTGCAGAGGCAGCAGCATTGTTGATGGCGTTAAGGGATTTAGAATAAGGCTTGAACGCCCTCATTGGGCTCGCCAAGGCCCACCCCCAGCTCCGCGTCCGGCCTCCTCCTTGAGCGGCGGCGGCGGTGGGCCTGGTGGCCGCCGGGATCCTACTGCTGTCGTCGAAGCCGTCGTCGGCCGTGGCCGCCGAGAGCCAGTAGAAGGACGACATCATCCCAAAACCACCGAAGAGCCCTCCACAACTGACCCGCTCCCTCACCGTCGGACGCAGCTGCTCCCCCTCGTTGTCGTGATGTTCCAGGTTGAGGACGGCCTTGGGCTTCGCCTCGCGATGGGACTCGACTCTCCGGAGAGTACAGTCGCCGAACCCGGTGGAGATGCGTTCCAGGAAGTCCCCCGAGAAGCTCCTGCTGCCGCAGCCCACCGATCTGGACCGGGCCACCTTCCTACCGAACGAGGACGACGACTGGCTGCCGCACGGGCTCTCCGCCTCATCCACGCCGTTCACGCCTTGCATAGGGCCGGCGGTGCATGGGTCGTCTTGCTGATTCTGCTGCTTGTCGCTGACGTCCCTGTCGCCTCTTCCAACCGATGAGGATGAGGTGGATCTCCGCCTGTTGACGTTGCTGCTGCTACTGCTGTTGTCGTTGGTGATCGAAGAAGCGGTGTGTGTGGAAGAGGCGGACGAGAGGTACAGAAACGACCAGAAGCTCTTCTTCCGTGGGCTATCCGCCACCGCTGACTCCCGAATGCCGCCACCACCACCACCACCACCCTGCACGAGGCCTCCACCCGTTCTCGGCGCCACAGACCTGCTTCGGTTCAACACGAAACCGCCGTCGTTGCGCGCCGACGCAGAAACGTCCGTGTTGCTAGTCGTGGTGGCGACGGAAGCCATCACCTTCCTTCCACCGTTCCCATAGCCGCCGCCGCCGCCGCCGCTCTTCTTGTTCTTGCTGTGGCTGGCGGCCAGAAAGGGGAACTTGGTCCTACGTCCACCACCGGCCGAACCGGCACGTGAGTAGCCGGATGCAAACCCGACGCCTCCGCCAACGACGACGCCGGCGTCGGAGCGTAAGGAGGTGGGCGAGGACGATGAGGAGGAAGGGGCAGGCTGGAGGGAGAAGAAGGGGGTGGACTTGGAGGATGAAACCAGGTTGCCCAGCTTCTCCTGCAAGCAGAAGGCGCAGACACCTCCGGGGTTGCTACGGTAAGGGTGGTCCACGCACTGCATGTTCTCCCCCATGTCGTCCACAACTCCTACCACCGCTTTGTCCCCCATCTTCCTCCTCCTCCTCCTCCCTGCACCTCCTGTCTCTCTGTTGGATCACCCTTCTTAATTAGAGAGAGAGGGGGGGTGGGGGGGGGGGGGGGGGGAAGGAGAGACTTTGTCGTCGTAGTCCGTACGTGCGGGCTTAACCTTTGTCTGCCGAGGTCCACCTGCAAGCCTCTTGCCACAGAGAGAGAGAGAGAGAGAGAGAGAGAGAGAGCACCCGAGAAAGAGAAGGAGAGGACAAAGTGGGGAGGGGGGAGCGGAGGAAGAGAGGGAATGGACCGCTTACAGGAAAACAGAGCGGAGAAGTTGCGTAGCGGGACGGATTATAAGCTAATAGTATTAGGACATGGGAAGTGGGGCCGGAGTCGCCTTGGCACGTGGTTCCAAGATATTCGCACCCAAAAAGAACGCGGAGATTTGACCACCGGCGGCGAAACAGGCGGTGGCGCTGGTGCACGAACCGGTCCTCTTCCAGGCCGGACCGGGCTTCATCCGGCCCACTTTTTGTACAATACTTTATTGGCATTGAACCGATTACTTTTCGTGAGACGTACAATACTTTATTGGCACTGCACCGATTACTTTTGAAAGCTATGAACAATCGTGAAACGACGGTAAAAGATTATGCTCGTAAGGCTCGTTGCTAAGAGTAATCTTGACGTTCGATCATAAGGCTCGTTGCTAAGAGTAATCTTGACGTTCGATTGATTATATACAACAAGAGGTTGAGATGGTTGACGTATCCTCACACAATCTAATTTCTTCGGTATCCAAAGCTAAAATGGCTACGTTTTGTGCATGAGACTTGTGCGAGCTCATGACAAGGAGGTGGACTAATGCCTCGGAACACAAATCTTATGGGGGGGGTGAATGGGGCCATGATAAAGACGCGATGAGTCACTGTTTGCAGTGGTATGCTGTCTGTTGACCGAGCTTTTGAACGTTCGATTCGTTTCTGTGGCAGAGAGGAAGGTCAAAAGGCCTCTTGCTTTTCCTTCTTCTCGCTCCTTTCTCGGTAAAGCAAGCATTCCACAAGCCTTTCAAATGCATGAAAAGAGACAGAACAAAGGCAGTAGTACTACCCACTACAGTGAATGATGTGACACTGTCTCACGATACATCACATCTCCCCATCGACCGGAGAAGAATGAGTACAGCTAAAACTCTGCTTCATCTTCCTCCTCAGGTGACGCAGCTGAGTCCCAGACATGCCGGCCACGGACTCCTCAGGAACCTCTTCTGCACCTGCTCACAGCAAACGAGAGTTCAAAGATAGCCATGCGGCGTACAAGTTAGTGGGAGAGGAGACGTCTTCGCTGCCTACCCTCTTTGGCTTCTGGTAGAGGAGCTCAGGTGGGATCTTGTACAGGTCCTCGTCCACCGCCTTGGGAGCTCTTCCGGGCCTCCTTTGGCTGCTGTCTTGTGGTGTCACGCCACACCCCCTCTCTTGCTTCCTCCGCTGCTTCTCCCCTTTCCCACCTCCCTTCTTCACCTGAAGCACTCTAAAACCACCGTGAATCAAGGGCTGAAATGGGAAGAAGAAGAAGAAGGCTGAGGTACCTCGCTGTGGTAGCCAACTGGTTTCACCGGGGCAGCTTCCGGCTTACAAAGCTTATCATCTCCACTCAAACACTGGTCTCGGATCAACCCGGCCTGCGCTGCAGATTCGAAGTACTGGGTGATGGGAAGCTCGTCGTCGTAGTCCCAGTTCCCAAATGCCGGAATCCTCCTCCTCCTCCCCATCCTATCCTTCCAACCCAATCACACTCCGACACTAGTGTAATATATGGACTTGATCAGCTTGCAGCAGTTGCTTTGACAGGAAGCTGGTCACAGTAGAAAAAGAAGAAGAAGAAGAAGAAGAAGAGAGGTAGGGAAGGGTCAGAAGGTTTGGCAAGTCTTAAGGCACAAGGTCCACGATATCCATGGCTTCGCCACACTTCCCCATGACTGCTCACGTGAAACCTTAAGCTTGGGGGTCGGGGTTATTACGCCGTCCACATGTCTGGTAGCACGCCATGAGCGACGTCGACGTCCTTTCACACGCTCATCTACAGCAGTAGATCCAATGATCGTCCACGGACTATAAAAACAACTGCGATCCGAGTAACCATGTGATCCAGTAGGACTACATATCTATCTTCCACAGACTCTGCTGAGACTCCAATCGAAGTGAGAATTGCATGGTAACTTAATGACGGGGGACTGTGAGTGATTTGATCGAACGTGATGATGTGAGGTTTCATTAAGAACGGAAATCTGCCAAGCTGACAACCCCCATTCATGGCGTATTTATGTGGGTGGGGGTGGGGAGATCGACAAGGAATTCAGTGCTTCCATCACATTCGATACGGGAGAAGTCACGTGATGTCGGACTGTAGCTGAATCCACTTTGCATCTCTTCTCTGATATATTTATAGAGAGAGAGAGAGAGAGAGAGAGAGAGAGAGAGAGAGAGAAAACATTTAATCCTTAATAAACGTGTTTGGTGTACCACTAGAGTAATGCCTTGGAACGAGACATGTGAGGTGAGAGACAAAGCATCAAACGATAAATAACAAATGACATGGTTGACCTGCAATAGCCAAAGAGATGCTTGCTTGCTCGCTCGATACAAACAAAGTTGCCCGTGTAGTGTGAGCTCAGTGTTCATTTACCGGGATGAAAATTTTTGGCTGAGAGCAGCGAAGAACGATGTCGACAAGTTGCATTTGTACTGTTGTCAGTACACTCGGATCTCATCACCGGGGTCCGTGATTCTGTCTTTGCTCACTATTCAACGCATCCGTCTTCCCAAGTGGGAGGTCCCAATCTACACTTTGTTGTTGTGTTTGGTTGCCACTGTTCACGTGTTTTCTTTCTTACACACACACAGTTAATTTATGTCGATGCTTATCGCACCTTATTCGAGAAATAACATGATAAGCCATTCAAATAATCATGTGTCGATGATGATGTGACTTTTAGGTGCCTAAATCACATCCTTAAGGTTGCTATATGTCTCGCATATATGATCATGAGCTTCATGGTTTTATTAATATTTATCTACACACATCTTAATCAATCACTGCAGTAATGTGCAGTCACCAACTATTTTTGACAAGTTGTGCAATGCCCATGGTCGACCTCATCCAAGCCCAATTAACTTAATTGGGCCTAATTTGGACTTCAACAAGCCCACAGTCTTTCGATCCCCGATAAATAAAATTGATTCCTCATCCCCTAAATCTTTTCCCTCCGTAATTAATTTTATTGAAAATATATAATCAAAGTAAAATCCAATGCTAATCGATCGACTCAAATTATGTTTTGACCCTTTGCCGATGAATAAGGCTCTCATCAATCAATGTAGAAACTTGACTTCATTCGAAAAAAATCTAAAATTAAATTGGGATGTAGTTCATGCCAATCAAATCGAGCCGGTCGCTGTGGACGTACTCGATTCGTCCTCGTGAAAGGCGAATCAATTCTGCAACCATTGTGGTCAAGCACTCTTCGTGGCATCATAACCGGTACCAACAGAGGTCGAACCTTTTGATGGTTATTTATTGCATATCATCGAGCGCATGAGGACACGATAGAGAGAGGGAACACCGGAAGCGAGAAACAGCAGCAGTGTCCTTAGAGTGCGGATCATACGTCTCAAGCATGCCGCCGAACAGACCAACTTGCCTTCTCATTGGTCGAGCGTGTGGGTCCTTCACGATCACTTGGCTTCCCATCTGGTCTTCACTTCAGAGGTGTCCTCGGGACTTGGGTCATATGTCTTGGGCCTGCCACCAAACAGTCCAATTTGCCTTTCCATTACTCGACGACGTGGGGCCTACATGGCGAGGTGGCTGACCCTCGTTTTTGTCCGATTAAAACGCTGATCTGGCTCGTATTCCCGATCCGTGAATGTGGGTCTCGCGCGATGGATTCCCTCTTCGCTCGTGTGTTCGTCACAGAGAACCACGCCCACGTGTTACTTAACTCGTGGTCGGGTTTCCCTGGTCGGTGGCCGGGCCGAGTCGACGAACCGCACTCGGAGCGGCGTCGAGAGGGCGGGGAGGCAGACGCGGGACCCAGGGGACCCACCGAAGCAGGTCATGTGGCGTAGGCGCAGGTGGAGGTTTGGTCGGTGCCTCTTGTCGGGTCCCCAAATCCTTTCCGGGCCCCAGTCGGGATGCGCCCGGGCCGGTACGCTCGCTATCACGTGCCATCGCTCGACTCGCGCCAATCACGTCCGTCCATTCCCTGACGATGGGCCTCATCCGGACACCGTCGTCCGCGGCCGTCCCTCAGACCGGGCCCCACGGTGGGACCCGGCCCTTCACGACTCGAGCGGCGGGCGGAACGAGGTCGAACGGTCGTACGCACCCACAGCGCCGCGCGGGACCCGCCACGCTCGATCGCCAGGCAGGCCTCTCGACGACGCGGGCCCCGCGGGGAGCGTCCTCATCGCGGGCCACGAGAGGTAAGGGAACCAAGGGAGGGGCGCCACGTGGAAAGAAACCTCGGGCGTCGCGAAAGCCAGTATACGACGACGACGACGACGATGATGGCTTGCGTGGGTGAGCGGCTTTAAATTAAAGCACTCGGACCGACCGCCCCACTTGCGTCTCCTGCCCTAAGACAGGAGGATGCATCGTGCTCTTCCCTCGACTGCGATACCCTCACCCCCATTTCTCGATCATGTACGCTGTACACATTCCTTCGTCGAAATCAACGTATGAAACTGCAATAAAACATCCTTCTTTTCCTCGTACTATATATATATATATATATATATATATATATATAATGATAATTATAGGATTATTGATAATATATAATACTATTTAGTTAACAAAAAGAAAGAATAATTTGCGCTCACTCAAGAAAATACAGAATAATTGTTGTCATCACAATCAGAATGGGGGGTGCGCATATCCATCGACTTGAACTCACACTATCCCGAGGAATAGACTAAACAATTGCAAAGGTGACTGCACGTCTTTCTCCTAAAAATTACTATAATAATGGACTTCCAGCCAATTCTACGTGGCTGCTTCTCTGTAAAGCTCCTCGATCTCTCATATAAATACCCTCACCACCATCCCCACTCCTCATCCCATCCTCTTCCTCCTCCCTCTCATTCCTCCTCCGTCTGCTGCTCCTTTCTCGCCCGCTACCATGGCTTCGGTCGAGGTGAGCCTACGTAGTCTGCGGTGATCTCTGTCTGTAAGCTGAAACGGATGAGGAGATCTGTTCTTCTTCTATGCTGTAAACTACAAACTGATTGAAATATAGTGAGACTCTAAAAAAAATCTATCTTGCGGATAACCCAAACATTTAGAGCACGGAAGTGGAGTCGATGAAGAGCTTATAACCATGGAGACGTTTGCTGTTATCATCTGATGCGGACGGCTCTATAATGCATGCGTGCAGGTGGAAACGACTACGGTTATCGAGGTGCCGATAGAAGCCCCCGCAGAAGCCGAAGCGCCACCAGCGCCGGCCGTCGAGGCGGTGGTCGAGACGGAAGCCGCGGCAGCACCCGTAGAAGAGCCCGAGGAAGAAGAAGCATCCCCGCCGGCGGCGGCAGAGGCGGAGTCGCCAGCAGAAGAAGAAGTCACTCCGGAACCCGAAGAAAAGCCCGCCGAAGAGCCTGCAGCGGCTGAGCCCGAACCAGCAGCGGCCGAGCCCACCGAAGAAGCTCAGCCGGAGGCCGAGCCGGAGGCGGCGGCAGCTCCTGCCGCGGAGGATGCCGCTGAACCCGCCGTCGAAGATCCCAAGCCTGTGGAAGATCCACCTGCGGCCGTGGAGGCGGAGGTGGAGGTGGAGGAGACGGCTGCGGCGGAGTAAGCACAGTGTGAAGTGGTGAATTGCCTGTGTGTGGTTTAGTCGGAGAGGGCGTTTGTTTTGAGTATGAGTATGTGTGCTGGTTTATTTTGCATCCGTTGTTTTCTCATTATCATTATCATTCTATTATATTATATTATATTATATTATATACTGGTTTGATTTTCTACTTCTTCTTATTGGACCTTTAAATTTTCAATTTATAGGTGCCTTATTATTCAAAAAAATGGAATCTAATTATATAAATTTATTTTTATTATATATTAAATAATGAGATACTAAATGAGTAAGCAATATATTAAATATATGTTGACTTGTATATTTATGTCTAAAACTATATGATTTGATTTATTTAATCAAGATTTTTTTTTATATTGATGGAAATCACTCATGCAATACAAATTCAGGTCGAAAATGTGGAAAACATGATTCACGTATGTCATATTGAAAAAGCGCCATAAAACAAAATGAATCTAGAATTGATAATTGACACGATAAAGTTATGTTTATTTATGTAAATATAAACATAAATAAAATAATTTTTATCCATACATTCTTTTAAGGAGATCATCTCAACTATTTGTGTCATTAGATGAAGCTATTAACACAATTTAGACTTTAATGTATGCAAGCTTGTGATTTTCGAGCATATGGAGATGAAATCTTCCTTATAATTAGATTCAGGTTACATAATATATAGACTTTACACCTGATGAGGGTAATAATGGTGATAAGATTTGGGTTGACGTCAGCTGCCCCAAATGACACCTCGCGCCTCTACCTTTGTTAACCTGACAGCACTTTATCAACACGGATCGGAACGTCGACCGAGGCACATTAACATCCCGCTCAGGCTCGATCCTTCACGTCACGCCAACGTCGATGTCAGACGTTACTAAGAGTACAATCTTGTTCCCTGCAAGCGGGCACATCAGACAATGGTAACCTTCACTATAAAAACCCTCGCGCTCCGAAGAAATGGAGTGAGGACAACAAAAAAAAACTCCCTGCGACTATTCACTAACTTGATCGTTGGAGGGATCGGGCCAAGCTCTCCCGACCCGACCTGTGTGCAGGTGTGAAGACGGAGGCCTCCCACTAAACGCCCAGACGGGGAGCCCCCTCTCGGAGGAAACAGTGACCCCTTCGCGATCGGACCACTGTAGTCGGTCTTCTGCAATCTCAAAGGTCGTCCCAGGAAGATCCCCCATCATTCGGACTCGAACCGAGCCGCGTTAGCCCCGAGGCCACGGCTTAAAGTTGTTTACACTAACAACACTAAATAGAGAAAAAAAAAAGTATACTAACTATTTTTATTAATTATTAATTATTTTTATTTATAGTTATTAGAATGTTGATATAAGTAATGATTTTTTTTATTTTAAATATTTTCCTCTTATCTTTTTTTTCCTTCTTCTAATGTTAGTTTTTTTTGTGATATATTATCATCAATATCTTATTCTCTTCGCACGCACCTAACCAGCAGAAGTATTTGATGTAGAGATCCGTTGTATCCTCGGTATGAATCACAATCTACTCATATTAGTTTTTATAAATAATATATAAGTATTAAGTCAAGAAAATAGTAAGCGGTCAAATATCAACTTAGTTCCATCTAGCAGTATTAGATTGACCCATACTATAGATTATTAGATTATGTGATCATTTATAATTAGATAAGATATATAATAAAACTAAGTGAATTCTGATGACAGATATTGATCAATAGAAAAGAAGTCCATGTTAGGATAGAATTCTTTAGGGGAGAAGTCAATCTTATCTATTTTCACACATTCAAATGGCTCTCCGTAAATATTTGTCGATGTTGGAATGAGAGTTTAGGGGTCTACGTAGTTCCCTCAAGCAATGAGCTTCTCGATATTCTAAACAATGGTAAAAGATATTTTCTATTACAGTATTATAGTTTTACATGTAAAATAGTGGAGATGATGATTAATCTGCTTATTTAGTGCGTTTTCCAGAACAGTAGCCATCAGTATCATTATACTGTTTTGGGTTATCGAATCAATAATGCTGCAGCAGCATTACATGTTGCGAGGAGTGATTGCTGCTTGCTGCAAGAGCTGTGGCTCGCCGAGGATGTGTTCTGTGGTTGACTGTGATCGTCATGTGAGGACTTCGTCGATCAAACACGATGATAAGAAATATATGGAGTGGAGCGAGTGATAATTTCCTCGTTGGTGTTGCCCATCAACGGAGATCCATTTCTGCCGTCGTGTTTGCCACTGGCAAAGAATAATCGTTCAGAAAGAAACATGGAATGTGTGGTCAGATCCTTTAACTTCTGCTATGGCCACAAACAAAAGATAGCAGTTCTTATCGACCAGCTGCTGATGTGCCAATTCATTTGGGTGTGTCATTTTCTCAGGTTAACTCACTTCTACTTTTCATAATCATGCTCTAAATCCATCTTAACAATCTTATCCACATCTCAAAAGCCTCACTTATTGTGTTGCACAAACAAAAAGAGTCACGGTCGATGACACAAAGTTGATTGATCGAGAGTTCTACTGCCAGTTGGTTGACACCGACACTTCACCACCAAAGATGTGGGAATTTTGCTTGGTTGCCCATGATAGGGACCTGATGTTGGATGGGATGGAGAAGATAGATAGTGCACTTCAAATGGAGTAAATTTACGTGGATTTATTTAGGCTACAAATTGCTGCATTACAGGTTTTACGGTCTCTTTTTTCTGAGAGTAAGATTGTGTACATCGATCGATCGATCGATCGTCTTCTTTTTCTCCTTCTTCTTCTTCCGTGATGGATGGGGGTGAAGAGTAGGAAGGACCCAACTTTTCCTTGAGGTACAGGATGATGGAACAGGGCCACAGTTCAATGCCAAGCAATGGTCTGCGTCGATTGCTACCTTGTTTCTGTTACTTTTGGTCTGGTATCGGACGCAAGGTGCTGTGGATATAGATAAGATGTTGTGTGTGGGAGGGGGCCAAACTTTGGAGAAGTGGCCACTGCTGCTGCTGCTGATATGGAATTCCACCTACACTCTGGTTGCAGAAGCTATTATCTATGGATGGAGATTTGCGAGCTTTACCTTTGCCTTCTCCATTGTTGAAGATCCGAAGGACCATCTTTCCAGCATCATGATTCAGAGCATCCGTGCAAGCAGACAAAGATGAGTCCAACAGCAGCAGCGGCAGCGAAAGAAGGAGAAAAGGGGGCATCATGAATGCAAAATGGTTTGCCGGAGAACAACATTTCACCTGCAGTGGGAAAAACTGTGAAGCTTCTCACTGTTAGGTGGGTTTGGTGAATGCGGAGTCGGAAGTGGGGGGAGGGGGAAGAGGACGCCATCGACGGCAGCTTACTGCACCAGCCAAACATCGTATCGACCCCACAGTCCCGACACCCTCTCCTTCTTTGGACCATCACCGTGAGATCCACGTCCGCCGTGAATGCTCTTGAGGAGGTAACCATTACGTAGATCAAAAGCAACTAGAAATCTGGTGATGGTTGGTTCGATTGGCATCTCATCCAAGAGGAGATGCCCTACTTTTGCTGGAATGCATCTAACCCACCGGTTTGCTGCAGTTCCATCCTTCTTCTTCCCTGGATGAACTGTAAAGCTATAAACTGAAGCAGACATCCGAACGATGACTTTTCGGCTTCGATTGATCCATGACAAACTCGAAAGAGTTTGCCAGTCTGGTCATTTCGATGCTGTTCTTATCATGACAGGATGGTCTATCTTGTATCGACACAGTAAACAACCTCGACAAGTCACTAGTCATGGAAGAACCGGGAACGAGTAATGCTTTTACTGTTAGGTGGCCCAAGTCGCATGGGTAAGACGGAGAAGACGTGGGATTCCTCGTCGCAAACAAGAATGGGAACAACTTCATTGACTCATAAATCAATCGATAGTACTCGTCGTAGTACAAAACCACGTCATCATAATGAATTCCTCCATTACAATCTTACTTGTGCTTCAAGATGAAGTCTTCACCTAAATTATGTTGCTCAGACCTACTGGTCATCCGAAGAAACTTCACGATGCTGATCCGATGTGATGTCTCGGTTATATACAGAGGCTTCTTTTCCGGGAGGAAATGAAGCTATCAGAGTTCAATCTTCATGTGACCTGCATCAGAGGATGATGATGCATCAGATCCAGCTTAATAACATGGTTAATCAAAGATCGGTGTTCCATTGCGCTTACCAGGGTAGCTTTGTGAGGAGAATGCAGGCTTTTGGTCCCGTCCATACCCAACCTGAGCGACACTCTGCAGGTCATCCTCCCAAAATTCCCCGAGCTGAAAGAGATAACATATTATTCGTCGCAAAGGCTCACTTTTAAGGCACTCCTCGATGTTATGGCTGCATCGTTTACCTGAGAGGAAGCAACTGTGAATCCATCCAGGGGAACCAGTTGCAGACTTTGAGACTGGTGCAAGGAGGACTCCAATGGATTTAAGGAGAACTGTGCTTCGAGGAGAGAAGTCACGATGCTCTGGCCAGGGGTTGCCTGAGGCTGGTGCACATTTGAAACTGCTGCGCTCGTCATCTCCGCCGGATAAACTGGCTGCGGCATCAGTCCGCGTGCCTGAAACATCTGAGTTCACATCCAGCAGCCAAATTAAGAAGGCAGGCATAGCTCGAGCTGATGAGCTCTGACGGAAGTAGAATCAAGGAGACTCTGAAAGCTTACATCTTTCGAGAGGATACTTTCCATGTCGTCTAGCTGGGGATTCAGTGTGGCCAGCTTCATGGACAGGAACTGAAACCGGAAAATTAGAATTCAGATCCAATTCCAGATTACAAGTTATGCAAAGCTAAATCCATGTACGACGTCGATACCTCGACTTGCCGCTGCAACGACTGCACGTAATTTATGATCTCATCAAGCATTACAGCTTTGCCGGTCACCTACAGTTCATACAGTTGTTAGGATCGATCACTCGAACCGGGGCTTCATGATCTGAGGCCTCCGAAACTAACGAAAAAGTGACAAGGTTATACCTTGTTGCAACCAGGCACAAGATCTTGCAGGAACTTCATCCTCTTACTGATCTTTTCTCTTCTAACCTGGTGAAATGAGGCAGTCATGAAATCAAAAATTGGAAATTCTGAAGCTAATAGCAGTACATGCCGATGAACTGTGACCGATTGTTCTTCCTACCCTCTCGGCAAGGCTATGAGCATCGGTGGCTTGTCCTCTTCTCGCCCTTACGTGGATATAGTCCTTCGGAGGCTCCGGTGGCTGTTTCCGGCCAGGATCTCCATTCTGCTCGGTCTTCATCTTACCATTTGCTTCGGCCGGTTTCGATCTCTTTGCATCGGAGTTCTCCTCCTCTGTCATCTGCATTTAGCAAAATTTTCAAGCTTTACAATCCTGGAAGACGGAATTACCACAAACATTGCCGAAAGCAGCAGCGTGGAGAGACATTTTATCATACAGTAAACGGGTCGGTGGCAGCATAAGATAAAGATGCCTCCTTTCCTTTCCCTTTTGCAGCTGCCTTCCTTTTCCTGGCATTGCTGTCCGTGACGCCTCGCAAGGACGACACCGATGACTCCTCCTGCCCGTTGCCGGGCTCCGAATCCGCCGGCGTCGAAGATCCACCGAGCTTAGACATCATCTCCATCTCCATTCGGGCAGGGCCCAGCATCCCTGCATCGCTCCCTTTCTCCGGAGCTCCCATGCCAGATCCAGTGCCCGTCTTCAGAGACTTGCTACTCGAAACCCTCGAAAGATTGGCAGGGATCACCGGGAGCCCGAACTGGCCCGGGAAACCCGCGGAGCTCCCGCCTCCATAGTTAGACAGCATCGCGGCCCCATCCGCAAACCACGGTTCGGCGGCGAACGGCACGGAATGGGCGCCCGGCATTGGATTTATCGGCATCGGGAGCGCTCCTCTGCCGTTGAGCTTTGGAGGGGAATTCAGAGGCGAGCTGTAACAAGAATTGCTGGCGCCACGGCGCCGAGAACTCGGCGAGATTTCGCCAGAGTTGCAGATGCTCCCAGTCTGGCCGACGACGGCGGAGCTGAGGGCCGACTCGAAGCCAGCGTCGCAGCTCATCGGCTGGTTCCAATTGAGGCTGAGGAGGCGCTGCGGCAGCAGGGCAGCGGCGGCAGTGCCGGAATTCAACTCCGGCGGCACCTTGGGGTCGGTGGACTGCCAGTTTAGGCCCCAGAACGCCTCCTTTTCCATTTCCGGGTGGTACAATCGAGCCGAAAAGCTCATCAAAACAATAAAAGAAGGGTTTTTAAGAGAATTGAGCAGCCCAAAAGGTGTTTGAAGAGAGAGAGAGGAGCAAAGTTAAAGGTAGAGAATAGGAGGAGAGGGGAAGAAGACAGGATGGGTGAGTGGTGGTGGCGGTGGTGATGACGAGATATTTTAGCTTTCTCGATCCCTTATTGTTGGTCTCGACACCAAAGAATCGATGAAGTCGGAGAAAGAGGTGAGGATAAGAGGAGAATATATATCGAAAGGGGACTCCCATCGTGCGAAAATGATTATTTTTCGCTTAGCGTCTAAATTTTAATTTTTTTTTTCGCAGAATATATTCTTTTATAAATAATTATTTTATCTTTTAATTCTCACCCGACTCATTTACTGTCGTCATGCCCCCCTACGTCTCTCGCATAAAAAAGGAGGGGGCCAGAGGGCCAATGAGGTTTACGGAGGTAACGACAACTCTCATGCCCCTTCATCATGTGATGGCTCGTGGGCGAGGCGAGGATGACTAACTGATCGTGGAGTGTTCATGCATGATAAATGGAGTCAGCTCGGGTTTAGGGTTATGAACGATGACGATAACTCTCACACGAGGGTTGCGATGTAGGGCAGAGACGATAATGTTCGATGAAGACAAGAGTAAAATGATATTTTCATGTAACTTGGAGTGTTCTATAATAAAATTTCAAAGTTAAAGCATTTCATGGGAACTTTTTTTTTAAATTCACCTATTCCTCTTAATTTATACTTTTTTTTTTGTGTCTCATCAAAATTTTAGTTTTTAAAAAATTATTATTTAGGCTAGCAATAAAATTAGCAAATAATTAAAACTATAATGACCATAATCACCAACAATGACTTGGGTAAAAAAAGAATGATTTGTTTGGCAATTATATCTGCCACATAATAGCATTCTTATCCTTAAGTGGCGGAAGTCAAAACATTTTATAAATAAATATTTTTATTTTTATTTAAAAAAAATGACTACTTTAGGAGACGACAGACAAGTCATAAAATATCCAAAACTTTAATTTCCTGATTTGAACATGAAAAGTAGATTCCAATGGGAACACAAATGACATTCCCGTCAACAATCCTTGTGATGCACATTGAGATTTGTTGGCAAGTGATTGCCATGAAGAACCATCATATATATATATATATATATATATATATATATATATATATATATATATATATATATATTGATTGAAAATAAATTTACCCTTGTCTTTTCCTGCAAATATATCTGTTCTTGAAACAATTCCATCACAATGCACTTGATATGATGGGTTGATTCCCAAATCTCAATCAATTCTCCTCCAACTTAATCCTACATATATATATACATACATAATTATAATTATAGCTGGATTGGGTGAGAGCTTGCAATCATTGGGGTTCCAAGTAAAGGGTGTAATTATTGACCATTTGCTACTTCCAAGGAGTGTTTTGGGGCATCAAAGAGCACAAAAGAATGATAGCTTTGACCACTAAATGCCTATGCCCCCTTTGTTCATGCTTTCACAAGAGAGAGAGAGAGAGAGAGAGAGAAGACTGACAAAAGGGACATTGCATCTTACAAGGACAAATCCACTGTGTAATGATACCAATTGATTAGAGAAGAAGCAAGACATAAACAAAAGTCCTCAACATCCTTTTTCTTAAAGGACACGCCCACTGAGTAAAGATAGCAATTAATCAGTAAACAAAAAAAACCATAATTAATTAAGGTCAAATGCATGGGGGGGAAAACTCCATAAATTAGTGAAACAAATCCAAGAAATTGTGGCCACATTGCAAACACAGGTGCATAGCATGTGTTGTGAGAAGGTAAGGTGATGAAGAACATGTTCATGGCATTCCTTTGCTTAGAACAACAGGAGACAACTTGTTAGAGCATAAATGATCCGATTAATTGCTATGGTTAAATGGAATAAGATAATTAGTATTGCTGATGCAAAAACAAAAAGATAGATAGATAGATAGATAGAAGATGATGATACATGAAAAATCTTACTAAAACTATAAATTGGACATGCCCATTTTGTTCTTCCTGAGGAGCTACCGGTGCAGTGTTCGTTCAGTACACATGCGATAGGTTCCCGAGTGCGGTTTCTACGACTGAATCCTCTCATTGGGAGCCACGAGTGATCCAGGCAAAACCATTCGAGGAGGCACGAAACATGTTTATCGTTTGGGGTGGATGACGATGACGAGCACTCCCTTCTCCTCGGTCGCGTGAATCCAGCTGAGGAAGGAGTCCATGTCTCTCGGAGTTCCCCATCACTGCAGGTTTCTTTGATGGCATTCCTTGCTCGATCATATCATGGACAGTATTAATGAGGCAGAGGACAAGAGTCTCTTTTGTCCTCGTTTCCGGTGAAGCCTTTTGTTGATCATGAGCTATGCACATTGCTGTCATTGCGTAGGCGCTCGATTTGATTACTGTGGCTTGTGCATAGCGTTGTTGCCCTCGACTTGGGACTTCTCACTTTCTTTTGGAACGATGCTGTGACAGAGAGAACCATCAAATCTCATTTCCTAGGGAAATATCACTAGAACAGGTTGGATACAGTAGCCACCTCATTTATCTCTTTATATGAATATTTACTAGGGAAATATCTTATGTCGGTACATCGATATAGACCGATATATATCTAATCTTTGAGTATGATACTAAAAAATAATAACCATGATATCAATCAATATCATATAGGAAGGATAAAGTTAATAAATCTGGTCAAGATCCAACATCGGTGTATCAATCTCTGATAGAACTCATTCAAAGATGCTCCACTTCAGGTGCATGTATGTGGCTCCAATAAATCCTTGTGGATGCTCTCCTGCACTGTGATGGATAACATGGACTTCAATCATTGAAATGTATAGACCCATGTGTTGTGTAGGTTTAATATCCCTGGATGATGGAGAGAGAGAGAGAGAGAGAGAGAGAGAGAGAGAGAGAGTGGCCTCAAAAGCTAAAAGGAGCCTTGATGATTAGGTCATGTTCGTAGACAACTCCTGTGGGAAGAAGTGGGAGTATCGGTGGGGGTTTCCCCCCACAGTTCCCTGTTCTGAATCAGAGGGTGCCATCGAGAACAATGATGGCAGAAAGAATCATGGTGGCTGAGGTTTTAATGATTAGGCAGTGAGTCGGTCTATATTTCTCGAGATGCTGCTGCAACATGCGTTCTCTCTCTCTCTCTCTCTCTCGTATTGTTTTCTGCAGGGAAGATGATATTGAAGACACAGACACTCCGTCTCCTGTCAAAGGCATTCAGGATTGGCCCGAGAAGTGATAGCAATGACCAGAGCAGGGAAGTGGAAGTCTGACAAGAACACACATCCTGGCTTCCATTACCAGATAGCATGGTTCGAACACTGTGAAAAGTTTGAGCACAACACATGCATGCATGTTTTTTCTTTTATTGTTCTCGGAGATGTTGTATTGGTTACTTCGTCATAATGTTAATGTCAAATATAGTCTGATAATATTGCATGATTTTATGACCTAAATCATTAAATCAAGAGACATTCCTTGGAAACATTTATTATATGGGCACATATCTCAAGGCTAACAAATCCTCCAAGTAAAAGCAATGGAAAGCTTTGCTATTTTATGATGGTGATGGTGACATTATTGAGTGTAGTACACATATGTCAGCTTGCAAGGAAATATATATATATAAAGGATTTATTTTCTTATTTATATGTTTTATCGTGTTATATATTGATTGTAGACTCATGCATTAGAGTTCATTTCATCGAAGTTTATAATTAGTAGTAAAATTTTTTTTAAGATTCTAATGATAATTTAAGATATTATTTTGGAGACACTTAATTCTGATCTTATTATGGTAGGCCGATGGTTTAAAATCTCATCAAGTGTTTTATGTTAATAATGAAAAAAATGATAATAAATAAATAATGAAAAAAAAATTCACACTCGAGCATTTATGCGACGCATTGCATGACATACTGCAATGCATTAAACTACTAGAATTATCAGGAAAAAAATCATTAGCCCATTACATCATTGACTGGGTGTGCTGCTCGTCTGGAAGAAGCACCAAATAAAAATTAAGTTTGCACACCTTAGAACTTTAGTATTAGCAGGTTGAAGCCAAATGTGTCTCTTTCAACTTTCTTGTATCAGTCCAAACACATCCAAATCAAGTCGTTTACATCAAAGCTTCAGGGAAGAAATCAACAGATCTTGTGCATTAAACAATGAGGATTAGCGATCCCCTCGATGACACAGCTAAATCAAAGCATGCACGTCATTCCCTCTTTTAATTCCATCTCCAGAAACAACTTCCTAAACAAGGATGAAGGTTGTTGCAGTGCTTCTCACAATCCTCTCCCTCTTCCTCAACTCAACAAATTCAACAGGTCTTTGGCAGTACAGTGTAGTTTTAATCTTCTATTGGGATGATCTGCTTTTGTTTGCCCAATTCAAGTGCTTCTGTAGTTCTCCTTACTGACTTGTTCTTCTTGACATCAGCTTGCACTCTGAACTTTGATGCATTCCCTTATCAACCGGTCGGGGAATGCGTTCACCCTAATGATCATGAAGTGACGGTTTGGGACAATGTGAGAACCACCCAATGCTGTCGCAGTGTCCTATACTTCTTCTCAAAAGCTCTAGCTCGTTCGGCCTCACAAGCCCAAGCGATCCTTCTCGACAAACAGCAATGGGATAACTGCACATCTCGCTTTAACATGCAATATAATCTCTCTATAGATTCATGTAAATTTGATTTGTTACATCAAGATAATGGCAGTTGCTCAAACCTCAGTCTCGCTTCCATTAGGAGTAATTATGGCCAGCAATTTGATTCCGTCATCACGAATTGTTCACGGTTTGATGTGCCAAGTTTCATCAACCAGTGTGGTAACTGCACCTATGAGATCTCAAACATGATAGAGAAGATTGTTGAACATCTCGAAGTTAAGGATAATGACACGCAGAAAGCAATTTGTAGCGTTGTCACCGTAGCAGCAATCGCTTCAAATAGGCCCAGAGATGATACTTGGACTGATGGCTACTACCGGTGCTTGGCAGCAATGGATTCAGGTAAAGTGCAGATCGTTCTCAACCTGAAAGAAATGGAAAAGGTTAGCTGATGAGTTATTGAATTCATATCAACATTTAAGATCCTCTAGAACAACGTTGAGGACTCCATAATTTCTGTAAATCCTTGTACTAAAAACTACAATTCTCGTGAACAAAAACATGGATATGATGGAAGCACTGGAAAGAACGTTGTGCATGGTGTTCATAGACTTACTCATGTTGTCATTTTACTTCTTGCAATTCTTTCAAGTTCTTCTAATTGATGAACTTTCTTCTTGTCTTCTCAGGTAGCTGCAAACATAGCAACTGTAAGTGTTATTTGCTGTGGATCCCCTACTAGTAATTTAAACAGCATCTTCTGATTCAAATGGTTATACTTACCAGATGTCGTGGAAGTGATACTCGGAACACTACTGGTTTTGATCGGATTGTTTCTTCTCATTACTTTGTTCAAGGCTAGGAAAAGGACTCATGAACACAACAAAGGTATTCTCCCTGTGCATTTGAGCTCAATGCTTACAGAAGCAATCACACTAACACATGTTTTCAAGGCACTACTACTGCACCAGGGAAAGTAGCAAGCAAATGGACTGGTCTTTACAGATTCTCCAAAGCAGAGATCGAGAAAGCCATAAACTACAGCAGCAGCAGAATACGCCTCGGCACTGGAAGCGCAGGCCAAGTCTACCAAGGCATTCTTCCCAGCGGGCAGCTCATTGCAATCAAGCACCTCTACAAGACTGCTATGAATGGCTCCTTCACGAGAGAAGTCGAAGGCCTCTCCAAAGTTCGTCATCCCAATCTGGTCTCCCTCCTTGGTTACTGCGATGAGAACGGGGATAAGTATCTGGTTTATGAGTACTGCTCTAATGGAAACCTGGCACACAATCTCTTAAGTAATTGACTTGCTATCTTCTCTTTCAGCAATCATGTTAAGGCATGGAAGAAACCTAAATTTTGCATACCTGTAGGAAGTGATGCTCTTCTTCCATGGGGGAAGAGGGTGAAGATCCTAAGAGACTGTTCCCTTGCGTTAAGGTTTCTCCACACTCACCCAGATGGCTGTATCGTTCACAGAGACATCAAGGTGAGAAGTTGACCCATAACTTTGTATCAGTTCATCGTCTTTCATTGATGATACATGGTTTTCAGCTCGCAAACATCCTGTTGATGGACAACATGGAGCCAAAACTTTCGGACTTTGGGTTGGCGAGGATGGTGGGAATGAAGGAAACAAAATGCTTCACAGAGGTTAGGGGAACCATCGGCTACATGGATCCGGAGTACATGTCCCATGGAAACCTCTCCTGTGCCAGTGACATCTACAGCTTCGGTGTAGTCATATTGCAGCTTCTATCAGGGCGTAAGGTGATTGAACTGGACACAAAAGCACGAGAAACTCTGACAAGAAAGGTAGCCACCAAATCGATAGTAATACCCCAGAAGTCTCAGCAAGATCTTCATGTTTGAATTCTATTGTGGTGCATGATGCAGGCCAAGGATGTCTCGGCAGGCAAACGCCCACTCGAAGATTTTGTAGATCCGCGCCTTGAAGGAGAGCTTAATTTGGACGTTTTCAAGTCCATCTTAAATATTGCCGTTCTCTGTGTCGCCAGTTCGAGCAAAGGACGCCCTACAATTAATGATCTTGTAGGAGAGATCGAGAGAGCATTCGAGAACACATCTGCCAACATGGTTGAACTTGTTCCCTTCTTCCTCCGTTCATTTCATTCTGTCAACGCATTTCCTGATGATGACTTCCATTTACTTTGCAGCCTGCACAAACAAGGAGACAGAATCATGCAGCATCCATATCAGGCTCTCAATCTTCTATAGTGGTTCAGGTGTAGTTGTTTCATGAGGGAAGTATAGCTATGGGATCAGTACAAACTATGAATCCATCAGCTAATTATTAGTGCAGAACCTCCTTCAGTATTAGGGATTGGTTTGGTTGTGTTGTTTCCATGGCTGATGTGTTGTGCCTTTCTGGACAGCGAGGTGTTCCTTTTTGCTGAGGTTTTTGGAGGAATCTTCTTTATGTAAAAGACCTGTATGATCACTGCTTATACTCTGCAATGAAAGAATATGGTAATGTTAGACAGTAGACAGACAGTAAAAGAAGCTTCTCAAATTATATGCATATGGACCATAAAAATGTAAATGAACAGTCAGTAGATGCATATCTAGCTGCTGCTGCTTCATTTAAGATCATTTGGAAGCAAGTGGGATTTTATTCTTTTCACTATAATTAATTACCCAAGTGGCTGACACTCACAAGAACCACATCACCAGCACTCCTACACAACTACGGGAATATAATGAGCCTGTCCAACTCCCATCCGCATCTAATACTCCTGGATGGCTAGCTCATTGACAAGTGCAATCATCACCCTTAACTCAAAAACTCTTCTGCCACCAATTCACCACTTAAAATTCAACTTAATTTTAACTGTTAAAAACCATGAAGAAATCAGAACATTAAACGAGCCCATCCAATTCTTTCACTGGATGAGCTGACTAATATAATACAATTAACGTAACACTATTAGAAGCACCGCTTTATATAACATTCTAGCAGTTCACCTCTGTAAATGCAACACACAAAAGAAATTAATATCAGTGAAAGAATAAACTAGAATAAAAGGAAAAGTAAAACATTCTTCTCATTTGGCACTCCCAGCACACAGTAACCAGTGACTCCCTGTGCAAACTTCAGAGAAAAGGGCAAAGAAGTGTTCAATAATGGCACCCAAAGCAATTGCATACCTGGGGATGAATACGAAGAACCAAAGGACCTTATGGGGATGTTGCAATTGATAAAATAGCAGCATGTAGAAGGCAAGCAGAGGCTCTTGGGTCCCTACAGCAGGTACGGAGGGCACATATCCATAAGAAAGGAGCACCAATAGTGAAGTTATTTTAGTCAAAACCAGTACCATAATCCATAAGAAAGATTAGCTATCTGAGGTTCACTCCACATGAAGAAATGGGGGCAAGAGGATTATCCTGCAAAATCAGAAGTTCTGCTGTTTTTCACTCACTGTTGCATATCAAGCAACAGTGAGCAAGGCGTTTCAAGCAACAATTTAAGTGTTATGTAATAGCAGATTCTCAGAATGAAAAGAAAATGTGTGAAGAGAACTAAACACCAGAAGAACCTACTATAGAGGTACTACTCTTTGTATCATAAGAACTTGGGACCATAACGGCACAAGTAAAGCCGAGCTTCAACATTATATGGTAACAGCATGACTAAAATCTCTCTCTTCCCTTAGCGATTTGCCTTGGCGACACATTCAATCTCATCCTTCTTTTTTATTGCATAACTGTCAAGAGACCAGAAACTTTTAGAGGTAGTTTGACCGATGTACTTGTGTCAAATCATAACATGTAACATGCAATGACTCGATGCTACAACTAGAGACCAAGGCGTGAAGTGATTCAGCAATTGATAAGTTCATCAACCAGACATTGATTCAGCAATTGTCTTGATGTTCCTAAAGGCACTCTCTCTAGCACCTGCCATGAGAAGGTATAATGCTTGATTAACTCCCCCTCAATGAAGATATATCAACTGCTTGGCGTCTTACAACACCAGCAGAACCAATTCTGCTGGCATCTTCACTTGATCCACTGAGTAAACAAACAAACAAACAAACAAACAAACAGGTGGTATCCTTGGCATCACTTACACTACTTGGCTTTGTAGATACAAGCACAGGATTGTGATTTTGCAATGCTGAAAACAGATGAGTTTTTGAGATCGATTATCTTATGCACTCATTTTGTTATATAGGATATTTTCTTGTTGATTAGCCAATCTCACAATCTGACAAAGCATCAGACGGCTACTAACAAACTCTTACACATCGAATGTTGCCTAAAATGTTCTTATAAGAATCGACCTAATCTCCCTCAGCCGTCTCAAACATTATCCTAACCAAAAAAAATCCCCAATTGATGCCAAATAAAAACTCAGAGACGCGGTTGCAGCTACCCCAAATCCGATCTTGGGAACCCATCCCCGGATTACAAGATACAGACAGTGTTGCAAAATGACAATTTGTTCCTCCCTCGTTCCTATTTTAAACGAAAGGTAAGACCTTTCATCATCTTTCTACATCACCGCAAAAGGAAGCATCAACCCTCGATAAGAAGAAGCTGAAGCCTACCTCAAGACCATCAAAGCCCCATCGATCGAAGAGCTTCACTTCGGGCAGAGCCACCGAAACCGCGGCCGTCGTAGTCATTGCTACTCGAAAGCAGATGCCGGATGGGGCGGGGAATCGGAGACGAGACGCCAAAGAGCGTCCGACAAGATCGAACCGATAACGACCGACGAAGGGGCTTTCGGGGGGAGGCTCACAAGCGCGGGCGGAGGAAGCCTGTTTGTTGTGCCGCCGGTACCGGTTAGACGACTATTCCATGCTATCGTGTCAAGATGTGATTGGAGGAATGATTTAAAATGAATCTTGTTTCGGGCCCCGTTTGCCCACTCACCAACCTGCCTCGCGATTGGAGATAGCCATAGAGCCCACTTTGGGCCCCAGTCTCCGGGTCCCAGGTGGTAGACTGACCTGCTGAGTCAAATTGGATACAATAAATAGTCAATAAAATAAGATAAATGTTACAAAAAATTCTCCACTTTATTTTTTTTTTCTTTTATTATAAGAAAAATATTTAAAATTTTTATCATCTATAATAAATAATTTTTTTTTTTTCATGAATGAAAAATCTAAATGAGAGAGAGAAGTCTTCCAAATTCAACCCCCCCAAAAAAAAAGAAAATAGGTGAAGAGAGAAGAAAAATTGTGGAAGAAATCCATTCTACCCTTTTCTTTTGCAAAGACAAATAACTAATGCACATCGAAGACTTTTGGTCTGTGACAAGCAAATCTATCTTCATCATAGATGGCTTTGTTTTAGTCATTAACATAAAAAACACAAGTGGTAAGTGGCAACAAACAAACTTGTGCTGACTGACTAATCACCTTATTAGCAACATCACTAAATTAAAGGCACCAAAAGGTGTTCAACTAATCCATGAGGTATACAACATATGGAATTGTTGGGAAGACAAATGTGATCACCTCACTCGTTTGGATTTAAGCATCACAGTGGAGAGAGAGGTATTGAAAGAGTCAAACATGTGGATTGACTTTTCATTGGAATAGTCATTTCTTGATGATGTAACTAAATAATAACACTATGATTCGGGAGAATATAATAAGAACCATCGAAATGTTATCTGAAATGTTATCGTGAAAGTGTGTTGAATCGGGAGTTGACCGACCGAAGCGTTTTTATCGTGTTCATTTCTCTTTATTCCGTTTCTGATCTTTGTTGCGAAACAAAAACCGAGTGCGTAGGAAATGAATTCATTTTTGTTGTCGATGTTGGATGCTCGAACGAAGCTAAATTTGCATCATAAATGATGATAATAATAATAATATTATTATTATTGATTTCGCGGACGCAGAACTGCAATTTTGTATCTTCTCATCAGTTATGTCGAGAAATTATTTCCATTCTTTGAGAGAAATAACCAGCAAACTTGTTTTTGTTTTCTGCAACAAGCAGAGCTCCTCTCGGCCGGCCAACACCCTAGTTCCGGGAATCGCATTTCACATGTCCTTCGCGTTTCCCCGGGGGCCCCTACTCGGTGGGAAGACTTCAAATCGCAAACTGGCGCCCGTCAATGGTATTTTATACGTCCGTCTTCACCTCCTTCCCGACGCCACCTTCTCACTCGATTCCGAATCTCTCTTCGCCTGTATCGGGTGAGGGAGGGAGGAAGCGAAGAGCGCGTGCAAGGTGGAAAGGCGGCGCCTTTGACGCTTTCCAGGATTCGCTCTGTGGTTGGAGGAATCGAAGCTTCGAATGGCGGTGAGTCAATCGACTTCCCGGGTGTCTTTGGATGTCAGATATGATTATTATCGAGAAAGTAGGAATCTTGGGCATGCTCGGTGCTATAAAAACGGAGTTCTTTTACTTCTTTTGGGTGATCTTCTGACGATTCATCGCCTGTGGTATCAGATTTTGAGAAATTCTATGAATCGGAATTAGGTTTATTTTCTTCGTTTTCCCCTTTTTTGTTTCCGGTATAAGTTATAGCGAATCTAATTGCCGGTTTAGCTCTCATCATATACGAAAATGATACTTGGAGTGGTTAAATGTGTCTGCCTTGAGCTTGAATGGACTGATAGGATTCGAACTCGGAAGCATGTTTAAACATTTTCTTCTCTCCTATTCTTCCTCTCACCTGCTGTTTGCTTCCTGGATGAATGAATGGCCGTGAAGAGAGTTGAGGTGAATTTTGGGTATGTCTGGTGGTTTCAAGGTGCATGAGTTTATTTTAGGAGGAAAATTTGGCACCTTGACATCGAACTGTAGACATGAGATTTGAGCAAATGAGTGCTCTGAAATTTGAAGCAGATACTATTTCTTTATGGTCCATATATGGTTGTTTCTGAAAATTGAGAAGGGATATGGGCAAGGATTCTTCTGTTTTGACAAATTTAGAGCAAAAGAGGTGAAATATATGTAGCAATATTTGGACAATAATCACAAAGTTAGCTTATGCATATTAGTTTATATTTTCACTAATCATTACCTGCTCATATTTGGACCAGAAACATTATGAGTAATATTTAATCTCAAGGGTTGATTCTGAGTGATATAAACTGCATGAGATTTATTTGCTACATACAGCCTTTGCAAATATTCAGGTGAAGATGGACAAATGAACAGAGTCATAAACTTTTATTTGTTCTTTGACCAAATATCAAACTGAATCAAGCAAATGAAGCTAAGATAAGAGTCAGATAGAGATCATATAGACTTCAGGTATGATATAAATATGGAGAACATGTGTAGCATGATTAGCAACTTAGAGAGGAAGCAAAAGATTTTGATAATTAAAACCTTTGGTGAGGGCCTTATTTAAACTCTTTTTGATTAGTTATCATTTTCAATGAAGTGAGCTGTAGCTAGACAATCTAGCTGCGGTGATATATGTGCTATATAAAGAAGGATTGAATGATCTTTCCAAATTAAAGATGCTGGATCTTCAAAACAGGGCTGTTATTTTTATTATTGCAAGGTAGGATGGTTTCTCAGTGTGTTAATTACTCGGGTAACCATGATGGTTGATCTCCCATTTGTTTTGATCTGATTAAGATTAATCATATTGTTTCTCTTTCTAAAGGTTCTTATATCTATCTGTGGTAAAATTGACATTGTCGTATGATTTGCAAGCAACGGCAAGTTCATGTACCTGTATTCAGCAACCAGGATGATGCTTCAGAGGATGTCCTTTACACACGACGTTCCCGACTAGCTGTAAAGAATAGAGTTCCGAAAGTTTCTGCAAAAAACTCAGAAGCTTATGCTCATGATGGACAAGCACCAGTTAAGGTAAGTCTCAACATTGAGGCCTCTAAACCTTCAGAGGTCCCCGGTTTTCAGGAAATGAAACCAGCAAGGAAAAATGATGGTATTCGTCAAATTGCCACACCTCCTGTCCATAATCAGGATGCGGCACATAGACACACCAAAGATGCAGCTAATCCGCAACATGAGAATGAAACAAAACTTGCCGTAAAAGATGTAAATACTTCTTCACAGGAAAAAGGGTTTTCATCGGATGGCACGACAAGAAAAATTAGAAAGAAGCGTCGAAAACAAGGCTATGGAAATTATGTATGTTCTTATCTCATTTCCCTGGTTTTGCATGCCTATATAAGCTTTTCCTTTACTTGCAAAGTATTAATTGACTAATGCTTCTTTCTGGATAATAGCCCGAGGGGGATGTTATAGTGCCACCATTTGAGGATTGGGAGATGAATCCAGAATCTGCCGAGAAGTATACTGATGTTTTCCAAGTCATAGGTGATAGTCGGAAGTCTCCTGGTACTCCCATAAAATTGTCTATCGAGTCAGACACACACAAGAAAGATCCCAACGAATGCAAGGTGGGTCGGCTACCTCGGGTCATTCATGTAGTAGCGACTTGCATCAAGAACTGTCTTCTTCTCAAGCACTTACCACGGTTGTTTTTCTCTTGTTTCAGCTGACAGGCAAACATTGTAGTCATTTGAAAGCAGTGATTTTTAAGAGGTGTGTGCTATTAACAATCAATCTAAAAGTGACCTTTTCTTGTTCCAGGGGTGTAGGTGCCTGAGCTGGATTTTCAAGTGCAAGTCTTGCTGGTGAAGAACTTGTGGAGGGCACACATGTAAATATCAACAAATAAAGCAATTAAATAGAGGGATGTTTCCGGTGTAGATACTTTTCTCTCTTGTTTTTTTCTTCTCTTTTGAGTGTCCATGCATTTTGCTACCTTTGTAAGTTATTTACATGCAATCGAACAGACTCTGTTTCTTATCTGCTCTTGCTAGGAGCCTTAAGTGCCTATGAAGAAGCAAAAAGAACTATTTTGGTTCGAGTTCATTTATTTAGTCTATTCATGTGAATCAAGGTTCGCAATATCATACCGTACCGGTATTTCGACCTGGGATCGATATCGATATGGTACGGTATACCGAGCGGTACATCCAGGTGTACCAAGCGGTACACTCAGGTGTGTCGAGTACTGTAGCACTGCTACAGTGCTATAGTGCACTTGGATCGGTAATAGGCGGTCCGCGTACCGGCAACTAATCGGATCGGTACGTATCGCCCGTACCGGGCGGTACAGTTCGATACTGCAGACCCTGCTGTGAATATTCTTTTTTTTCTTTTCCTTTTTAGAGGATAGAAGTCAATCAAACCAATAATTTTCATTTTCAAGTTGTAAATTAGAAACCTATACCCAAATGGATCTGGATTTGGCTAAAATCTTGTGACAAAACCAACAAGCTTTAGGAAAGAAAATAAAACATATATTTAAAAAGCATCAAGAGACACAAATTGTAGAGCTGATATATCTATCACAACCCAAATCTTGCATTTTTCTTCTTAAATTGGAAAAGGACGATACAGTATGAAAAAAGGAATTAAAGTACGTAACACTACAAGACTAGCTTGTTGGATTTTCTGGATTGTACATGATGATCATTGTCATTTTTATTATCAGCATATATATTTTTTTTCCATAAGTATTACATTAAATCGTGTGCAGAACATGTTTACACAAACTTGAGCTTGAGACATATTAATTTAGTGAATAATAAACTGTTCTCATTGTTGTTGATATTGGAGAAATTTGATCGTGTCCTTTCCTCACTTAAAGATAGCTAATTTTATGGGCCACGATGCAGTTTATTTTAGCCGAAATCAGCATCGATGACACAGTATCATTCTTCTGCTTGGCTGGAAGTAATTGATCTTGTACTGGTATAATAATATCCTTAACAGTCTATCAAATAAACAAGAGCATCAAGAACACAGGAACAATCACAAATATACAATAAAATATTTATTTCCATGATTTCTAGTAGACATATTTTCATGCTTACACTTTAGATATAACAATGACCAGAACATGAAGATCTTCAACAATAAGAGTAGTTTAATTCTTGAGATCTATGACACGTTTTGGTACGCAGTGATGGATGTGCATGTTGCTTCAACTGCTAAAGCCTTGGTAGTGCGTCGACATGGATCACCAAAAGTCCTATTTGAAACAGTGATTGTACAATTATTTCTACCCTGACATGCCTGCACCAAAAATAGAAAAATACAGGAAATTATTAGTACTCAAAAGAACAAACAAAAAACAAAAGAAAACGAGATAATGTGAACAAAAACCTCTGTCACCACAGAGAGGGAACTTGCTGCATGACATTTTCCTCGGGAAAACTTCCGGCAGCTACCACTTGGTGTTCCATAGCTCGCAAATGTGATGGCGGAGATGACGTGCCCTTCGTCGCAGCGTAAGTGCATCTCTGGTGCGACCTCATCGATCAAATTCTTGCGGTTCACAAAATCTGGATGTGACCAGGTTGAAAGAGGTGGATAGTCGGTTTCCCACACTCTTGCGCAGATTGTTAAGGTGGAGTGCACTCTGAGAGAGATCTTCCAGGGGTTTCCACCTGTTTCCTCAAATATCACTAGTAGATTGTTTGAAGCCTGTAACCATTCTCTTGGAACATGGTACCTGAAAATATTATTATGGTTCTTAATGTAGTAGACCTTGTTAACAACGACATAAAATCTTCAGCAATGACATTAATTTAAGACAGCCTACTCCCACACTGGTAACAAGATCAATTTCTTGATTTGCAAACAGAAGCTGGCTGTTTTCTTTCTCCTTCTAAATGGCTATATATTCCTCTAAAGCAAGTCCCACACAAGAATATATATAATGATTACAAGGGAATATAAATTTGTTAATTATGTCAAATGTGCAGTAAGGAAAACTTAAACAGTAATTTAAATTTATCGTTTTTAAGTAGCATGTCAACATACCAACTTTGAGTGGGCAGGCCGCAGTTGGTTGTGCACTTGTTTTCATGGTATGCTCCACGATAGTCACAATAATCTCGACATCCATTTTTTGGAGCTACTAGTGTCCAATATCGTCCAATTCCATGACCATTGACCCAAGCTTCGCCTTTTCCCATGCTCCCTAAGTCGAGGGCAATGGGATCGTCACCCTCAGGGGCATCAAATGTTGTCTGCATCAAGAAACCAAAGGAGCTAACTCATTTAACTTTTACTGTTAACATTTCATGCTAAGACTAGAATAAAGAGACTATAACATCATTGTCGTGTCAATGTATCTTGTGAAATACATTCATACAAACAATATTAAAATGACCTGCTAGCCTTCTGCATGTGTTTACTGTCTAGGTCCTTATTCTGCAATCAAGTGTCATGCAGCTTACGAATTTGAACTTTGCCAGTCTTCAAGTATGTTCCAGATCAGAGATATAATGAGCTTCAGAGTTGGTATAGAATCAATGATACAACCAAGTATACAAAGGCATAGAATCAATGATATAATGAAGTATACAAAGGACAATTAAGAAAACTATTACAACAAAATATGAGTATACAACACAGATATATTCTACCAACAAATATTGCAATAGGGAGATATTACTTCTAATGATGAGTTATGTTAAAATACAACAAAAACATAATATACTGGTAAGTATTGCAATATGGAGTTATAACTTCAAACTGCCAGTATTTGGTCAACAGAAAAGATTAAAATGCTGGTTGTAAACCATATAAACGAGGTTACTTAGAAGTTGAATTGTTTTTCAGCTATTTTTTTTAAAATTGCTTACCTTGTACCATGTAAAGGATGATGGAATTGAATCTGGCTGCACGCCAATCCAATCTGCACTCTCTTGATTCTCAGGAGTATATAGTTTTGCAAGCTCTCCCTTCAGTCCTACCTATATTTTTCAGCAAAGAGAACATGTAAAATCACTCCTAGCATCAAGAAATCAGGTAATTCTGAAGACAAGAAGCTGCAAAGCATAAGAAACTGAACTAAGTGACCAATGATTTTCATATATATATATATGTATATATATATGTATATATATATATATATATATATGTATGTATATATGTATATATATGTATGTATATGTCTGTATATATGTGTATATGTATATACATACATATACATATATATATATACACACACACACACACGTACATATCATCAGATTGTAAACTTTACAAGAAAAGATGGAAAACATTATTTCCTCCATAGTCATCATTTTCAACAATTTTATGCCTGCCCTTTTTGTCCATGACTTGCAAGTGGGAAACTCATTGCAGTAGTCTTTTCAGGTTCCCTAGTCATGATTTTTTGTGTAGTCCATTAGATTTCGAAACAAGTACTAGAAAGCAAACATTCACCTAACACTTTGATGTTCACCCAACCTTTCCTACCATGCCCTTCTGGCCAAAATCTGGCATTTAAAATTCCCAAAAAATACTTTGTTAAACCTGCTAAGCATTATGATTGCAAGGCTAGCTATGCTTTATAAATCAGAATGATCAACTAAGAAAATAACTCATACAGAAGTTAATATCACTGAGATAGGGATGGATTACTGTTTATTGGTAGAAAAGAAAAAACAAAACATTTACATTTATACAGAATTAGGGACAGTTAAGAACATAAGACTTAAGGATAACACAAGGAAAAACCATTTGTATAGAAATATTCAAAGAAGACACATAGATGCACCTGTTAGAAGATGAGAGTCAACTACAACTAGTGGTGTAAGGTAAGGTAGAAAAAAGACCTAAAAACACTTTATTAGAGACAATAAAAAAGATTTAATCCTCTTCATTTGACTAATGTAGGCCTCAATAGAGCCCCATGATAGGGAAAGATCTACTTTGCCAATCTCGAATAGCTGGGACCGTATGGCATATTTGTGAAGCAAACTACCAACTCAAAAAATGGTTTGTTAAAATATAAACCCAAAACTAACTCAAAAAATAATTAAAATATCCAATCAATTGTTTGCTCTTTGGCCTATAATTTACAAATGCATATTAGAAAGTAAAACATTTTCAAGTTTCAAGTTGTTCCAATTGATTGTTATCCATATAAAAACTCAACCTGTCTCAGCAGCAAGAGGTATTTCTATGGCATAATATTGTCAACCAATGAGTGGCATAGTACATGCAATTAGTAAGCACTGTGACAATGCCATGTCAGCATAGGCATGCTAATCAGAAACGAGAAAAGGAAAACCCTACATCTTGATTAAACAATAAAAGCTGGAACATGTTGCGTACTATCGATTTATTTGGTGTCCATTGGTTTGGGTCCTAGAAACATACACCTGATTTCATGCTCACAAGAAAACATATATTGTTGAGTATTTTGACACCATATGGTTGCTAATTATGCACTGTTCTTCCATAAATAACAACTAAAATTACAGTTTCATGAGATAGTGAATATTCTTGTAAAAGCTTCCTCAACAAAACTAGCAAGTAATATGCAGGAAATTCCCATCAATATGTTATATCAAAGCTACATAAGAACATAACAAAAGCGGCTTGTTGCAAAATAGGATATGTTATTGAGATGGTAGAAAGAATTTCATAGGAAAATATTATAACTAGCATTTTAAACTTAAAGGAATAAAGCATACCTGATATGTCCACAGGGCATCAGAAAGGTCAATATCTCCATTTTTCAAGCCACTCACTTTTATTTGCCCTCTAAACCCAGCCCCATCTTTCTCAAGGAAAGCACCATAATTCTACAGTGCAATAAAAAAAATGCATAATCAGTTTGGAGTTAGGTGTGTTCTGAGGGTGATTAACAAGGATGTGAAACTCATATCAATATACATCTGACAGGAGATTGGGATATGATTTGAATTGTTAATTTTGACAGGAAGTTGAGTAGTTTGTTCAAGGGAAATATGCAGAATAGCATAAATGTCATAGATACAAAATGATCAAAGAATAACACATCAACCAAAGACAGTTACTTGCATTTGTGTATATCCTTGAAAAAGTATTGATGATGAATTAATGAATAAGATAATATTGAATTATATATATATATATATATATATATATATATATATATATATATATATATATATATATATATATATATATATATATATATATATATAACCACGTGCCTAAATTAATGCCTTTCAATCTTTCATGCTATACTTGAACTTATTGATTATATGATCAAATGATTGACTTTATATGATCAATTGATGATAATTGTATATTTTCATTGATTAATGATATTTATTACATAATTATAGCAGTTATAATGTTCTGCATATTGTCAGTTATAGTTATTTAGTTTAATTAGATACTTTTGCCTATTTAAGGTTATTAAATAATGATTTGATACTTTGTTTTATTAAATGCCATGAATAAGATGCTTATAAGGTGTTCATGTTTCATGATATCTGAAAATGCAAACTTATGGCTTTTAGCATGTACATGACCATTGCATAAGCATACAGCATATTACATGTATATATAAGCACACATGATTTTTCAAGTTAAAGCCTATATGGTCATTCCTGAACAAATGCCTTGCTAAGCCATGCACCCACAAGTGAGTGCATACGAAGTCCTTTAGGTATGACTGCTTATAGGACAGCATATTAGTACATCCATGTATGTTTCTAGTACACATTTTATAAAGATTTATAGACGTTATGTTTAATGTGTCGATGTGAGTGCTACTTACGTGTCAATGTTCGTGTCATCTAACTTTAGGTTAGAAGGCTAAGCTGATAGATGTTATTGCAAATGCACTATGTAATATAATGTATAGAAATACAAAATTGTGTAGCGTTCATATATTGAAATGATGCAAATGTTCGCATGTAAGTGACATAATACATGCAAGGCATGTATAAAATGAACAAAACTGTGATATATGGTAATATTAAGGAGATGAATAAAATTCCATGTTATGTTATATCATGTTTACGTTTATATTCATACCATGTTATGCCCATGTTTAACTATCAAGAATTAATTTATGGAACATTATGATTATTATAACGTTTAATTCAAAATTTAGTACTAGGCGCTACTTGATATGCATACCCTTACTGAACATTTCAAGTACAATTAATAGTCTCCAGAAAGATGATGTCGATGTGGTCAAGGATGAGGCTGTTGAAAACAAATGGACTAAGTGTGCGCCCTACGCGCGACCCCTTCCCTCCCTCCCCAACCTTCCCCCCCGGAACCATTCATGGTGCAGTGATATTGCTTTATGCTCTAAAATTGAGAATATTATAGCAAGATAGAAGCACTTTACGTTGCAAATTGTGGTCGAATTTTACAGTTGTTGACTACTGTAATAAGTGATTACAAGTTTGCTTCTGCTTATTTTGTGAATGTTGTAAAAATGTTACTCTAGCTCTTGCACTTAGTACATGTATGTTGTGCCTGTGATGGGGTATCACGAGTCGTGACTATTTATATACACCTTATGTATCTAGTCGGGCGTTATCATGTAAGTTGGGTCTCCAAGGATCACGATCATGTCAAAGTAGTGCTTGGTAAGGAATTTGGGTCATGTTCAAGTGTCTCAGGACATAACATCTCTGGCTATCCTTCAAGTTCAATCAACGACTGAGGTTTAGTTGGGCCACTAAAACCCTCCCTGAGTCCTGACTCTCATCTCTCACATCGTGGACACCAAATCGAGTTGTGGAAGAGGAAGACTTCTCCAGAAATCTTTCTAATGAAGCCTCCAGTGATTCACAAGGTTCCTCTAGTCATCGAGGATAGAAATACAGTTTGTTCGTGATATACTAGGCTCCCAGGAAATGGAATGAGTTGTCATGGTTCATCAACATGAAAGTAGATATCCAACAAGGAACTCCTCAGGGAGGCCAGCCTGGTAACCAATTTAACTAATCAAGGCTGTTTTAGAGGTGTCAAGCTGAGTATACATTGACAAAGATGATGTATCCAAATTGGATTCCAACTTGCCAAGGTTTCACTTCTTGTCAGTATTACCCACAAATCATCGGCACAAAACTATCCAAACAACAAAAGCATGAAATTTCTCTAGAATCTTCAACTATAAACTTAGAAATCCTAAGTCCTGTTTTAGTTATTCCCCATGATAATTGTAAATATCAATCTGCAAATTTTTTTACATCAACAAGCTTTAATGTCCTAATTTGCACGATTCTGTAGAAAACATAATATTTAAATGTAACATAAACATTTTAAAAAAGCAGTTGCCTTGAAAATAATATATACATTAGAGAAGCAGATTTTCAATTTCGAATACTGCAAGATGCATATGAAAATAATAGGAGTTCTTGAGAAAAATGGCACTAAGTAAATTAAAAGAAAAGTCTACCACATATAAACAGTACCTGCAAGCCAACGGTCTCTGACAACAAAACTAAATCATTGGATCCCTGAACCAGATGAATTGGCTCTTTCACTGGAACCCATTTACCAACTTGACTGGCTTAAATTTCAGAAAGATGTTAGACGAATAAAGAGGAAGCTTAAAAAATAAATTTGTGAAATGTGAAGCAAAACTAGATAACATCATATGCATCTACAGTCTTATTGAGAGCCTGCTGACAAAATATTAACATACACTGGTAACCAATTGGTATAGAAGTGCATGGTCACTAACCTATAGAGATTAATAGATACCTGAAAGATGACCATTCACAAAAATTCGAACCACGTCACGTGCTTTGTCAATCGTAAGCAACGGATAAATGCCCTTTTCCCCCCAAAATGTAATATCTTCATCAGTTATATTTATTCTGAAACAAATGATAGTCATGTTAAGAGTAACAGAGATTATAATCACATATAATGAACAAAATGTACCACTTATTAAATTTTCATTTCTAATAAAATCTTCTGTGAACTGCAAAACATGACAAGGCTAGTAGTTCCAACTTTGATATATATTTTATTTAAATTTTAAATCAAACATGAATATAACTAAGGTAAAAAATCCTTACAATTCTCGAGGCACAGTTAGGCTATCAAGAAGCCGCACCAACTACCAAATAAATTTTTGTTTTAGAGACATAAGGGAGACTCAAAAACCTATGTTGCAGAAAACATCATGAAGGAGATATTTCACCCTAACAATGTCAAAGCACGTCAATATCATGCTCCTCTTCAACATATGTATTAGTTTCAAGCATCACTAAATTATACCATTAAGAAGACTCCAGATTCATTTTCCACTTAAGATTTCAGGAAACACAAACTTTTAACTTTATTTCCACAGTCAACCTGCCGAATATTCCATCACCAGAAAAGGAAAAAATTATAACAAGATACAGAAGTTTACCTACACCGATCATTGTCGGCTCAAACTCAAACTAGAACGCCAAAAAGTATAAGACCAGAAACTAGAAGGTGCTGACAGATTGTCTCACACGAGATTTTAATATCTTGTCACCCATCAAATGAGTTGTATACTTGTATGTACATACATTCATGGAATTTCTTTTTCAATAGTTCTTTATAAGCAAGCTCACATATAGTAGTCCAAAAGCTTCTGATCATGATCTACCTTGTAGAGTACCACAAATAATCGGAGATGTCCTTTGTAACATTTAAATGCTCTAATATGCCTTGATAGTTGAAGCTGTTATCGCCCCATGCACCAATTGGCTCATGAAAAGTCATCCATGTCTTCGAAATATAAGTATCTTTGTCATAAAGAATTATATCTCCGGTTCCAGTTGTGTTTGAAAAGCTAGGAGAAGCAGATTCAACTGTTTTGATTGAAGTTTGAGTAGCTACCTGATAAATATAATTCAATTTAGATAAAGTCAAAAGTACAAAGAAAAAAAAAATGGCAATATTCTTCCTTCGCACCTATTATGCAGCTTTTGGATCAGAAAGCAGCAAATTTTAGTAGTCTTATCACTTATGTACATATATCTGTATCAATTTTCATTTACAATATCTGGTCATTAAGTTACATATCAATGAGCCAGTCATTTAGGTAAAAGAGTACAAGTGTGATCCACATCCCTCTTTTACAAAGGTAAACAGATTGAAGAGAGCCCATCAGCATTATCTGATATATCACCATATTCTAATAAGAAAACTAATTTCATGATGAATTTTTATAAAAGAAATTTGGGCCTGATCTCCACCCTTAGTAACATCTTTTATAGCTTACATGTAATTGCCATCATCGCTGCCACATACAATTTGAAATAGGAACTAACACAAGATGGCACAAGCCAAGCACATGCAATTGGTGTGATGGCATATCCTAGTCATCATAGGTATGACGTGGCATAGTGGAACATGCAATCCTTGTTCACCCAAGGTGAGCTAATTATGGAATGGCTTAATTTAGCCAAGAAGTTCAATCTTGGTCCAATCCCAATTTCAGTAATCTATCAGATTGATATGGAACCAATATACTAGTCAGTATGCTAACCTGTATGACCTATTCTCGTTGAATAAAGTAATAAAAAAACATGAAAGATAATGTACCGGTATCAAGCTATATGTTTTGATACTGACTCTAGGTTGAATCAGTACAATCTGGTTTGTACTAACTGGTATGATTGAGATTTGAAACCTTGAGTTTAGCATTACCCCATTACATGAGATTTATAAAAACAAGCATGCTAAATCTCTTTCTTAAAAATCACGGTGAAAGTTAGAAAAGAGTTCTATGAAATCCCAAGTGTTACAATTTGCTTTTAGTATTAATTAGGTTTGTGGAGTATTGCTAGAAAATTAACTCCATACACAAGGAATCACTTTGATAAGCCAAAAATTTATGGATTTCACAAACATACTATTTCCGATGCAACAAACTGTGTTACCTAAGTGAGAATTTCATATTACATTTCCAACAATATTCCAAGTATATTTAATGTATTATACTCTTTATTCTTCAATTTATAATCTCCAAGTTCATTATCAAAGAAGGCTCCTAAAAGGCTTGATAATGGAATGGGCCAAGGTTCCACTTTTAGAAGTCCAAGCTTGGCATGCTACATTATGATAACCTGACCCAGTCCACTTACTCTTATATGTACTAGGCCAAAATTCTTAGTATAAGAATAGCTCTCCTACGTACACCTTTGGGCATCCTCCAATTCCAATGACATCGTGAATGAATAAGATCACATAAAGCTTAGACTTTAGCTGGAACTTCAGGGATATGAGTTGAGGTTGTTTCTGCAATGCCAATGTAAGCCTAAAGGACCATAAGAATAGTGTGGCCCAGCTGACTGGACCTTCTGACTCAAGGTCGTTACCGGCCCAACACCAAAATTTTTATTAAAGTTTAGTAAAACTCCATCCTAAATACCTGAAAGTTACTAGCTCATGCCTAGGGTTAACCACCATTTGAATAAATTCTGAAACTATCAAAAGTTACATGGTTACAAAGCATGATAGACAGTAGAAACAATTTTTGTACATTGTTTCTGCACTAATTCATCAATACTTTTTCATAATATTTTGGCAACTTCAGAGCACAATGCTAACTTTGGAAGATTCCATGAATAGAATATCTCTACTGCTGGTTATCAAAGTAACGTTTAGCATATCAAAACATGTGTTTTTAATCCATGCCTCAAAAGGGATCATTATAGCAATTATATGCACCCTATAAGCCCATAATGCCATGCAAATAATCGAAAGGAGCATGAATGGCAATGCCTGATGGAAACCACTGCCACATCCATTTGTTCCTTGTGCATCACTTTGCAACTATGTGCTTCCACATACAAGTAAACTTGCCACCAACTAAGGATCACACGGTTGCCCTAGAAATACCATATCAACTTTTGGGTTGGACCTCGAGAATCAAAATAATATATATTTTATTCACTATTAAAAGAACAAATGTATCAATCATGATGAACTTAGTATCAAATATTTGTTGAAATGCCACCATCAAAATGTCTTGTTCCTGAAATTACTGTGTTTTTCTCTCTTGATGTAAAAGATAAAAATGATAGAACTCTACTAAAGCAAAGGTTTATCGTTTAATCAAATCTCAAACAAACATCTTAGAACCTGGATATGGAAATCTAACCTTTGCAGTGTTAAAAACCACATGTTTGCAATCTGGCAAAATGCTTACAGACCAGGGTGGCAGAGAATAAGATCCACCAAAAATTTGCACAGTAACTGTTTTTCTTTCATCGATATTTGCAAGAAACGCTGAGCAAATGCTCACATTCTGTGGAAGACTTTTTCTTGTGTCTACAAAACCACTGGAATATATATGTGCCTGCAGTCATAAAATAGAACTTAAGCAAAAAGATCAACTAATTAGAGCATGATATCATGTTACCTACACCAACATTAAAACTCAGCACCTAGACTGCATATGTATACAACTTATACAATTTTAAGAACTCGCTAACGAAAGTAATTATGCATTGCCCACATTGAAACAATTCAAAGACTAATCAACTCATTGCCTCAATGTCACTAACATGTGATGAATCCTATGGTTATGTAAAACTGGAAGAACTAGAAATATTTATTTTAACTTTAAAGTATATACTAGCAGTTCAAAGATTGTCTCCTTTTTCTTTAGGTTCCTTTGCTCTTCTTCTTTGAGCAGTCTTGAAAACCTATTTAAGATTGTAGTAGACGATGTCATGTGGCAACTTATGAAACTTGCAAGAGACATCCTGATGGTATTGATGGTACAAAAGATACCAAACACTCCCACGTCATATGGCAATTTGCTACAAAAGATACCAAACATGGTATGATTTTGTGGTCATGATGGTATTGATCAACATTCAAGTGCGAAAATGGCTCTGTGGATTTGCAGGCATACATCCATATATCCAAACTTTTAAAAAGTAACATCATAAGTAATATAAACTATGATGTTGTGGAAATTAATCATCAAATTTTGTGTTTTACTACTATTTAACAATTAACAATACTTGATACTCATATCAAGAGGAACAACTTTGATGAAGTGTCAAGTGATTATATGTCCCCAAATGAAAAGAGTAAACATCAAAAACCTTTTTTTTTCCCGAGATGGAAGTCAACATGGTTTCTAAGGATGTTTACCTGATACAACTTCGATGAAGTGTCAAGTGATTATATGTCACCAAATGAAAAGAGTAAACATCAAAAACCTTTTTTTTTTCCTCAGATGGAAGTCAACATCTAAGGATAGTTTCACGTAAACATGAATTGAAATAAAACCATAATCTCTATATGTCAATTGGGCCTTTGCCTAGTAATTGGTTGCTTGGTTCCCCTCTTCATCTTGATGCAGTAATAGGTTCTAATCCTAGTGGATGTGGTGTCCAAGTATTTGACACGATTCTTTATATGGGAGTTTCACTCCATTATTTTCAAAAGGAAACAATAGTCAATTAAGCAAAACTCTTTAACAATAAAGCAGTCTGTGGCGAGTAGCAGCATTTGAAGCATACTTCTTGCATTGAACCCAATTTTACATATTGTGGTGCATCATCAACGGCAACAAGAGCTGGTTCACAAAGCTTAATAGCTGCATGCAAATCCTTCAGATGTCCCCACTTAGGCTGAGCCAAAAGGCCTGATGAAGATGGCAGCTGTCAGGCAACGATAATTGTTCCCAAAATAGTTTGTGTTGTTCATCTCAGAAGATACAAGTAATATTTGAATTCAACATGGTGATAACTAAAGCTTGCCCACTAAGCAACTAACATACAAGCTGTGTTAAAGCCACAAGTTTCACATACCATATTCGTCAACCGGAGCATCATAATCATAACTAGTTGTTTGTAAGGGACCACCAGCTGTCCGACCAAAATTTGTTCCACCAAAAAACTGAAATCATTTGCAACATCTAATGGCATATTAGCATGAAGTGGATTACTAAAATGTGTACAGAATAGATGCTAGTCAATATTCATTTAAAAAATTTGTTATCACTTATACTGCTAAAATTTGTCTCAATAAGAATTAAGAACTTCAACGCAACTTGGATAATAAAAATAAATGTTGTGACATGTGAAACACATCTACTGATACGGTCCACCTGTGTTAAAGGAAACGTCATAGCATTTGATAAATGAAAGTGTTGACTGTTTCCAATAATGATAAGACAGCAAAAGTAATGATTTAGCAGCTCACTCTATCCGCCGTTTTCAAAGTGTTAACTGCTTTAGCTGTTATAAAGCAGATAAGCATCATATTAAGAATACATAAGAACCAGCTCATAAGCAATGATTCAGCCATCATATATGAATAGATTAATTCTAAATACCGTACCATACCAGTATACCGATCAGCTGTTGGTACAGTATGTACCAAGCTGTACCAAGCTATACTGAACGTACCAACACACGATACACTAAGGTGTACCGATATACCACCCGTACCGGTCCTCTATCGGATTGATACGTACCAACCGAACCAAGCAGTATGGTACAGTATTGCAAACCATGCATTCGATCAAATATGATGCTTATCTGCTTCTAAAGCATAGATTTTATAAAGATAAGACAGCAAAAGTAAAGATTTTAAGTTTGGATATTCATACTACCATGTAGTAGTTGTGAAAGCTTCCCCCCCTTTGGAAAAAACGAGCAACAGCAAAAGCATTGTCTTCAACAGGTCTATGAGGCACCCTTCCACCCCAAGAAGCATACCTGAAGTATGCATAATTTTGAGTTTGCTCCAATGAACCATCATATGTTTGGAACCAGGTATATATAAAAAAAAGGGCAAAAATACATGTATTTATTTTCATGCATCCAACAGAATAGCAGCCTAAAAGTTTTGCCTGGGACTACTCACTGCAGAAAAACAAGGGTAGGATTGATTTATACAAGAATGTAGAAATCAATTTAGAATTCAGTAGAAGTATGTTCCAAGAGAGAATTCACATTACTAGTATATGTCAAATAATACAAGCTTATAATGACCAATAAACTGGCACAAATATGTTATATTATATGCATTAGATAAACTAATTAACAAGAAGCAGGATAAGCTAATGAATATCAGTAATGGCAATGAATATATTCCAGAACCTCTTATACTTTGGTTAAGCATAAAGCCATTTGATATTAGGAAGCAAGACAGGCAAGTTACTGGAAAAGTATGCCAGTCAAATAACTTATAACATCACAATCAAAAAATACAAAAGCAGTGATTAGTTGCAACAGAGTGACAGCAATAAGCACCTTGATTAGTTCACGAAAGAATGACAAGGATAACCGCTACAATTATTTCGCAAAAGAATGACAATGATAGCCCCCAAAAGAATGACAAGATAACCACCACAATTAGTTCGCAAAAGAATGACAACAATAAGCACTACAATTAGCTGAAAATAGAATGACAATGGTAAGCACCATCATACCATCCATTCCAGTCCTCAGTCCAAAGAGCTGGCTTCCTGTAAGAGTTTGGCCTAAAACCATCGCAATAAAATGCATTGCAGGAATCGATCTGCCATATAAAATCAAAATTAAGCGAAGATGAAGAATCTAATCAAGAATCATTTCTTGACAAGTTATGGAACTCAATGTATGGAATTTTACAAAGAATTGTAAATGTTAGTTGGCTCAGTTCATTAAATGCTACCAACTAGATTACAAAGTAGCAAAAAGGATAGAAGTTAATGGTTTTAGTGAATATTCTTACAATAGTTTCAGGAGCATCACTTTGCCTGCACATAACCCATGGTACGCCAGCATCAAGGGTAAGTGCCATGTCAGCAGCCCATTTAACATACTCTTTGCCACCTTGACCATACTGCCCTTCAATATTTCCATATTCATTCTCAATCTGTTGAATTTTATTGTATGTCAATTGAAGTATTTCAAAATTCAAATATATTTGCAACCAACAAGATGTTAGCAAGCTCCTGTAGCACGAAGTCTACAAACCTAGCAATCAATTTAACAATAGGAATTAATTCCTTACAAGAACACACGCTAGAGATAAGCATGCATTATCGATTTTTCATAAGTATCTTCAGGCAGACTTATAATGCGAAAATCGAGACTGCGATTATTCTTACATCAAAATAAACAATAGAAACACTAGAATCAGGATGACTTCCAAGGTGATGAAGCCATATAGCCCACATACATTAGCTACAAGGCATTGTTTTGCTGCTAGTTAGGTTCGCAGCTTTATCTTTTTAAAGTAATAATGGGAAAAGTTGGACTTAAAATTTTGTTGTTGTCGTTGTTGTAATTGGAAAAGTTCAAGAACTAAGATGATAGTATCAAGGTTTGTCATTTTCGGTACCGGACCCGTTTCAGAGATCTATCGAATTGGTACATACTGGTCAGTACCGATGTACCGACACATGGTACGTCGATGTATACCGATGTTTTGGAGAGAAAGAAAATGAGGGAGAAGAGGAACACAAGAGAAGGAGGAAGGAAGAAGAGGAAGTGGAGGAGGAAGAAGGAAGACGAAGTAAGGAGAGAAGGAGGAGAAGCAACAGCAACAGTGTACTTGGGAAGCAATGGCGAAGCAGCAGTAGTAAGGGCAGCAGCATCGTCTACGAGAAGAGGGCTCACTATTTTTTTTTCTTCTTTTAACACTGAGTCAGATAGGGCCCCACCACTATTCTACTTTTTTATTATTTTAATCAGACTATCCGAAATGAGGATGGTCCGTGTATCGGTCCATGCTCAAACCGGTACATACCACTCATACCATACCGTTTCGGGTGGTACTGTAGTCCTTGTTTGGTATTGCATCCGTTCAGAGGTCAGTAGTTTTTATATGTAGGAAGTAGAATCATTTGTACTCCTCTCACTCCCAATGAAAAAGAAATTGCCCATTCAAATTTTCAGAAAAAAAGTAGGTATTTGGAATAATTTTAGACATAAGAGCACAAGGTAAGCAAATTAAAGATTATAACCATTATATCATCCCATTCTGCAGACTTTGTTAAATGATAATTATGTGAGTTCTATATATCTATCTTTTAGTTTAGAAAGCAAAGATCGCGAGTTATAAACTAGTTCAACCTTGTTACAAGCCAATTATGGAAATATAAAGTCTATTGTTTCTTTGAAATCTTGATGTTTTGCTTTATCATACAGTAGTATTGGCATAAATGAGAGCCAACCAGTGGAACTAGTAGCTCAAGGCTCGTTGTATGTAAAAGGAATAACAAGAGTGTTATTTCAAATCTTCTAAACAAAAGACTGAATATCAAGGATGGAGTTCACACATTCTCATACAACCTGCAATAAGATGATTGGACCACCTTGCCATGAGAAAAGATTTTCCTGTTTCATCATATCAACAATCTTCTTGACAAATTTCTGCATCTCATCCTGCACAAGTTGAGAACCTTATCAATATATGTACTACAGAACAGGCAAGTAGAAGTCCCAATGTGCCAAGAATCATATCATGTTTATCAAATATAAAAGATAACTTGAGCCAATTTTATCTCTTCTTTCCTTTGGAATTGAGACACGGACGTTATGTTTTCGCATCGGACTATTACTACATGGTATAATCCATGACATGTAGTAAAATTGTATAAAATATTACCATCAGACTATTACCATGATCCAACACTTGGAAAAATATTATATAAAATATTTGAAGTGTCTGAGTGATCAGTATAATGCATGCCATTACAACGTTGCACTAAGACATCAGTCAGTATAATCAATATGGATTGACATTTAAATCTGGTTTATTGTTCAAGCAAAGCATGACAGGCTTCAATTCTGCTTCTTCATAAGTTGAAAAAACATGGTATTTTGGATGTGGTCAATCCAGAGTTCTAGTTCAGCATCACTTTGACAAAAGTAATGTTGAAGAAATCAAGAGTATACATGAGAAAATCTACAAATATGAAAACGAAGAGAAAATTTGCAGTTTAGTCAAATTTCATAATGATTTGACAGAACAAAGCTGTTGTCAATTCCAGATACTTCAACACATAACTTAAAACATTAGAACCAAAAAGATCATGAGGATCACCAAAAGCACCAGAAGAGTGTAAAGTAAAACCAGTAATTGAAAAGTATAATACCACGAGATAGTCAAGAATTCCTATTGGCTAAAAACTATCAAGACTGTTATTTGTCTAGGCATCATTTTTTCTTCAGGAACAAAGATCAGCTGTGACTTTCTCCCATTTGTGTAAATTATTACCGGTCATGACACTGCACATTACCAATTTATCGTATGGTGCAACATGCAATAGATAATTACAATGAGAAATCATTAAATGTGTAACAGTAAAGCATGATAGGGATGCATGACATGCCACATTATGGTAAAAATCATGATACCTCAAATGGTTTATTTTTTGTTCGAAATACAATGCCAGGAATGTCACGTAACCAAACAGGGAAACCTCTGGAAGAAAGAATAAGTACAAATGAGTTAGCAACAACATCATAAGGATATTCATGATAACAACACATATGTTGATTCATACACAGTGGGAATTAAGAATTAACCAGATAACAATATTCAAGCTGTGATTATCCCTGCCAGAGTTACAATTGTTGTGGGACTTGAGCATCGAAAAGAATGAAGGACCAGACTGATACTATAAAATGTGCAAACATGTAAAAAGCAAAAATTATAACTCAGATAACGTCCCAGAATTGCATCAAGTTAAAAGTACCTGCCTTACATTAACAAAAGATAATTCAACAATATAATTTGTGCTCTCTCCTGCTATAACTATATATGGGCACTGAAAAAGATGAGCATATTTTAGCAAAGTCTTCAGTTGCTACCATCCCCATCTCTCAATCATAGTCATAGTTCTCATCACTTCATATATCAGTACTTGTTGTATGAGCCACAAGACAGGCTGAATTTTAGTCTTCCATATTTAACCACCAAATCCATACTAAACCGTATCAAATTTTGTAAAGATACATTTAGTTGCAAGATGATGGCTTCATGAGCAACATCCTGATATGACATATCAAATGAAAACCTTTAGAGAAGACAAAAATAGCCAAGAAATAGGGATGAATAAAAACACACAAAAAAAAAAAAACTTCAACTAGCAGATATGGTGCTTTTTGGGCCCTTATGATTACATCACTTCCCCATATGTTCAGCTTCATGAAGTGATCCTTCAATTTCAACTGAATCGGCTGCATAGTTTGCTTCAATCTTTGCTGACTTTTCATGTTCAAAGTGTTAGGATCGAGAGCACTAAGAGGGGGGGGTGAATTAGTGCAGCGGAAATCTTACAGCGATTAAAAACCAAAAGCTGCGTTCGTTCAATAAAAAAAAAACTATTATGATGCAAAGGCTAATTCTCAGTTTGTATCTAAGTGCAGTTTGCGTCTAAGCGCAGATTGCGTCTAAGCTCAGATTTACGTCTAAACGCAGTTTTACGTCTAAACGCAGTTTTACGTCTAAACGCAGATTTACGTCTAAACGCAGTTTTACGTCTAAACGCAGATTTACGTCTAAACTCTGAAACTCGTTTGTATACTCGCAGAAGGCAGTATGCAGTTGAAATCAAGACGTAAACGTGAACTGAGAACTGATGATTGTGAGAGGAAAGCCGATTTACGTCTAAATGCAGTTTTACGTCTAAATGTTGAAACTCGTTCGTAAAATTGTAGAGGACAGTTTGCAGTTATCAATAGGATCAAAATGTAAGTGTAAACTGCAAGGAAACTCTTTCGTAAAAGCACGGAAGACAGTTCTGCAGAATCAAACGTAAACGTAAACTGTAATGTACGAAAATACGAATTTACGTCTGAATGCAGATTCGGAAGAACAGCACTTAGAACTTGTTCGTGAAAGCGCAGAGAGCAGTAGTAATGGAGGAGGTTTGCAGTAATGATAAAGTGCTCAAAAATAAACGCAAACCAGAGATTTAGAGTGGTTCGGTCAGCCTTGACCTACTCCACTTTTGGCTTCCTCCACCGACGAGGTTGCCGACGTCAACTAGAGGCCTTCCTTCAATGGGCGAAGGCCAAACTGCCCTTTTACAGTTTCTCTCCTTTTAACAGGCTCAGGAGACAACCTTTACAGACCTTTCTCTCCTCACTTTACAACTGAAAACTTGAAGAACAGAAGGAGGAGACTTAAAGGCTTTACAACACTTTTGAGCTCTTAGAATCACAGAAAAGATCAAGATTTCGGTGTGGGTCTGTATCTTTTCAGTGCTGAATGGGTGGGGTATTTATAGGCCCCAACCCAATTCAAATTTCGAGCTCAAAACGATCAAATCCCGGAATTCCGGGATCAGGCGGTTGCACCTCTTGACTGGAGAGGTGGCACCGCCTGGCAGAGCTCGAAGTCTGAGCTCAGGCGGTTGCACCTCTCGACTGGAGAGGTGGCACCGCCTGGCAGAGCTCGAAGACTGAGCTCGGACGGTTCCACCTTCTCTGTCAGGGGTGGTTGCACCTTCCTGCCAGAGCTCGAAGACCGAGCTCAGGCGGTGCATCTCCTGACCAGAGAAGTTTCTCTTCTCTGCCAGAGGTGATCGCCCCTTTCTGCCAGAGGTGGTTGCACCTCTCTGCCAGAGGTGGTTGCACCTCTCTGCCAGAGCTCGAAGACTGAGCTTAGGCTGTGCATCTCCTGGCCAGAGAGGTCGTACATCTCTTCCAGAGCTCGAAGACTGAGCTCGGTGATTGCATCACCAGGCAGAGCTCGAAACTTGAGCTCAGGCGGTGCTACCGCTTGACAGAGGAGGTTGCACCGCCCAGTCTCGCTTGGAGACTGAGCCCTGGGCGGTTGCACCGCCTGGCTGGAGCGGTTGCACCTCCCAGTCTCGCTGGGAGACTTAGCCTGGGCGGTGGCACCTCCCTGCCTGGGCGGTTGCACCTCCCACAGCTTCTTGGGTTCGAATGGGTTGAACCATTCGACCCAACTTGAGTTCTTCAGGGGCCCAATTGCCCCAGGATTAAGCTAATGGGATCACCTCCCATTTCTAACTTAATCACCGTGCTAACTACGATTAAATCTAAGACAATTTCTGCAGCTTTGCTTCGGTGCGTCAATCGCTTCTTCCGGCAAGTTTCCGGCGAACTTCCGTCGATCATCCGATGAACCCTCGGTGATGCTTCTGCGGACTTCCGGCAAACTCCTGGACTTTGCGACGATCCACTTGGCGAGTTCCGACGAGCTTCGCTTGGCAAGCTTCTGGACTTCTCGGATCTGTTCTCGCAGAACCTCCGACGACCGTCCGTACTTCCGTCGAACTCTCGAACTCCCAACGTGATCATGAATTTGACTCCGGCGCAACTCCTGCTGCTTGTCTATCTTTCATCGTAGTTAATCCTGCACACTTATCTCAACACATAGATTAGACAACAAATGACAATTGACTTCATCATCAAAATCCGAGATTCAACACAAAGTTCAAGGAAAAACACTATCCTCATAAACTTAAGTCCTATTGTCCACCTTACTGCACTTTTTTCCCAGAATATGTGTGGACAATATGCTTAAAAACTGTAACAATTGTTTTGGTATCTCATTACTTATATTGTTATTTGTCTGTGTTTAAAGGTGTTTGAAACCTAAAACATGGTATTACTGCCACTTTGTGAAGCTGACACACAATATCAAACACCATAATTCAATTTGTACCAATTCTTGAGACAAGTGAAAGCTTGTCTTCAGCAGGCTTTTCTGCTAAAATCCTAATTTTACGACAGGTGGTTCACTACTTCACTCTACTTTTGAACTGTTCTTCAAGAAGGCAGATCCAAACTACTAAGTCAAGAATAAATTGGTCACCCTACATTTGAACTGTCTTTCAAAATAAACACTGCCATAAGGCAGATCCTAAATACTCAGTAAAGAAAAAAGTTAAAAATGCCACCTACAGATGAAATGCAATCACCAAAATCTGGCCCAACTTTGATATATTTAGTATGTACACATGCAAGCCCCTGTAAGTGGTCAGCCACCAAAACAGATTTATAAATGGAAGCATGCAACTTCAGCATCTTGCTGATCAAAAATGATGAATTAAATGATCAAGGAAAAATCCAACAGATAAGGATATTTCACAAGTAATTTAACAGCTGTCCATCTAAGCTAGTTAATAGGTTATGACCTACCTGTTAAGAAAAATAATACAAGATTTAAATTCATCAAACTAGTGTAACAATAAAACAAGGCTAACCTTTGCGTCAGATGTTAGCTTAGAAGTTAAAGATGTCAAACTAACAGAAAAAATAGTGTCACTAGCAGGTTAAACATGCTGTAATGGAAATCCCAATCTGACCACACTTGTCGATTGTGATATAAGCATTGTCTCATTTAGCCTATCTGATATATGGTTTTAGTTTGAATTTGAAAACAGTTGATTTTCAATTTTTCAGGTTTGTTGGTGCTTCTGTGGTAGTAGCTAATTTGAAAGTGAACTCATTTTAACCTTCGTGATCCACTCCAATATTAAGCCACCAATGACTGAAAAAAAAAATATATAAATGCATAGTTCATAGTTGCAATAAACAACTAGGTGAGGCAAGTAGTGAAGTAACTCCTTTACTTAAAAAGTGAACATTAATATTCATAAAAAGAATTTGAACCTCAAGATGAAAATTTTAATAGAATAAGCATTGATCATAAAAGTATACAGTTCCTAAAAGAATGAAGCAGTGTGAAAGAGAAACGAGAGACCCAAAATTCCACTCGGCACAAACGTAAGGGCCAATACGAAGATGAAGATAAAGTCCTTGAGAACCAATCAACTTTGCAAACTTCACTATATCATATCTTCCTTCAAAATTATACTGGAAAGGAAACATCAGAAGTAAGATGAACAGCTGAGGTCATTATGCAATAAAGGCAATTAAACCTGCAATGGCAAAATATTTGTGCACAATACCTGACCTCTGATTGGTTCATGCCCATTCCAAAATACATACGTTTGTATCACATCGGCACCGCCTTCCTTGCTTTTGGCTATCAGACCAGGCCACATCTGACAGTATATAATCTATAAGATTCCGATATAAAATATGGGAAACTGAACAACTCAAAGGTTCACCAACCTGCACCTGGAAATTGCGCTAAGAGAAACCAAGAAAGGAAATATTATAGTACAGGAAAGGAACTAAGTTGAATGCACATATTGCCTACCAATAAATTTGGTTTGATGACAGTACAGGCGTCTCTCCTTCTCAATGAAAATGGAGATAGCATAACAAGAAGACTTAAGTTTAAATAAATCCAACAATTAAGCCCCTGTTCTGATCTGCTTTGTCAACACTACAATCAACCAACCCCAAATAGTGTATGGTCACTTGAAAGAATCTTACTGGTTAAGAAGCAAGATAGATCATTTCCTTAGATAATATTTTAGAGATTTTTTTTTCCTTACCATCTCAATGTCTCAATAAGAGGGGGCAAAATAAAATGTGGTTTGTCTAAGGAGTTAGTTTGATGAAAGTACTAAAAGAGAAAATGAAAGAACCACATGATGTCACCATCAAGAAACATGCTTCCAATGAGTTGTTTTGGATTTAAGATTCGACCTAGATCTTGATGGAGCTCTCCAATCAGGTATGGTAGGTGATCTATGTCACCTAATACATCATGATCTACCACTTCTAAACCTAAAATAACTTCTCTGGCATTGAAGTACAAACGGTAAGTTGTCCTGGTGCAAGTCCAATATATTACTTGTATATGTATTTTTATTCTAAATAAAAATGATAAAATAAATATAATTGGACGTATAACCTAAATTACATACAAGATTGCATATAATCAAATTATCCAAGGCAAATTTTATCTTCTTAACAATTATCTTCCAACATCTACCCCATGAGCTACAGCATGATCGGGTTCCATAGCCGTCGCGCACAGGACACAATGAAAGACATTCATCGAGTCACTGACCCGAGATCCTCCTAAAAGGGAATACCCATATTAAACTGAGAACAATTCCAACCAAGAGTCACGGGTCATACATCGGGCGTCGCTCGGGGGTAATGGATCCCAGCCGATATGAGCATCCGGCGCTTACCGCCGATGATGATCGCCCGGTGGTCATAGCTGACGTTGAAGGGCTCGAAGAAGGCGGCCGACGCCCCCGCCCAAAGCACTGCCACCGCAAGAGCGACGATGACCCCATGAATGGTCGCTAACCCTAACATCTCTCCGTCGCGGAAACGATCGGAAGCGGGAGATGTTTATTGAGAATGGGTGGGGCGGAGGAGCGCTTTAACCACTGGCGGTATGATTTGTGGTGGCAATTAGGTGAATAAAGATGTCACGTTGCGTCCCGAAGTTAGCATGGTGACGATAATTCAGTAAATAAAGACGACAAATTGGGTATTATAGTAAGTGACGAGGCAGATGTGGATAAAGCTGCCAGAGGACGCAACTTTCCCAAGTCGAAACTTGTCCCAGAAAATTTACGAGCTCGGACACGAAGGACAATAGGGGCTGGCCCACATCAAGAACCGCACCGTGCTCTATGTGCGCCACGTCTTCCTCATGACTTGTGTCTGACTGTTGTGCCGCGAATCATTGTCGAGAGCTGTAAGCGTGTAACCACTCTATGACTGAAGGTGGCAATTCGGTAAATAAAGATACCACGTCGCGTGTCACGGTAAGAATCGTGGTGGTGATTCAGTAAATAAAGCTTATACTTTGGGCGTTAGGTTAACTGAACGAAGTAGATTTGGAAAACCCTTCGATGCAACACCAGTTTCTCATGTCCGATCTCGACTTGAGATACGAAGACCATAGGGGTTGACCCGAAGTGCGCCAGGTCACCCTCCCGGTGATAGATCGTTATCTCGTGGCGTGATGCGAGGAATCAATTAGATCGTGGCAGGGTGCGGGTGAAGGCCCAACCCAAGTGATCGTTGTTAATGCTCGAACAGGATTCGTTCCCCCCATCCGATGCAGTGAACACATCAATTTCACAGTTTTAGTGGCGCATATTAATGGATATACGCCATTAAATGATTAATAATAAATTGTATTAGGAAGGAAAAACGTTAGTAGCATAGAATCTTATTACCAAACAAAGCCAAGATCGAGACTTTATAGCATTTTTTTTTTCAATATAATATTTCTTTAGGGCGTGTTTGTTTTACGAGGATCGTGTCGTTACATTATTTGTATTAAGAATAATCGATCTTTAGTTTATAGATAATATATTATTATAAAAAATTGAGTCAATGTTCATCAACGTACTAATTAGACACGGATGCATGACAATCCACAACATTAAGTTCACCAATCATGGGTCAACATATAGTACATATCTAATAATTATCATATTATCTCTAATTAATTCATGAGTATCCACTGTGATAGTTTTATTATCATGACATCCTCATCAGATATTTTTCTTTTTCCTCTTCTATGAGATTGTAAATATCAACAACAGTGACATCAATAACTTATCAAACACAAATCCATGAGAACCAAAATTAGGAATTGAATTAATGAATAAAAATATTTATATATATGAATAAAATTACATTCAACATATCAATGGGGATGTAGCTCAGATGGTAGAGCGCTCGCTTAGCATGCGAGAGGTACGGGGATCAATACCCCGCATCTCCATAAAAAATTCTTGTATATTTCTTTTTAAAAACCCCTCAAAATTAGCCTTTTAAATAATATATTATATTTTTTTTATTGATGGGGATGTAGCTTAGATGATAAAACGCTCGCTTAGCATGCGAGAGGTACGGGGATCGATACCTCGCATCTCCATAATAATTTTATTAATCATCTCAAAAATCCATGTATATTTCTTTTTGAAAACCCCTCAAAGTTGGCCTTTTGAATAATATATTATGCCTCTTTTATCATTTTGTACAAAAATTGATTTTTTTCTAATAATATATTTTTTCCTTCTATCATTTAGGACGAAATTAAAGTCTATTTCTTATTAAATACCCCACAATTTTGTTCCAAGAGACAAGTCTACCAAGAAAATAAAATCATTGTAGAAGTAATCAACTTTTTTTATAGCAAATATTTTTTAATCATATTTTAAATATTTACCTTCTTGTCATTTGGTGCAAATTCAATGTCTATTTACTTTTGAAATTACCCCACTATTTTGTTCTGATTCTACTTTTTTTTTTCTTGTTTTCTCAACAACACAAAAGTAAAAAAAAAAAATATCAACTTACCAAATTGATAAAAGAAAAAAAAAATAAAGATAGCAAGGGATTGATAGGATTTTGATGGAGGAGTCGACCAAAGCTCTCTATTTCTTCATTTAAAAAAAAAAGCCTTTTACAAAATCAGTGTTTGTCCAAGACAATCAGCTCCTCACTTTCAACATCATAAACAACCCTTATTTATTTATAGGAATAGATGGACACTTTCCAAGAATCATATACCCACTCAAGGGTTCATGCATATTTTCTTTTAAGCAAAATAAAATTTATTTTTATTATATTTTATATATTAAAAATAATATTATCAAAAATACCAAGATATCTAGATTCAAGTTGGTTTAGGCACTCATCTTAGTGTAGTGAGGCCCTCATCAAAATAAAAAAATATAATTGAGCAAAAAAAATCAAATATTAAAATAAATTTTCAGTTGCATATGATTTCACATTCAAATTATCATCACTTATTTTATAAAATTACATTCATTTAATTATCTACATAATATTAAAGTGTTAATTTATCATAGTCTAATAATAAAATAATAAAACAAAATAATATCAAAATTAATATTATTTAAATTTATAACAAATAATAATAATTTAGAATTCTAACAAAGGTTAAGATTCATTTTAGCGATGTTGTTTTGGTCATTGACCACTTAAAGTCTTATAGTTTACTCATATTTAAAATAACTCATATATTAAAAAAAAACATACAATATAAGTCTCTCCTATCAAGTTCGAGTTAACAAACGTTATAGTCTACTTACGTGATATGCTAACTCATAATAAACTGTTAATATAATAATACGTGTAATTTAAGTTTTAAAAAAAATGTTAAGATTCATCGAGAAAGCGACGGAAGCTATAGCAATGAACGAAGGCAGAGAGACAGAGATAGGAGAGACTAGAGGAAGAGGTGAGAGAGAGCTGAACTATCATGTCATAGGCACGACAAGTGAGAAGGCAAGAGAGGATGAAGTGGGAAGCGATGGGGATGAAGATGCCAAAGAGGAGAAAGAGGGACTAGGAGATCATTACATGCCTAGCATCAAACTAGTTAACGCACATTCACCTGAGGGAGGCCCGGAAGCTCTTGAGCTTGTCGTTAGCATGGGAGAGGCTGCGTACGTATGACGCATTGCTAGATAGTAGCAACTCGGTGCTGTTATTGGTGGTTACTTCAATGATAATGTCTCATCTTGTCATTGATAGTGGCATCAATTTTTTTAAATTTAAATTATATATATCATTATATTAGTAATTTTTTAAACTATAACATCTGTTAACTTAGATTTGACAGAAGAGCCTTATATGTTATATTTTAAAAAATACAGGGGTTATTTTAGACAAGAATAAACTATAAGAACTTAAGTGATCGAATCAAAATCATATGAATTAAAATGAATCTCGACCCTTTTAAGAATATAATATGGAGGAGAGATGAGAAAAAAAAAAAAGAGATAAGTAGTTTAGAATTTGGAAGCAATAGCACGAGGAAACAGAGGAATTAACAAAGAAACAGAGGAATTAACAAAGAGCAGGCTATGTTGTAAGTCAGAAAAAATATTGTCATTGTTTACTAAAGAAAACATCATAATCATCGGAGAAGAAGGGTTATAATGATGAGATACTTCAATCGACCAATGTTTGGGCAATGTCTGATTGAAGTTGATCACATGACCCGCTTACTTAGCCTATTCTTACATCATTTAGGTGCCTAGACAAGCGCCTAATGACTTCTTAAGAATAATAATTTGAAATAATCTTAAGGTATTCCTCATATTAAGAATGTCACTTTTAACACATGATAAAATTAGATAACCAATGTGCAGCTCTGTTATCATCTCTTGAGATATAAGTAAATATTATAAAATTACTACAATAAGCCTGATCTAAGATGTTTATAATAACATAAATTAAGATGTGGAGGAGGAGAACTAGAGATCCTTGCAAAATTAATAAATTCAAGAGTTTTCCATCAGATCAAAATGTTGTGAGTCCAAGGTCTTTAGTGCTTTAAGGCTTTCTATATCGTTTTTACATTCTAATGCATTATCGCTTCCAAGTGACTCACAATCCATTCTTGTTGTTAACTGATAACATAATTATTAATTATAGGTGCATTGTAAGTTAATTACATTATTGATAGTACATATGATATGCTATATAATTTTTAAATTTTTTTAATTATTATTATGATATTTTCTCACTTTATATTAGATGATGAATATATATTGTGATGTCGTTGGATATATGCAATGAGAATTGAATCATGATAAGATCATGATAATTAAACCAATTCATCTTTAAACACAGATCCTAAATATTTTTTATTATAAGTTATTCGAGAAGGACACCGAGATAACCAAACAGACCGATGTGCTATATACTCATCCATACAATGGAGGTAGTTGGTTTTATAGTTGCTTGTGTATGGGCATTAGGAATACAGTACAAGTACTTATTGGAGAATGACTTTATTAAATGATCTATTTACGGAATGCTCAATAGTTAAATATACCTCATCGTTAGATAGTGATTCAATATTCCTAGTTATATATTAGGTTCTTATACTTAAAACACCAACAATATCTTGTTTAAGTACTCCATTATTTGATACCAGACTTATATGTCTGAAAGTTCCGAATCTAGTACATATAGTTATTGAGAATGATAATTAACTTTATAAAGATAATTAAGTATCAGTAGATTATCTATCATCTATTCTTGGAAATCTCTCATGTGTTCTTACTTAGGTAAATCCCTAGTTAGGGTTAATCGGATCATGATGAATCCGATAAGCGTGAGATTCAGATTGAGAGATGAGTTTTCTAAAGAAATCCAATTAGAATGAGACATAAATGAATTACTTATGGGCTTGACAGCACCATGCTTAGTATATGATATTTAAAATATTAGATAGATGAGAAACTATAGATATATGATAATTGACGGTAAACAAGTCAAATGTATTATATCCCCATGTATCGTATGAGGACTATAACATAGTGGCATAGTATGTCTATAGTTGATAAGTTGAGTAAATTATTATGAAGATAATATTTTATTGAATTAGAAGAAGTTATGAGTCAAAAGGAGTTCTAACAGATGCAACTCACGATCAACTCGGTATTTAGCCTAGAGGGTCACACATAGTAGACAACGCGACGAATAAAGGATCGAATATGGGATATCCGATAAGCTCTTATTTTATTGGATCCTTGGGAGAGACTCAATAGAGCTTAGAATGATTATTGAATGAAAATCCAATATCCATTAAGCCATAAGTAATTGAATGAAGATCCAATAATCAATAAGAAGGATCCATTAAGGTTAGTTAAAGAAGGCTCTCTATAAATATGAGTTTAGACTAAACAGGTTAAAGGCTAGACCCTATAGCCGACAACCTCGTATCTCAGACTCCTATTTCTTCCTATAGCTGACTACCCCCTCTTTGGTGTGAGAAGACAGCAAGAGAGATTGATCCCTCCTTATGTGATGCTGTGTGGTGGTGCGCGATCGCGAGAAAAAAATAGTATACGCGAGGAGGTGCATTGTTGTTGTGTTTATTATGTGAATCATTGCTAGAGAGGAGTTAGTAAGAACTCATTCGTTCACAAACTATGATATGTGATATTAGGGGATATAGGAGTTCTCCTAGGTAAAAATATCTCACACCCTTTATGCAGTTTTTGGTTTCACGAGTTTTACGCTCCCGATCATCTGACAACGAACCAATAAAATTATTTTAGGAACTAGTTTTTGTTTTTATCTCTCGCCTTGTTGTGGTACTCGAGATTTCCCAATAATAATTTCACTATGTCGTGATAGTCATATTATAAATATTTATGATAATTTTTAAATAGAAGGTATAAGATAACAAATTTAATTTAATTTTTTTATAAGAATTCACCTTTTTTTATTTTAAAAAATAGTTTAGAAGAAACAAAAGAAAATGATCGTAGAAGCACTCAATCTTTAGTTTTTCTTAATGCAGAAAAATATTTAATCACATTTTTAATTTATTTGTAATTTTATCATTTCGCACAAATTCATACATATTTCTTTTATAAAATACCCTACAATAATAGTCCTTTTTAATAATACATTTTCTTTTTTTAATCATTTAACACAATGATTGCTCTTTTTTAACAATTCATTTTGTAGAAATTCAGGCCTTTTTTAATAAAAATATCTCATAATTTCATTCTAAGTTTTTTTTAAAGTAAATAATAAAGACTGGATTTGAACCTAAAACTTTGCGATGACACCTTAGAATCTTATCTTTGGATGATCACAGGCCATTAAACATTGCTCTTGCCAATTTATCTTATTTCTTTATAGGAATTTATGGAGAAGAGTTAGGTGTGAGTGATTGATGCATCTTTTTGCTCGTCAATACAATCTTTTATTTAATGTAAATTTTTATGACATGTATTTTGAAGTATATTTTCTAACACCTCTTTACCATAAGAGTTGCGGTGGTCCCACGTCTCTCTGATAAGCAAGATGGGTGGCGAACGTGGGTAACGTATAAGCCAGTCATCGTTCATGGCTCTCGCCATCCCACGGAGAATATTATCCAAGCAATTTCTTAAAGCCTACAATAGTGCACGAATCTTACAGTCTCCCCACGAAATCCCTATCCCTTCGAAATCCATTAATCATATTGATTCTTCTTTGTTAATAGTTAAAACAATAAACCAAGATACCTGGCCGTATGTTTACCCGAATTGTCTACCGGTCACTTCAGTGGACATACTGCTGGATCCCACGTGGGATCCGCTACGGCACAGGAAGGCCGATCTAGTCGAATTCGGACTACCTTCCGGACACTACATGCTCATCTCTACGCCTCCATGATCTAACGGTTTATATTAGCCCATGAGACATCAAATCTCGTGTGGCCTTTGTTGCTGACCTCGATGGACGCCCAGGATTCGCTCAACGGGCAGATTCGACTACTCTCCGCTCACCAACGCTCTCCCTCTTCTTATCATTTCTACCCCCCGTGATCTAACGGTTTGTATTAGTTCATGAGACATCAAATTTCGTGTAACCATTGTGGCATTTTGGTGATTCTGATTTGGAAGGATGAGTATTTACTTTAACCCGAGCGTTAATTGGTCTCGCTCACGGCGGAGGGCTTCTCTACGCTCGTCGCACGAGGTAGGCGTTGGTGAGGGCGGCGAAGGGGATCACGAGCGATTCGAGTGTAAAACCCTAACCCTCGATCTGTACGAATCGCTTTCGACCATTCGAGTGGAGCAAGAGATGTTGGAGGAGTCCTCTGTAGTTCTGTGAGGATTTCGATTCGCCATGGTGCTCGGGAAGCTCACTATCGTTATCGGAGCGGGTATGGTACTCTCTCTCACCCGCGGAATATAGGGTTTGATGTTATTTCCAAGGGATTAATCCTAGGGTTTTGGTTATGGGATCGAATGGGATATTGATATACTTTTATCTTCACCTTCTTTGTTTTGTCGAAGAGTTTCACAGTGCTGTTATCGTTATCGTGAGGAATTTTACATTGGCAAGTTGATTTTGGTTCTCTGTAATATGTGATAGCCTTTGCAATTGCGTTGTAGAGCTATTGATCGAACACTTGGCAATAGTGCGTTTAAAAGTGCATTATTAGGTCCTTTCTAACTTAAAAATTGGCAATAGAGCACTTGAAATTGCATTGATGGATGATAAGGGCGGCATAAACTCTTAGAGATCTTCTATCAAAGTATTTTCTGTTTCTCTGCAGTTCGAGTAAGAAAGAAAATCTCCAAAAGAAGAATAAGAGAGATGGAAAAAGGAAATAACTAATTAATTAATACAAGCCATAGTCTATAGGACTTAAAACTTACCATGTATTCTGTAAATCAATATAATTTACCAGATAGATTAGCAATCGGAACCACTCTGTTAATTTTCTGTTCTTTTTTCTTGGAAGGAAGGTTTGTTTGCAAGTTAATATTGCTAGAAATTCTTTTCTTATTAATTTCAGTCCTACTTGTGCTAATAGCTTAGCTTTGTGGTTTAAATACCTAGATTTTGCTTTCTAAAAGATGATCTCAAGATAAACTACCATTGGTTTGTGTGCTTTGCATGTGTGGATAGAAAATACTTTCTTTTTCTTCTCTTATGTTTTTTTCCTGCTTCTGATGTTTTCTCCGTAGCTTTCTTCCAATCTCTTATCTTCAATTTTCTATCTTTTGCAAAATCCTGTCAACTACTTTTTTCTGTATTGCAAATTTTCCAGCATATTTGGGGCCTAACGTAGACTAGGGCAACATTTACTCACCTATCAAGCTACCTTGACTCACATCAATGTTCAAAAGTGTACAGTCATTACTTCTAATTCCATTGTATAAATCATCACTCTATTTTACCTCTTTGCTTCCATTGCACATGATATGTAGGTGTTATTAATTTAATTCTTGGAGCAGAGATTTTTTTACTACACTGAAAAGAAGACATAAGAAAGTTTTTAGGAAATTGTCCAATTTTCTTTGGTTTGTTCTATTATTATGAACTAATTTGAACTGATTGTCTTGCAGGTATAATTGGGTCTGTGCTCACTATGGATGGTGGTCTACCTGATATTACACACCTTTTTTCTGGTGCTTTCAGGGTATCTTTCCTAAAAGTCATTGTATTTGCTTATTATTGACAAATCAATATTTGCCATTGTCTATCATGATTTATTTTTATGTTTTGTTAAGCGATTAATGGGAACCAATTAGCTATTCCTTTCCTAATGATCAAAATACTAATTGTGCAGATTGTCACAAAGCACCTACAACAAGAAAAAGACAACTCTCAGTCCTCTAGCAAACCTCAAACTGATTCTCTGTTAGCTCAGGTTAGTGTGTCACTCTTGTAATTCTCTGTTAGCTCAGGTTACTAATTTTAAAGGATGTTGTCCAAATGACCACGACCGCTTGTTTCTTTTTTGTAACTACTGTTTTCAGTCCTTTATGAGGATACAGTCATGTTGATGGTATTTTAATATTTGCAGGTTAATACTCTTCGGCATGAGCTGCAACTGTTGGCATCATCAAGATCAGTTACAATCGTGACTGGTGGAAAATCAGGTTCGAGATATTCTTCCCTGTCCATCATAAACTGTTGCTTGTTCGAGTGTGATATTAGTAAGAGGATTTTAACATGGATATGTAGTTTCATGTTGATCATTCCTTTAAAATTAGTATAAGGTAGACTGCACTGTATGAATGCTTTATGTATCATGTGGTTTTGACTTTTGTGAGAGAACAGTGTTAAATTCTGACATATTGTTCATTTTTTGCTTCTAGTATTTAGCAAAAGTCACCAATTTGGCATCATATAAGCTTGGAATTCAATTTTTCCAGACACAAACACCTTTAAGATTGAAAAATCTTCAAGTTCCTAGTGTAATCCTCAGTTACATGCCTTCTTGAATTTTTAAAAGGTTACCTTCCACTTCAAATTTGGGAAACTAGAGGCACCAAGTTTGCTTGGAACCTCATCTAGTCTTAAATGGAACAAGGCTGCTACAAGTCTTTCAATATTTCTTTTGAGTGGAATTCTATGAAGACTTTTTTTAATTGTTTAATCATTAAAAATGATAGCTTTCTATCCTGTTGTTGTATGGCCTTGAGCTTGGATTGCAATTACCAGACCGATATTGTTTTCTAATTGGTTTGCATACCAGAGTATCTGGTGTTATACTGGCTGGGACTAAACCAGTGAAAAGAAAAGAAAGAATAAAAGGTAACAAAATTGGACAAAACTGTATGAAATACAAAAAAGAAGAAGAAGGGAGGCATGCCTCTTGGCTTTCTCCTCTTTCTATTCTTTTTCCTCTCTTCCTTATCTTCCATTGCTGAAGCAATCCTCCTTTCCTCCTCATCTCTGGCTTTCAGGGCCGCATACTAGTGTTTTCAAAATAGGTAACTGAGAGATGCTTCCTGCTAATGTCTCAAAAGGAGAATTTGCAACGTGTCTCATCTTCTGTGACAACATCCATTCACAAACCTTTGATTAGGTTTGTATCAGTCTGCCAGATCCAATTACTCCAGAACTATTAGATCTCGCCATTCAAACTAAATTCAGTAGTATTACCATCCCCTCTGGCGTGGTCCAACACCCGGACCTTGGTTAGACCAGTATTAAATGCCCAAACAGGGCAGCATACCACAAGATTGCCATCAATAGCCTCAAGTATTTGAAAATAATAAATATACACTTCAGCCCATGTGTTTTCATAGTTGCAAATAATGGATCCTCTAGGGAAAGTAGTTAGTTCCATATGGAGTGGTCTAGGCAACAATCAAAAGCCAATTGAAGGATAGATTTTCAATGCCATCCCACCTGACTCCACAATCACACCCAACTGCCTATCCACCCCAATAAAAAGATGTAGTGGTAATTGAATGATTTATTAGGTTGATCGTAGTTAGAAATTTTTACAAAATTTATTTGACATAGAAAACCTGATAACATTGTCATTATATCTAATGAACTAAAGATCTAGGATGATGGAATAGTTTTTTGATCTAGTCCATCTGTACAAGTTGTGTATCAACATACTGAGGCCAGTTAAATTAATGATTTCCTGGCTGACTGGATCCAGTTGTCTGATACCTCTACTTAAGAAAAAAATGGGGATGATCATTTTCATCCTTTGTGAAATTGACATGTTTTATTTTGTTAACTAAGATTCTGATGGGTTCTATTACTGAAAGCTGGCCGTTAATCTTAAACGCCTTGCTGTTACATGATTTTCTGCTGTATAATATGGTCAAGCTATTAAGCTTCCCTTTTGCTCATGGAATTTTGACAATCCTATTAATCTTTCAAATATCAACTGCAGGTTCTGGAAGATATGGTGTATCAGCTGTTATTGTCATTGGAGCTCTTGGATATGTTTTTATATGGTGGAAGGTACTCGATCATGTGCACTACCTAAGAAATTAGAAGTTTTAGCTAAAGAAAAGAATTAAACAACTGTGTTTATTGGAGTAGCAGTGATGCTTTTTCGAAGGGCGTCCATTGTAACTTGATTTTGAAGACATTTCTATAATCCATGTGTTGTAAGGGTTAAGAAATAAAAGCAAGCATAGAAGAGCATGATTGTGTGTAGTTTGATCAAACAAATGAGGTCGTGGTTTATATTGATAAATTAGAATCAAAAGGCAATGGAAGGAGGATCATTAGTAGCCCTAATAGAAAATAAAATGTATCTGAAATTGTCTATAGAATCTGAAAATGGTGATGCTTCATAGAGCAGTTATATTGCAGATTCATAATGCCAAAGTCAAATAATCGAAATACTAACTCTAGGTTTTGATTGTTGCATATGAGATTATATGGTTGCTGTGAGACACTGATTTGCATTCAGTTAAAGCCTTTTGTGAATACATTTGTTAAACAATTCAGAGATTTTAGATTATTGCTACGTTTCACCTGAAAAACCATATGATACTTGTGCATTCATGTTTCTTGAAGCATGAAAAGTAACATATTGAAGTACCACATAGTGAGCAAGTTGAATGTTGCGCAGGACGATTATGCTTTCTATCAGAGTTATCTGTTGTATTAATAGTGTAATCCTGTCAGTTGTCAGAATGGTTATTATATGTGTTACAAAAGAATTTTGTAAATTTTTTAAAAATTTCCTTGTAGTGCCGGAAACTTATCTAACCTTGCAAAACTAAATGCTAATATTTGCATCTCATAGGGATGGAAACTTTCGGATATGATGTTTGTGACACGACGTGGCTTTTCTGATGCTTGCACTCGAGTAGGCAAGCAACTGGAGCTAGTTTCATCGTCTATTACAGTATGTTATCTTTTTCGTTATTAAAGTTTATTCTTGACATGATTCTTGAAAGTCGATATAATATTTCTTAATCACTGCTTTCTCATTCCTACTTGCTTTAAGTTAAGAAAGTTGTGAAGAGGATTGGTCTTTCTCCTTAATCAAATAATTCAGTGCAACAAAATGAAATTCCCTTCTGTTGTCCAACATATTCAGGGACAAATTTGAGCCCTCATGGCATGTGCAGAATATATAACATATACTTTATCTAAAGGTGACAAATTTTCGCCTGGAACCTGTTAAAACACAAAAATAAGTTGCACTTGGGTGAGTGATCTTGAGACTCAAAGTCAATTTAGGTTCCAGTCATCAGAAACTAAATGGAACTTTAGTGTAGCAAGGTTGGTTTGCACTATAAAGCGAGAAATAACTTGGTGTGTTTTCTTTTTTTTTTTTTTTGAGCCAAGTTGTTTCAGTTCAAATTACCTTTCAACTGTGGGATTGGATTGGAAGTATAGCTAAGTATAACCAAGGTAATGAAAAGTTCTAGAATCATGATCTTGAAGGTTCTTTAGTCTCTATACTAAGTGCATAAAATAGGTGATATTTTTCCTTCAAAGTACTTCTCTCCAATCCCCTGGGTGGACAACTTTCGATCATTGAGATCATTTTGACATTGTTGATCCTTGCCACAATCACCATGGCACAAAGAGGTTGAACCCGAGAGCAATCCTTGTGTGGGTTTTTAGTTGGCTTGTCCTAGTCACATGTTCTTTTTCTTTTTTAAAATTTCTGATATAACTTTGTCCATATTGTTGGTTGCTATCTTAAATAGAGTTTGTAGTCATATTTTTTAGTTGCATTTTTCATAAATTCATTCTGTTTTGGTTATTGATAGTAGTTAGAGTCAAGGTTTGCCATTTCGAGTACCGGATGCGTCTTTGGGATTTGTTGAGTTGGTACTTACCAATCTACCGGTGTACCAACACATTGTCACATCTTTAGCTGGAATTGCCTAAGGTATGTGACACACAAGTGATATGCGTCTGCAAGGGTCAGCCTAGACCTTGTGCAGTCCATAAATGACCTGCACAATGAAGAAAAGGTTAGAAAGGTGAACGTGTAGGTAATTTGTCGTCGTTGCACATGAAAATGGGAAGATAAGTGGGATCCAAAGTAACACAGCAATCAACATTTATTAGGCCCGAAAGGAGAAAACGGTTTGAATTAGCGCACACAAAAGGGGTTTCGAAGGTAGATGCAGGCCAAATATTCACCTAGCACTTTCGTTGAACAGAAAATGAGCACACAAAAGACGTTGCATCACCCCTCAAACACCTACCCAAAACCCCATCCGCCCTGGTGCCACTTGGGGGATTCCAAGGTGCTGAGATGTTAGACGTTTCACACCACTAGGCTGTCAGCTAGAAATCAGCTCATGGCACGTGAGAACAGTGTAGTTTTGAGCCATTTTTTCCTTCTTGTGGAGCCGCACAGCTAGAAACGCTTCTGATTTTTACATGATGAAATTAGAAAACAAAAACATAAAAACACTGACAACAAACAAAAATGGGGTCGACTATAGTGTTTTCTCTCCCGTACAATTTGCCATAAAGAAAACACTGAAAACACAAAGAAAACAGCAGAAAATAAAAGCCTAAAACCGTCATGGACAAGCGACAAACACCTTGTCTGCATTGTTGGTTGCTATCTTTGTTATCTTAAATAGAGTTTATAGTCATATTTTTCAGTTGAATTTATCATAAATTCATTCTGTTTTGGTTATTGATAGTAGTTAGAGGCCTAGAGCATTGTTGTCTTTTTTTTAATCACTTTTGCAATCCAATATTGAGATAACTTTTAAAAGTTGAGCTCTTAAAACCCAACTTTGCTTCAACTATTTTTATTAAACTGCATATTTTATTTCAAGTCATTTTCTTTGATGATAATCTTTGACTCAAGCATAATGAAGCTACAACAATTCGCCACCAGCCCAAATATTTTTGAGTTCTCTATACTGTTTCTTTCTTGCCATTTGTGGTTTTTTTATTATCAAATGATCGTCATATTATCTTTTTTTTCCCTTTTACCAAGTCTTTGAGTTGTAATTTGAATTTACTCTATTTTTTTATTGCTATTACTATTGTTGTTCTTTCATACCTGAACCACAGCAATCACCAAAAAAATATTAAAAAAAAACAGAAAGCTTCTCATCCTTTTTAATTTTTCTTCTTCTCTTGTCTTAATTTCATGGTCTGCTGATTTTCAGACAGCCAAGAAACAACTATCTTCAAGGATTGACCTCGTAGATAGTAATGTGGAGGAATGTAAGGAGATTGCTGCTGCTACCAAATTTGAGGTGAGGCTCTACATTTCTGTAATTGTTTTTTGTTATCCTTTGAAATGCATTGACCAAACTGCATGATTTTGTTTCTAAATGCACATGTAGGTCTCACAGCTACATGGGGATTTAAGTTTGTTCCATGCTGAAGTTGAATCCGTTCACCGTGCTGTCCAGACTCTGGTGATTTGTGTTGAATTTGCATTTATCAACTCTATAACTATCTGACACTTGAAGAAAATAAGGCTTCTATAAGAGTATATGCTGATTCCAATCTTTATTGTGCATCAGGAGACAAAGATTGGTCGAATAGAAGGAAGTCAGGTAATATAATTTTTTTTCTCTGTTTCATCTGTTTGTTTTTCATTTGTAATTTTGATTGTCACTGTTAGTAAACTCCATGTTAGGACTTTGCAACCAGGGGAGTCTATCACCTTTGTCAGTTTGTTGAGAAATTGGAAGGGGCCAAAAGTAGGGAACTTATTCAGGCAAGCCAAATTTGGTTACTCTTATTTGCTTTCATTATTGTTATTTGTCACTCTTTAGCCTGGCATCTTCAGGAATTAACTATAATTGAGTTTGGCAATGGCATTTTTTTTTACCTGGTTGATTTTCTTTTTTACCATATTGATTAGTAATTCATACATAAGTGCCAATTGGCTTCTTAAAGAAAGATTGGCAAGAAAAGGAAGATACAATGATTCAGAAGTTGAACTTTCTTTTAATTCTTGAATGACCACTTTATATGATTATCATAATCTGTCAGTAGTTTTTTCATTGGTGACTCGTGTCAGCTTGGCTTCTCCTCATATCTCCTGACCACATGCCAGGATGCTAGTGTATCATGTGCATGCTCCCCTCCCAAGTTGCTTTTAGTTGAAGTATTAATTTCAGTAATGATTTTGGACAAACCCTTCAATTTGCAGGACTCACCATCCAGTTCTCAGCGATTACTTGAACCTCCACAAACTTCTCTGGTGGTGACAAGGGTGGGCTTCTTACTGTGTTTTTTGGATTGTGTTTTATTTTTTGCCTATTCGTATTTACTAATGCACAGTTATCTCAAGACAGACAAGTTCGTTACCACCTTTACCAGTAGAATCACCTTCATCATCTGCATCAGCATCACCATCCATTGCTATTGAGAGTCCCAGGGTGAGCATTTTGGGAATTAACCTTTGACTTTTGTGAATTCTCGAACATATGACAATATGGTGTCTATATTTTATTAAACTTGTGGCTCTCAGGTTCTGCGATCATCAACTGCTGTATCGGCTTCAGGCCTAAAGGTTTGCGAATTCTGTGTTGTTCTTGATTCGCCTATCTTTCCTTTTCGTAAAATTCTTAAAGAGGGAAGATCGCTGTGATTTAGATCTGGTTATATATTCAGGTGGTTTTGCACTGTTTGTTTTGTATAGAATGGCCTTGTACTTAATTCTTTAATAAAGCATATAGTGTAGTGGTATTGGTAATTTGTGATATAAGCCCAATAACTAGATGCAGCCTTTATGGTCCAGAATGGCACTAACTAAAAGGTACAAGTTATTTCTGGTTTCTTTAGCAAAATGCAAAAAAAATTCCGGGTTGTGATCAGCCATTTCAGTGTTTTGAACTTGATTTCTAATTGGAACTAGCAGGCACTGATCCTGGTCAATCATTTTATTTCATCAGGCAGAACTAAAGACTCCGCCTTTGTGTCCTAAGTTGATATCTGTAACTGTATTATCAATCCCATTTCCTGCATATTGATTTGTTTTTTCTATCAAGAGAAATGGTCATATAATTAGTCCAAGTTGACTGTGCTCATGTTAACATTATGTGGATAAGTGATCTACGTACCTTATCCTCTGACGTTTATTTTTTCAGGAGCTGCAGGAGATTTCAAATGCAACTAGACTGGGAAGCTTCAAATCAAATATGACATCAGGAAGTACCTCTAAAGTTTCAAACAGTACTACCGAAGAACCAAACAGCACCGCTCCGAATTCCAGTTGGTCCATGTGGAAGTCTACGGATGAACCAAACAGTACTGCACCAAGTTCTACTCGGTCTTTGTGGAAGCTGCCAAGCATTGGTATTCTTTCAAGAACCCGCAGTGGTATGACCTGATGATTGGCCATGTATCTTGGTTCCCCAAATAACTCCCGCATGTTTCGGGATGATGATGATATTTACTACACATGTTAAAAAATTGTAGTGCTTTAAATATCATAATCCAAACCGGGCACCAAAATTTTTGTAGTGTATAGATTTTTTGCAAGTAATTGGTTAAGAAACTCTTCTCTTTAAGTGGATTTTATATTAAAAGAGAAAATTATGTTCACAAAGGCTTTGAGTGGCTCCATACCAAATCAGATATCTATGACTTTGTTGTCTCTTTTGTTTAATTATTGTGTGAGTAGTTATCGTAATTTTTTTTTTTTGGCATGATGTGTTACTTAAGAGGTGAATCCAAAGGTTTTGATATATTATTTGTCACACATGAAGCTAGTTTTATTTATTATTTGAAATATATGAACATGGATTGTATAAGCAGGTAATTCACTGAACCTGGCTATCATAAAACTACAACCAAAGTAATCGAGCTACAAGCAGTATTATAAATACACAAAAATCAATTTACTACATGATAATAAACAAATTGAGAATATTGGGATTTTATGGCTTGATGCTTTCTGGTTTTTTGTTTTTCCTCCTTTTTTTCGGTTTTTTTTTTCCAATTTCGATATTGCAATGCAAGTTCGAAGTGGAGAAGCAAACCGATAGAAGACGACTCACGTGCCCTCCATGTGCTCAACCGAATGAAAGCACGAGGGCCAGCCGATCTGTCGACCAGAGGCCGCTCAGCGAGCTAGCTGAGTCGCTAACTCGGTGAGCCAACCCGGGTCCGCTTCGCTGATCTCCCCCGCTCCCCGTACGCGGGAAATCCTTTTATTTACTTCTATTTACACTCGTAGCCTCTGCCGAAGCTTCGGCTATGGCGGCCATGGCCGAGGACGCAAAGCCCTTACCTCCTTCATCCGTCCCTCTCCGAAGGCGAGGAGGACGGCATATACGGGCTCCTCATGCCCCTGCAGTGACAGCTCGAGTTCATCGAGTTCATCGAGTCCACCGCCGCTCCTCCGCATCGTCGACGTCTCCCTCCTCGGCCAATCCGAGAACCCCGATGTCAACGTCAGTGCTCCGAAACCCTTCTTAGCACCTTGAACACTCCATGTTTTCTGTTAAATTGCTTCATTTCTTCTTGTTTGCCTTGTATAGCGTTCGAGAACATCCTATGATGTTTTGATTATGGATAAGTTTCGTTACCTCTTGGAGTAGTATTATATTATAACTTGTTAGATCCTTCTGTTTTTAGGGTTTGATAGAAAATTAGAAGAGCTTGCTGGTTTCAAGGATGCTGTTCTCTTTCGGCAGAGGTAAATTAGGTTCTCAGTTGCTAATTGCTTCCTAATTATGGATTAAAGGAATTCTAGGGGAGGTTTAACATTTGCGACATTTCCTTCTTCGTGGTAACATAATATTACAGTTTCGATTCTTAGAAGGTTGTGAACTATCGTAAAATTTTCTTAATTAGAGTATGTAGATGCAGAGAGGATTCTTTTTAACCTCCTGTTTTTTGTGAAATCTAGGAAGTTCTTGACCCCAATGCTTCTGAGCCCTAGCTATTATATGTGAATTATATAATCGATATGTAAAACAAGAGAAGGCCGAACACTGCATTGACTTTCAAGATAGGAAGTATTCATCATTAGTTTTCATGGAAGATTCAAGGCTGTCATCCTGATACCACCCCCTAAAGATGGTGATAAGATCCTAGCCAAGTAAAATTAAGGGAAGAGAGGGCCTCTTATGTTTTTCTTTTACACTTTAGTCTCCACGATTGCAGAGAAAAATATTCAAGTTTAAAAATACTGCTCATGTTAAAAATGTTACTTCTTTTCTTTTTTGTGTGTGCATATATAATGTTCAGGTGAAGATACATGTACACATATAAGTTTATGTTCAATTGCTTTCTTTTAATCAACATTTGCTCATCCACTGTCAAAATTTTATTTTTATGGTATAAATTATGAAATTTTGGAAAACCTGGAGCTCCTTTTTGTCATCCATCTCAACCCATCTTGACAAGAAACAGTTAACACAATTCTGTAGCCAAAGCATGCTTAGGAAAAGTTGGAATTCTTTGTTTGGTCCACCAGAACAAAATGGATACTTATCTCTAGACTCTGTCCAATCTTGTGTAGTTGTCTTTTGATAACCACTGTATATGGTCTGTCAAGAATCAGCCTGTATATTGAACATGTCCTTTGCCTTCCATCTATCAACTATTGTGCGGCTTAAAGAAACGGAAGGAAGGATATTTTACATACTAGTAGAGTCTGACACAAGCCAGATCTGAGTCCTACCTTCTATGATGATCATTCACAGTGGGAGAGAATGATTACTCAAAATATACAAGATGTTATTATGCAATAAGGTTACATGAAATTTCACTCTGTTTCAGGCAACTCAGCTGTAACAAATGTAAACAGAGCCTATTGTTTTCCCTCACAGCTACTGCTTGCAGCATCATCTTATTACTTCTAGTAGGACCATCAGTAGTAAAACAAGTCGAATGAGCTACCTGATAATTACATCCAGTTGCAGTGAACCTTCTTTGTTGCACCTACTAATAGTTCCCCCAGTCCTCATCAATTCGCTCGAGCTTGAATCGTTCTTGAACATAGGCAATGAAGTTTGCAGCTTTCCTATCTACCTCACTGATGGTATCTATATTGTTGGCTGCATCATTATAGCTGCCCGAGTTGCCTATTCCTTCCTTTTTGACCAAGGAAGAAGCCTTTGGCTTGGTTGATGGCATGACAGACTGATCTTGCACGAGGTAACCCAGCGAGGCAGTTGGGGTAGTTGGAGTAGGGATGATCTTATTAGCATATTGCACTGAGGGCCTTGGTGCTCTATAGAAGGATATGAACTTACCTTTGGACACTCTACGCTTGCGGCCAGACTCCATTTCCTGATTAAGCACTAATTTTTCTTTCTTTTTGAAGGTATTCTAACTAAGCTCTTCGCTTGGTTGCTTGTATCTTCTGTAGCACTATTTATAATAGCATCTGTGTTGTAAGAAGTTCCTGATAAGGTGGACAGTCAGATACACCATATCTTTCCTGATTAAAATATATTATGCAAAAGAAGAGGAAGGGTAAAATATCTACTACCGAAGAAGAATATGCAGTTCCTATAGCAGATGGAGGAGTCATATTTTAGCTGAAGTGTACATGATTTTGTTGCACGATAATGTTGCAAACTTTGTTGAATTGGTTGCTGAGTGACAGCAAGTGCTCTATGTTCTTGGAAAGCGATTGGAAGGCACTACAACTTGCTTGTCTCACTTTTATGTGTTGTGCTACCTATACTGATATTATTGTGACCATCTGTATCCATATGTTTGGTAGTTTTGATTATAACTGCTTTAACGAGGATATCTTCTGCTAATCAGTCATCTAATTTGCTTTAGTTTTGAGTATTATTGCTTTAACGAGGATATCTTCTGCTAATCATTCATCTACTTTGCTTCATTATTGGTGAATCTTATTTATCCTGGGTCCCAAAGATTTAAGTGAGGATCCCCAACTGATAAGATTGATGTCCGTTTCCTGTAGAATAATTCAGTAAAGAGAAGGACCACATCTTTTTAATTTTGGACAGACCAATGATCCTTTTGCCCCAAGACAAGTGAATAACCTGAGAATCATTCCAAAACTTTATCCACTCTTGCTTTTTATTTGCTTTATTGCTTGATATATCGCAGGAGGTTGTCTTGATACTTCTAGTATCATGTTTCTTTGTCATGAAAAAGTTTCCACCATTTATTGTAGTCCGATAAGATAACTACGAGCTATTTGCTACACTTTTTAATCTTGATGACCGAGAGAAATATGTCCATTGAATTTGCTTTTGATGTGTAAAGGTTGAATCTTTTTTACGATGATAAGGCCTTCCACTTCGCCTCCCAAATGTTTGGATTATTTCGAACTAATTCTAATACTTCTCAGATATTTTGCAGGAATCAGAAAAACGAGGCTGTTCCTACCGATCACCATGCCACTTGGTTATTGCAGGCAAGCGCCAATATAAATCTTGTTCTTCCTTATTGTTCCTTGGAGACATTATCTAGTTTTCTTAATGGAAGTGGGTCAAGTCATTTTTCTTTGTCCCAAAGCATCGACTTCCAATCCCACTTCAGCTAGTGGATTGATAGCCATGGTCAACGGAATCCAACCTTTAGGACTGAGACATGAACGATGTCTCAAGCTCAGCTTGTCGGAAATATAAGATTATTTGTGACATGAACCGACACTACCGCCATGTGGATGCAACCTCCAGCATAGTCATGCCAAGAGTGCTGCAAGACTTCCACGCCATGGCCCGATCACAATGACTATCAACTGAGGTACCGAACTCATTCTTATCCCTTTGTCCGATCGATCCATCCAAATATGCTTTGTTGATGTAGATGAAACCAAGTCACAACTCTTTGATTTCTTCGAGTTTTTACAATGGCTAGTCAATCTTTCCAACACTTGATGACAACAAAGTGATCTTTGAGGGATCATATGATACCGCACTGTTGTCGTCTTGGCTACCGGGGGAGGCTGCTTCTAATTGCAGCTCGTTTGCTGGCTTATCATCCGTCTCTTTTCTTGTTTCAGAACGCACGCGAGCTGCTACGATGACGAGAGGAATCGACGAGTCTACTTCTCTTTTCCTTGAGGTAGAGCTCTTTATTCCAAGTATTTGCTAAACTGACGTAATTAATAGCTCAAATTTTGTTCTTCTGACATTGCTTGACATTGCTAGCATCGGATACTAAGTTCTATTTTCCTATTTCTTTTTAGAAAAAAAGAAAAAATCTTTGAGAAATGTCCTTAACACTTTTATTCCTTCTCGTTGGAATGATAGATCTGTGTTATTTGCATCTTTTTTGGTAAGAAATGCCTCGACGTAGAAAGACCATAGCATGGCAGAGATAAGAATCTCTACTGGATATGGTGGTAAGAGATAAGCAGGCTAATATATACACACCAAAGCCAAATAATATCTCACAATAGCTGAGAAATAAACTTCTGAGACGATGTCAGATTAAACATGGAAGCATAAATAAACTCACTGGTCTGATCCAACATATTACACATATATAGGTTAAAAATCGTTGCTTTAGCCGGTGTAGATGTGGACGCCGATGGCGATGAGGAAGATGGTGATGAGGCCGAAATAGATGATGGCGTGGACGAGTATGGAGATGCCGCTGGTGTGGAAGTTGCCGAACTCCACCACCCTCCCGCTCTTCCCTGGTATCTGGAACAGCAGCCCCGGCGACAGCAGCACGAACAGCACCACGGCTATCACCACCGGCCCCCAATCCGCCATCCTCTCTCTCTCTCTGTCTCTCTCTCTCTCTCTCCTTATTAATCTATCTCACACCACTGTGTCTGTAGGGAAGAAGGCCTCGGAGGAGAGGAAGGAGCAAGCGAAAGGGGAGGAGAAAGTAAGGGAGATGGAGAGGGGCACTACGCCAGGTAGTGGTTGGGCGGTTGTCGAGAACAACGTGCTCTACTGGCTTCCGCTACAGGTGGCGGCAGAAGCGTGCGTCAGTGGCTGTAGCACTGTAACGTATCCTTCTTTCCTCTGTCCTTTCCGTTTGATTTTCGACTTATCGACGCTGAGAGGACAAGGCGAGGACGGAGCCATGTGACAATGATGTTTGCTTGTCCACATCCTGTGGTGGAGCTCATCCTCTTCGGCTTTCGTGATGAGCATCCGATCAATCTAATCGAAGGATGTCGGCAGTCATTTATCAATCTACGTTTCATGTTCTTTCAAGCAACACCGAAGTATTTAATAACACTCATTTGAATTTTTGAATCTTTACTTCATTATAATGTCAGTAATTGACTTCATTCGACAAAAGAAGAATGATATGAGTTACTATTAGAATCTGCATGTACGAATGGATGTTTGAAACCTTGAGAAAACATAGATGAAGACAAGCAGTATTCAGCTTAATTTTAAGCCTTTAATTTGGTGAAACCATTGTTAAAATTGATTTCATAGGTCTCGTTCGATATGGGGCTTCCCATCTCCATCAGGCTTTTGCAGGAAGGGTAGCACAAAGTCAAGCTCAAGGAGGTGGAAGGAGACGTTCTCTCCAAAATTGGCCAGGTATCCTCTGTCTTGAATCATTCGAGTACCACCTGTTTTAGTCTTGCTAGTAACATCCACTGCTTCATCTCATAATCCTTCTGCACATGTAAGTTTTATTTATGTAACATCATATATCTATTTTTATAATTATCGACACACATTACTTATTAAGGAGCAAAGTTCGTTGTACCGTACCATACTAGCGTTTCGACCCGGACTCGGTACGGTATGGTACCGGTATACCGAGCGGTACGCCCTGGCGTACCGAATATATTTTTATTTTTGCACGGTAGAAGTGCTACAGTATACTATTATAGCACTGTAGTGGTACCGGACGATCCGCGTACCGATAACCTGTCGGAACAGTACGTACCACCCGGTACGGGCGGTACGTTTCGGTACGGCAGACCTTGTTAAGGAGTACTCATTTTTCTTTCGTATCTTTCTCATTAAGAAGCCTGACATGTAGTTTCATATCATTCTTTTGATGCAAATTTATTTGCAGCAGAAAGATTGAGTTTGCTGGTCCACAAACTAGATTATTCAACTAAGCCCATGACTTTTCACATATTGTGAACACTCGCTAGCATGTATCACTTGTTTCTTTCATGTAATACCCAGACAATTCAAAAAAATTTTTCTCAAAAGGGGTTCCGACAGACTTATTAGCGGATCTTTTCTTTTTAATGCAGAACCTACTTGCAATTATGATATTAAGATTGCTAACAAAATGACTATATTGTTTAGCTGATTCCATAATCTCCACATATTGTACACCATTATCAAGTAATACCTCCTTTAGCCCACCATTTGCACTAATTTATGGTATACAACAGAAGCAGGTTGACATTCTTGTTTGAGTATATCAGTTCAATTTTTACAAGCAGAGATTGATGGAAAATTTGGGCTTGATATTATGGAGTTACTGGTAAAGGAAATGTCATTGCTTATGGATTAATGGCATCAAAAGTCACATATTTTACTCATTTATGACTTAGGACAAATTGGACGAAATAACAGGATAAGAGAAGAATTGGGTTGGCATGTTCCAGATTTTGAATCAGATTGATCTCTGTATAAGCACATTGATGTTATTCGTCACACCAGGTTAATTGAATAGCATTTCTTGAGCAAGGGCTTTGGGCCTTTTGTATGATGGTTACACTCTCAGTGAATCAATCAAAACTTCGAGGAACTATATACCATCTACTTAAATGAATGATATTCCTGCTTAAGGCTTAAGTTGTATGTCTAACTTCATTACAAAAATCTTGAGTTAGTCAATTTCTTGGCAATGAAATTTTTCATGTCATCTCAAAGAGGGTACAGAAATCTGAGGTGATTTCTTGGAACATATCTGTCATTCTTATGCTAGTTATGTCAATAATTAAGAAAGACCTAGTAAGTATGAAGGAAGATTTTTTTTTTCCCTTTGTGGTCTTCAGAATTATAAGAAGCAAGAATGTAACTTCGAAACTGCAGGTGTTAGACTGCTCATTCCATATTTGTAAGAGGAAGGAGATGGCTTTATTGTTAGTATGTCTGATACTATTTCCTACTTCTCTCATTAAATTGACTGAAGAAAGCCTGTACTGATAAAGAATTGAAATTTTGATATCTTAAGTCTAAATTCTTTGCCTACTAAAAGGGGACTTTAAGTGATGAAAGATCGTAACTACAGGATATATGCTCCCATATTTTTTGATTTCTAGTCATTGATATGGAAATGACTACCATCTTAAGGTCTTTCGATTATCATTCAGATATTGTTTTGGCAATTTTTTTGTTGCCTTGGTTTAGTATTCCAGTTTCTAAATTTGTGATTCTATAAAAACATCCAAGATGCTGATTTGCTCTTTAGAAAATCATATTAGAAAGTAATAATGCCGAGCAGTAGAAGCTATGAATAAAAGCAATGAGCAAATAACTCTTGTGCTCAGAATTGAAACAATAAAAGCAAAACCTTCTTTTCAAAATATGTTGAAAACTTTTTTTTTTCAGAATTTGTTGATGCCTTTACGAAAAATAGAGTTTGATCTTGTGAGACAACTACAAAGATGAATGGTGAAGTTTGTCTTGTTGTTCACAAAATATATTTGTGATGAGGCTCTTGTACAAGAAAAATACATTAGTTTAAACATTTTATTAATTGAAAAATAAACCACAATTGTTAATCCAGAAAATGCCTTACCCCAAAAGAAACCTACGGGCGAATTATATATTACTCTATGTAGTTAGACCTCTTTAGCATTCCGGTCTTTAGACTTAAAAAATTTATATTAAAATCCATATAGTTATGAAAGTGAAACATTTAACCCTATTTATCCTAATGTCGTCGGTAGATACAACACGTAATAGCATGTGCATCAATGGCACAAAATCGATGTATTAAAAAGTAATTTCATCGGTGGTGGCGAGATAATTATAGATTATCCCCTATAGTTAGACCTCTTTAGCATCTCGATCCGTAGACTTTAAAAAATTATATTGAAATCTTTATAGTTATGAAAGTGAAACATTTAACCCTATTTACCTTAACATCGTCGATTTTACTAACGGAAGATCATGAATGACATGAAAATGATAGCAAAAAAGCTAATTTCAATGGTGGTAGCGGATAGTGGCATCGTGGGTGGCTATTGTGGTGGTGGCCAGTGACAACGATGTGATGGTTGGCCTTGCCGATGTCGATCCAAACATCAACGAGGAGGAGGAAGAGGAGGCAGAGCGGTGAGGCATCTGCATCGACGTTGGAGGAGGAAGAGGAGGGAGGTGAGACATCTGCATCGGTGTCCCATCGTTCTATCTCCTCTTTCTCCTTCGGTGCTGCTCTGCATCTGTGTCGACGTTAGAGGAGGAAGAGGTGGTAGGTGAGGCAGAGTGGTGCAGCGTCATTTATATACGTGTTATCACGTGCTGTATCTTCTATTGATAAAGTCGACGACGTTAGGGTAAATGAGGTTAAATGTTTTACTCTCATAATTATAAGGATTTCAATATGAATTTTTCAAGTCTAGGGATCAAGATACTAAGGAGGTTTAACTATAGGGGTAATCTGTAATTAGTCCGCTACCACTGTTGAAATTATTTTGTTGTCTATCGTTTTTGTGTCATTCATGCACGTACTATATTTTCAATAAGTAAAACCGATTGCGTGAGAGCAAATTGGGTTAAATATTTTACTTTCTTAATTATAAGGATTTCAATGTAAATTTTTGAAATCCAGGGATCGGGATACTAAAGAGGTCTAACTATAGGGGGGGGTAATCTGTAATTAGTCTAAAACATTTATTGAACCACTGAACCAAATCTAACATTTTTTATTTGATTGACCACTAAGTCCTCTTCTAAAACTTATTATGCCGTTACAGGAAACCAAGTCATAGATAGATATGATTGTATATAACTAGATACATGCATCATCAGATTTTTGTCGTCTTGAGATTAATAATTATCCACGTTGAGTCTTTTTTTCTATTATTTACAGTAACAAGGGAGATAAAATTCAAAGTATTTTTTATTGCACAAGCTTAAACTCTTAACTTCTGTGATTTTCTTATAGGTTGATTGATCTTTTACATGATCAATGGCTGATTTATTAGCATTTATGACACTCAGTGAAAGTTTCCACGATCATTCTGAATTCAAAGTATTCATCCTTTTGCTTTATTTGTTGAGTGGATCCTGGTTTTAGAATGAAAGTAGGTCACTGGTGCAGTAATTTCATGCTGAAGGAAAGATGGCAATTTACAACCGTACCTGCTTCTACCAAAGATTAAAAGCATAATTTCCCGAGACTGGAAATCAACAGAAAATATCATGACTATGGTGAAGTAAATCTAAAATTGATGTTGGAAGAGTGCATTTTTTTTTTCAGTGGTGAAAAATAATTGAACTGATGGCTTTAGGCTTGAATTTATTTTGAACTGTTGCTGTCTTCATGATGTCATTAGGTTTCAAGTCTCAACTTATTGGTCTGCTAGTTTCCTAAGTGAGCTCAAGTCTGTTTTTGCTGGAGTAATGGAGGGGATGTTAAAACCATCTGAAGAATGTCCAATTTCAAATACTCGGGCAGTACCTCCACAAGTATTTGAATCAACCTCTTCAATATTAAAGCCTTCAGTGGTGACACCTCTGAATCAGATGCTAGAGTTTCCAGCTACAAGCCTTCCTCCTACTAATCTCTAAATCGTTGTGTCATCCTCTTGAAGTTGGACCGGTTGCTGAATCAGGACTTCTGGGATCCACAAGCAATTAGAGCAGTATAAGCAGCAAAGGATCAAACCATAGTTGTCAGTGTCTGGCACTTAATTTAGCACCAGACAGATCAGAGATTGTAATGCATTCTCTTAGTAGTCAACTGTGTTGTAAAACTTGTGTCAAGTCATCAGCAATCTGTTGTGCTAGGGGTTCAATCTTGGTATTATGGCAAAGGTGTTCTTTTGCAACATGAACATTCAATCAAGGTTTGAATCATAAAAATAAAATATTTAATATTGAACCTTGTAGGTTTGGTTTGTGCTCACATTGGTTTTTTCTTTTTCTTCAGGAAGTGAGTTGGGTTGAAGAAAATGCAGACTCATGCTGCAAAAAGATTTGTTCTCTTCATCTCCATTTCTCAAGAAAAATGAATGAGCAGAAAAAGCAAATGGTAACAAGCAAATGCTGACTGCTGAGTGCTGCTGGCAGAAAGAAGATGAGACTCTTTTTCCTTCTTCAGCAGCAAGTGGGACTTGGCATGACCATCATATCATGCCTACCCTACCAGCCAAAAAGCTGAACCAGAATTATGGTATCAAATCTGTAAAAAAAAATATATTTTTGAAAATGGAAAAATAATGTTGCTTAAGCTTTAAGAACAGTACCATGAGTGGCCTTTTGTGTAGTCTCCAAGTCAGTAACACCATGAGGAGGTGAGAGGAAACAAAAGGCCTCCAAGCCAACAGGCCTATATTCCTAACTAATCCAAACAGCAAATGGGTCACCCATCATTCTACCATGCCCTTCACCCCAACTCCTTGGGTCACTACTAGTCCTAAGGTTTCAGAGCACCCATCACCACCATGTGGGGTCCACATGGAATACTTGCCAGTTTGAAACACCCCGCCCCCCCCCCCCCCCCCCCCCCCCCCCCACTCCCATCCCACCACCCTACCCTTAAAAAAATAAATAATAATAATAATAATAATAATAATAATAATAATAAAAGGGCTTCTTCACATGTGCTGTGCCTGTGATCCATAATATTATTACCTTAGAAAAGGAGATAATTAAATGATGGTGTCCTCAATAAATAAAAGCAATAGTAAGCATTCACAAACACCCACTACAGCTCTGTTATTGTGTGTTAGTTAACTTTCTCTTACAGTAATAATAAGGCCACAGCTATACATTCCTAATATTTATTATATTAAAAAAATCCCTCCCACCCTAATTACAGTCATTTAATCTCTGCAATTAATGAAAATGACATATCACACCCTGGACCCAAAAATTAACCCTAGTTAGGGGAGGGGAGTGGAGGGGAGGGGGGTGGGGTGAGAGGAATAGAATAATAAAAGTCAGGTTAGGGTTAAGAAGATATCAGAATGAATGTATACACACAGGGCTGTTGTGGTGACCTCTTCCTTTTTCTTGCATAACCATTTTGGTATTTGTGGATTATTGTTTTAGGTCTGAAGGGGAGTGGGTTTGACCCGAGGAGCTCAATTCCCCCCTAATTTTTTGAAGTTTCGGGGGGGGTGGGGGGAATTTTGCCCACCGAGACCTTCTCATGGCGGCCGCTCGGATCCAATAATTCCATCAATTACGTGGATTTCCTCCGAAAATAATTGGTGATCTCTCCTTCCTTTAATTGCCCCTTTTTTTCTTTTTCTTTTCCTTTTTACTCTCGGCTCTCGTCTGATGGCCGCGATCAGGGCATTTAGGGTTTCTAGACTTGTAATCCATCAAAAATGGGGAATTGGTTGCCACTGTTCGTTAATTCATGCTCCGGATGAGCTCTATAATCTGTAAATCTTTTCTCATAGTTGCCCATCTACTTTTGCCTAGCAAACGTCGAGATCTTGGAACAATTCAAGTGTTTTCACTTCACAGACAACAGAAAAACATGAATATTTTCTTCTGTTTCTCGATTGTTCGGTGGCCAAGGTAGCTCTTTTTAGTTCTCAAGTGTGGTTGAGCTGTCTTTGTTTCATTCTCTGGGGTCTCCGCCTGTCCTACTTTTAGGTTTAGGATCCAATGTGTGATCTTACGTGTTCTTAGTTGACATTACACTTAATATTTACTACTTATGCAGTGGTTCTCTAAATCCGAGTAATTGATCGTTTGCCTTGTTTTTTTGGGTTTTTTATCACTTCAGTGCGGTAAACTTGTCTGTTCGGCCTCCTTGTTTCGGTTGCGGATATGGGAACATTTTGCTGGAGGAAACAGAATTCTGTGTTGCTGTTGGTACAAGTGTAGGAAAAAGAAAATTTCTACATCTTCTCTTCTTTCGCGTGCAAGATCGTTTGCAAGCCAGTAGAAAGAGTAGAGAATGGACTGTAACAGGGAGAAGGCCCTCAAGGCAAGAGAAACTGCGGAAAGGAAATTCAACGCAAAGGACGTCAAGGGTGCCAAGAAGTTTGCCTTGAAGGCCCAAAATCTCTTCCCATCACTGGATGGCATAAGCCAGATGATTGCCACTCTGGATGTTTATCTTGCAGCAGAAAAGAGGATCCATGGGGAGAGTGACTGGTACGCGATTCTCTCGGTGAATGCCTTTGCAGATGAAGAGACACTCCGGAAACATTACAGGAAGTTAGCTCTCCAGCTACACCCTGACAAGAACAAGTCTGTAGGGGCCGAAGGTGCCTTCAAGCTCATTTCCGAGGCTTGGAGTGTGTTGTCTGATAACAAAAGGAAAACGACATATGATCAGAACAGAAATGTCAATGGCTATCAGAACAAAGATCATTCTGTTCATAGTAGTGCCAATGGTTTCCACTCATCTTCCAACGCCTCGACCTCCAACAAAAGAGCTCGAAAGAGCAACAATGCTTCCGGCCCATCTGCTGTCTCTCAGTCTCATACAATAAATTTGAACACGTTTTGGACATCATGCAAACAATGCAGGATGCAGTACGAATACCTCAGAATTTACCTTAATCACAATCTTTTATGTCCCAACTGCCATCAAGCCTTCTTGGCTGTTGAGATAGGAATTCCAGGTAATGCAGCCAATTCTTCTATTCCTTGGTCAGCCAAGCAGCACCAACAGAATTCAAACCATAATTACACACTAAAAAATGGCTATAGTTCTGGGTTCAGTACCTCCACTTTTCCTGGAACAGGACCTACAGAATCCCAGAATGGGGGAAATCTTGATTCTTATAGCCATCAGAACTTCCAATGGAGCTCTTTCAGTGGATCAGCTGGGACTGCTAGCACAACAGATTCTGCTTTTCAAGCTGCAAACCTAAACCACAAGAAATTTGAGAAAATGAAAAGAAAGCATGAGAAGGCACAAGCAGCGGCTCAGAGGGAAGAGTCTTTCCGTACAGATGGTCATATCTATAAGAGTACAATCGACGAATCTGGAAATTATAATGCTGGTCACACTGTCAGTGGTTATGGTCGGGGTCGATCTATATCCAAGGTTGGCAGACCAGCAAAAAGGAGAAGCAATGGTGATCAAAGCAGCATTTATCATCAAACAGATGAGGCAGAGAATTTGCATACAAACGTTCAGAAAACTGTTAACCCTGACGTTCAAAAGGCTAATTGTGTTCTTGAGGATATTCCTAGAACTAGAATGACTGCAAGACAGAACAATTTTGTTAGGGAGTTTTCACAGATTAATATTCGACAAATGCTGGTAGAGAAGGCCAAGGCAACAGTTGTTGAAAAGCTAAAAGAATGGAACTTAGCTCAAACAACCAAGTTGGGAGAAAAAGAGAAATTAAAGCAGAAAAATGGACAAGAAGCAGTTGTAATGGATGGGGATACAGGCAAACAGGCCTGCTTGGATGATTCCCATGATAAGGATTCAACACATGACCATGATGACAATTTGGATAAGAAAGTCCTTAAACTTGTATCGATCGATGTACCTGATCCTGATTTCTATGACTTTGACAGGGATCGCCAGGAGAGGACTTTTGAAGGTGATCAGGTATGGGCTACGTATGACAGTGAAGATGGCATGCCACGACTCTATGCCATGGTTCAAAAAGTTCTCTCTCTGAATCCTTTCAGGATCCGCATGAGTTTTCTTAATTCGAAGTCCAACAGTGAATTGGGACCAATTAACTGGATAGACTCTGGATTTGCAAAGACATGCGGAGAATTCAGGGTGAGCAGATATCAAATAAGTGATACAGTTAATATATTCTCACATAAAGTTAGATGGGACAAAGGTCCCCGAGGAGTCATTAGAATTGTGCCTAAGAAAGGTGATACTTGGGCCTTATATAGGAACTGGTCTCCAGATTGGAATGAGCTCACACCTGATGATGTGATATACAATTATGAAATGGTGGAAGTACTCGATGACTATAACGACGAGGATGGTGTGTCTGTGATTCCATTGGTGAAAGTCGCTGGATTTAAAGCAGTTTTCCATCGACATATGGGCCCAACAGAAATTAAGAGGATCTCTAGAGAAGAGATGTTTCGTTTTTCGCATCAGGTTCCTTCTCATCTGCTTACAGATGAAGAAGCTCATAATGCTCTGAAGGGATGCCTTGAATTGGACCCGGCAGCAACTCCTGTTGAACTTCTTCAGATTATTACAGAAGTTAAGGTAGATTTGGGGATGGAGGCAAACGAACAACAATCAGGTAATTGATTTGGAATCTTTGAGGGGCTTTGGATGAACCTTTGTTGTCGAACACAGTGAACTTGTCACAAAATCAAGTCTCGTTGAGCTTCTATTCTCCATTTCATCATCTTCCCCCCTTTCTTTTTTTCTGACGACGTGAATTAGGATGTCAGGCTAGATGGTCGATTCACTTGTCTTCTGTGACAGTCATTGTTGAACATGTCTAACTATTAACTCTGATCTCTTATGGAGATTGCTGGAGATAGAAATCGATTTATGGAGACTACATTTTAGTGTTAGAACCTGATTTCCTTCTTTCCCTTGGAGGTCAAACTTCCAATGTCATTAAAGGTGAGTATGGTTCTAACATGATAGTTTCAGCTAATTGATTACTAGTCAAAAGCTGCCAAGATACCCTTCTGTATCCCTGTCTTCTATGTTTCTTTAAATGTGATATGTTTTTATGTATTTCTTTGAAGCACTCTACCTATTGTGCTCCCTTCATAGAAGTTTATCTTCATTATTATGATTGAGACTGATAGCATTTTACGATTTACGAAAAACTGAAACCAATGGCACCTGCATGGTTTATGGCAAATTGAAATTGCTCCTTCATTAATTTCCATTTTGCTCTGTTCTTTTTCTTATTTGAGACCTTTGTCTTAATAATTATGAAAATCGGTTTTTGCCTACTGCTGATATTTTCTTCTGTTTCCTTTTACATAACTTGTAATAAAATATAGATAACTGTCTTCTTGCTTTGTCAATGTGTTTTAGCAGGATTTTAGTTGTTAAGTGCTAGAGTTGAACGTTGATGCTGTGCAGAATCCTTTGCCTTATTCTATGATATATCTGCCATATCTATGGTTATCCATCGGGAGCAGCTTCTCATACAGACTACCAGGGTACCATTTGACATCTGAACAAGCTTGTTGTTTCAAGCTTCATAGCTTTAGCATTCTATACATATTAATCCCAACCAAGAACTATGAGTTATTGGAACTATAATATATGACGACATATGCAGTTACCTTTGAGCAACTATGAACAAATTTATTAATGTCTCTCTTTGTTCCTAAAATTAGCAAATTGTTCAGTTAAATTTTGTCAAGATTTTAGACTAATTGAAACTTTTTCAATGTTGGACGGTTGCAAACATCTCTCAGTCCATTGTACTTGTCAAATAGAACCAAACCAGTCAATTCCAAGCTGTCCAACTGATCCATCTAATCTCGGTGATTTGACTAGTTCTCAACTAGTTAAGTCTGATCACGCCAGCTCTGCCAATTGCAGTTGATTCTACTGATCCCCTTGATCTCAACTGACTTCTGACCTATCCCAACAGATTCCAGGGCACATATAAAGAAAAAATCCAACGATTTGGATGATCTTCACTAATCTCGATCCTAAATCCTACAGTTGCTCCCGGACCCCACTGATTGTTGGATCATGCTAAGGATGCTAGTTTTTCTTTGGTTGCAGAGAACTAGACCTTAAAATGCGTTCACTATCGTCAATGGTAATATATTGTAAAGTATTCCATTAGGCTAGAACTAGTTCGGATACTCATATCTTGCTATTAGTCCAAAACTAGAAAGGTAAATGTCTCCAGTTGGATCCAGAAAGAGCTAGATGATAGAAAGGTATATATATTTTGTTGGTCCAAGATCAAATGATGATTTGTCCTTATTTTCTTGTTCAAAAAGGTGGAAGACCCAACTGTGCCCAGTGACAAGAGTGAAGTAGTAAGGTGACTCTGGGTCAGCCAAAATATAGCAGTTCAAACTTTGTATTTCAACCAAACCTTTTCGTTCGTCGACCACAGATTAGTTAGCCCAGTGGATGTGACGTTTGTCGCCTCTTGCTAGTGTTTGATCCCTTGTATGTTCCAGTTGGTACATCACTGAAATCTACCAGCTTTGCCGTTGCTACACTAACACATTTATCATCCCTTATGATCGAAAGAACCCATCATAAGTCAGAACAGATCGAACTTGAAATATGTTTTACTTGGTTTGGCTGAACTGTTGAAAAATACCACCTGTGGTTACGTTGTCATTAATGAAGAAAGAACACACTTATCACATATGACTTTAGAGATCAGAAAAGACGATAGGGCTGCGACAGTAAATGATGAAACTTTTTAGTCCAAGTTTGGGTCTTCTACCACACTTGAACTCACACTTCTCAACTTGGGTTAGGAAGACACAGGAAATCTCTTGCTTCAATCTAGCTATAGGATTGCTGATAATGTCGACTATGTTCAATAAATTCTCATGGAAATTATCGACCCCTGTGGACTGCCAAGCCTGGCTTGCATGAAGAAATTAATTCCATATTTCAGGCAATCCATTTCTGCTATTTCTGTTGTTTGTTACAGGCATGGTCTTGCAAATAGAGATCTTTGGTGGATGTTAAAGGTGTCTCAAGGTTGTTTTCATCCTCATTATTTCTATTTGTCGGTGGCTAGATATCTATTATCAGGCCAGATAAATCATTGGTTGAAACAATCAGCGATTTCGCCGAGCTTTTAGTTCGTTTCTGTACCAATTAAAATTCGTAAGTAGATGCAAAAGATGCGTTCCATCATATCCATAATTTTTGAAAGGAACAGCCTCTCATTCGTCTTAGCCATTTCATGGAGGTAATGCTGTAAGTTTCATGCAAGGTTAGTTCCTTTCTGTAAACTATGATCGAAATAAATAGTCTTTATTTTTTGCCAAATAGCACTCAGTAATGGCAATTTTTCTGCAGCATCCTTAATGATGGAAACTTAACCAGTTCAAATGTGGGGAAACTGTTACGATGACAATTATTTTCTTTCAGAAAGTGATATTTTCTTTCAAGCATGGATGGATAGAGATCTAAAGAGACTCTGTTTGGACTCATATTTGTGTGACATAATTAGCAAAATAATGCCCATAAAGCATGTCTCACAGGAACAATTGCGTGTATGATGCCCATCTCTCTCTCTCTATTTCTAGAGAAAAGAGAAGAACTAATTCCTGTGTATTTGAAGGGGTTCAGAGAGGAGTAATAGGCAGTGGCAGTGTGCAGTGATGGTATTTGAGTTTACTTGCTGCTGTGATCAAAGATATGTTACGTGTTTGTGAATTACTAAATGCTCTTTATATTTGAGTTTACTCCTTTTGACACAGATAAAGAAGAAGAGAGAAAAAGGGTGGGACATTACTAAGCGATAATGTTTTTTTATACAAATCTGATACAAATCTGGTACAAATCTGAAGACCACACAAAGTATGATACAAATCTGGTAATATTTAAGCATAATGTTTTTTTATATATTGTCAAGATTCTGAAACCTCCATCTTATCATGGTAAATAAATCACTTGATGTAGTTTGCATCTTTGTCTTTCTCGAAGAATAAAAATAGAATTAGGTTTGTTGATTTCTGATAGAATTCTCGAGCCGAAGAACAATAGAGTAATAATATTTATTTTTGGTGAAAGAAACTCAAAAGATTGCTGTGTATTATGTATGACATGATGTCTTTGATCATCTGTGTATCATAATTGGCGTACACTTACTAAATCCGCTGTAAAATTAATTGTATCCGAGTAAAATAGGAAGCCCGTGATGATCACATCAGCTGGGGTTGTTGGTGGTGGATTGAAGTTATGATCTAAATAGAGGTAATAAAAGGTCAAAAAAGTCAGGTTGACCCAACCGCGGTAATGAATGCTAGGCTCAAACTAACCATGGTTTGGGCTGTTGTCTATTCACCTTTGCGTCAGCGATGAAAGTGAAAATTCAACTTTCTGAGTTGGACTTCACATCTTTTTGCAACTGAATTCGACTCAAAAAGTTGGTCAAATTTTCAACTTACTTTGCATTCATTGAACTCACTATCCATAGAGTGCAAGTGGAAGAAATCTTTATGTAAAGTATATATATATATATATATATATAATATTAAGTCATGGAGAACTCCTGAATTATTATGTCGCTGCTGCACTTGTGGATTAGGATCTCAGAATCCCACCACTTCAATCCTATAAACAACAACCTTCAGTGAAGTAGCAATGACCAGATGAGACAAAGTTAACAGATCAAGTAGCAAATTTTCTCCATATGATGATCTTTCCAAACAATCGATACAGTTTTCCAATTATTATTAAGTCTCATTTAGTTTACTTTTGAAACCCAAAGAACAAGCAGCAAAGGATCATTTAAGTCACTGCTTAGATACCTCCACATACAATAGCCGGCAAAATAAGCAGGTAACCAACCCCTCATCAGATGTCAAGTCATAACATTGTCAACCTGCTATATGATCAATAGCCTCTTTAAAATAACACCAGAAAACTTGAAAGGAAACGCCGATATGGTCCTCTTCAGAAGAGAAAAGTTGTGTACCTCTTTTTTGTTTTAGACCATGGGAAGCTCACCACAGTCGCTGATGACGACTCTCTTCTTGGGACGATCACCACGATCGGTCTCTTGTGACTCGATCAACCTCACCACATCCATCCCCTCCAAGACTTGACCAAAAACAACATGCCTCTGGTCCAACCATGGTGTCTGCACAAAACCCAGTTTTTTAGATAACATCACATTTCGTGTTCTACAGTAACTTCAGTATATATATTATTCCACTCGTAACAATCAAGAAGCATAGACTCCTATATAATGTGGGAAGGGTTAAATTTAAAAATAAATAGAAAGTGAAAGTAATTGTGTATGACAAGTAAACTCAAAGATGAATAAAGGTCTTTTAGATCCAATATGTGCACCTAGCAACATTATTAACATGTCCAAGGGGGGTGGGGGAAGAGAGAGAGAGAGAGAGAGAGAGAGAAGTATCAAGATCCAACGTAAGGGGATAGTTCATTGTTGATGTTCCAGCTTCTGTGATATTCTTGACAATGTCCCGGAAAGAAGTAGTGCAGAATTTGCACTTCCATGATATTTATGAAAAATCGGCAGTTTCAAATTTGGATGTCTGCAGAACATTAAGTTGTTTTGCAACTCGGCTAAGAGCCAGAATGCCTTAAAGCATCTGTCTGAATCAAAGCATGTTGCCGGTGGCATCGTAGGTTGCCCAAACAATGTTGTACAAACAGAAAACATGGTACAAGTATAAAGGTGAACTAAATGGAAAGATGGATAAAAAAAATTGCAATATGCTAATCCCAAATCTAGGGGTCAGTTTCAACCCAAGTTCCATAGGTTACCTTGACAGTGCAAATGAAGAACTGGCTCCCATTGGTGTTGGGCCCTGCATTTGCCATACTAACCACTCCAGGTCCCAAATGAGACACTAAACAAGTTTCATAAAGTTAATGAACATAATTTTATAAACCTAATATGACTGACATACAACAAATGGATGACCACATTCAACTTACACTTGAAGTTCTCATCTTTGAATGTGCGGCCATATATGCTTTTACCACCAGTTCCCTGAAATTCAACCAAACAAAAAAAAAGGAAAGTTAAACATGATGCAACATAACCTGAAGAGCTAAATTGTCATAACACAAAAAAGCCTATAAATCCTTTCAACTCCTAAATTACTTCATCTAGCATAGTCACAACATTAATTGAGTAAACTCAAAGAGCAACTGATTGAATTGCAGCATCAGTTAGAACATGAGAATCACATGGAAATGAATTAAATTTATTTTTAAAAATAATATAATTTAAATTTGAAGATCAAATTCTTTTACTATCCAAAACAGTACAAATGAACTTCATTCACACCTTAGATCAATTTTTTGTCAATGATCACATCAGGAAGATGCTTCTATACTCCAAACACTAAAAGTAAGATTTAATGCTAAAAAAACTGTTTTAAGATATTTTAGTGCTTCAATCTACTCACGACTCAGTTATCACACGTGGAACTTTGTATATTAGAATATGTGGCTTCATGTAGGATCATTTTTCTGAAAGTTTCCCTTTGCTGACATATGTACTTAAAAATTTTTGGATACATAGTCACAAAATTATGCTTCAGCTTGGGCCTTGCTTTTGCTCAATTAAGTTCATAAAGTTTGCAAAGATTAATGAATAATAACATAGTCAACTAAACATTGGTGGTAGCATTGATATTCAACTGACGAACTCATAGTATGATGCACAAACACACCACAGCATTCATTAAAAGACTCTCTGCAGCTCTGCCTCCCCACTAATGTGATTTTAAATTTTAACTCACAAGTTAAACACGATATACATAAGATGTTCAGGTAAGAGACATTTTCTTTCTACTGTAACAATTATTTGACACCTGCAATAATCCGAAAATGAACAGTATGGATTGAAAACCTGTACATTTCAACAAAATGGAATAGAATGTGCAAATCGATGTCCTTGATTAGAAAAAGAACATCATAACTATATAAAATTTTAAAATACCATCTCCTATAAGTTTTTTCCAAAAGCACCGATGCAACAGCATGACATAATTACGGACCATATGCACAATTTGGAAACCCTTCTTGTACTTCGGAAGGTTAAACTGAATCAGAGGAGTGACTGCATAATAGAGAAGCTGTAGCCACAGCGAAGAAGAGGAGAGGAAAGGAGAACACATACGTTTCCCTTGTCGAAGTCTCCTCCTTGGATCATAAAGTCCTTGATGACACGATGAAATGCAGAACCCTTGTACCCAAAGCCCTTCTCACCTGACCAAAGTACAGCACTGTCAAGAATTGCGACTCCCTCCAGCCCAAGCAATCAAAATCCACAGTAAAGGTGAGATATTTTGCTCAAAAAGGACAAAGGTACAGCATATTTAAACCTGTGCAAAGAGCCCGAAAATTTTCTGCGGTCTGGGGGCAATCATCCCCGAACAACCCTATCACAATCCTCCCCACATCCTTCCCCACCGGATTCCCAATACTTATGTCGAAGTACACTTTGGTGGTGACTGTAGACTGCACCTCAGCTTCCTAAAATTCCACCACGCAATGCAATCAAACGAAGAACAGATTAGAAGCACAAAAGACCTAACGGCAACCAATATGGCGGAAACGAGGGTCATTCTAGCAGTCATGAAACGGAGAGTGACGAAAACCCTAAGTGATTGGAAGCTTACAACCTTCAATTCGGCACGAGGCGAAATGGCGTAGCGGGCTTTGGCTGGGGAAGCGGGTGAGACTGAGAAGGGCGAGATGAACTGACGCGGCCAGGGGCTCTTACGGAGGCCCAGGGAAGCGTGCGAAGGGCTCAGAAGAGAAGGGCGACCGGAGCTTCTCGACCCGCCGGTGGCGGCCGTCGGGCGCACGATCGCCTGCAAGAGGGAAAAGGAGAGTGAGGAGTATGCGAAGCTGAAGAAAATGGAAAGGGGGAGGGACTGATTCTACGATGGAGGTGAAGGAAGCCGCCATTGACGGAGGAGGACGAGGAGGGGTTTGGGTTTCAGCTTTGTTGTGTATGGCTTTGAGCGATATGATGGCGATAAGGTCGAGGGGATGCTGGTGTTTTTGTGGTATTGTTTTTTGTTTTTGTTTTTGTTTTATTCGGACTGTTTTGGCAACAGAAACAGCGGATCGTTTCGGACCACACACCAAACTTTCTTCCTCCGATGGGCCGTTTTCGCATTTGCTTTTTGTTTTTGTTTCTTTGTTTCTATGTTCGGATAGGACTAACAAAGAGGAAAATATCAAATTTTCAAATAATTTTTTTTATTTTTATCAAAACTATATATATATATATATATATATATATATATATATATATATATATATATAATGAATGGTTGGCGATCCATATCATCTTAATTTTGTTCTCCCGATTTAACAAAATACTGAATCGAACACTATCTTCATATCAAACCTGCTCGAATTAGATCAGAAAATCCACAGAAAATTTATGAATCCATGTGCTATGACTCGAATGGGAAGCCAAATCACATTTCCAGCACGAACATAGATGATAGCCCTACCAACGGGTGTGCACAATACAATACGAATTTGAAGAGAGCAGAAATCATTGGGTCTATCGAATTAATTTGCAGGCAATGCAATCGATATACAAACATGTTGGGGGAAAACTGTTGTCTGTAATGAGATCTATAGAAACATGTATAAGACTTTGATCCAAAGGATCGGATCAACTTGTTCCAAGACAAATAAATAGCACAGCCGTGCACCGACACGATGCGTGAAACAGCATGCATCGAACAATGATGACAGCTTTGAGAAATCGACACTTCTTACCACAGTTGAACCACAATGGCGGATGATGCTATTGTTGCAAGTCGCTCATTGCTCTATAATATAGAGCAAGAACAGGTTGTCTTCTTCGGCAGCTCCTCGACCTTCTTTTCTGTTTCAATTATAGAAAACGGATAAACAGCAAACCTTTTGAATTCGAATAAAATTTTGCAGTACATAATATATTAAAAAGATTGAAAGCAGACACGAATGGCTGAGAATTGTCTGAAGGAATAAAAAAACCGGGTACAGATACAGCTAGGTGTTGTGTCAACTAAAAAAATTTCCGAATAAAGCGACTCTAGAAATCTTCAACCTGGATCGCCATGGTTCAATTCACAGAAATAGCCTTTTTGCTGTAGTGGAACAGCATATATTGTTCTTCTTGTCGGAGGGAGCCTCGTGTGCCAGGTTCATCTTTTTATTTTTCTAAACATTTCTGGTAATCTCAAAAGATGTTCAACGACAGGCATACTGCAGGAAAATAATCCTTCCTATTCTAGTTCACATCAGAAGGCACGAATGGTGTTTCAAACGTGAATTTGACAGTTTCTACGCTGCCATATCATCATTCTATGACCAGCCAATGAACAAATAACAAAACCTTGATCTTTTAAAAAATGTTCTGCCATATTATTATCCTACATTTGTATACTACACAATGGGAAACTAAAAATATGTTTCATTTATCTATAGATGAATCAAACCCATGAATGCTCAGTTACCATCTAAATAGTAAAAAAATCAACACAAGTGACCGGTAACTCAACTAAAACTGCAAAAATTTTGCACAATCACTTTATGAGACATAGAACTTCATAAAATTATCATGGAGTTTTCCAACTAGGTTTATCTGAATCCTTTTTCATGTTAGAACGTCTGCTACCATTTAGTTAAAAGCATTTTGGAGCACCAAGAGACATGGTATTTCATAAACATCTATTTTAACTTCAGTGAGACCAATAGGAGACATAAGAAAGTTAATAATGTGCCGCACCAAGTAACATCATCCAGCTCACCTGTTTTTGTTTTAGTCAATGATGGTTGTACCACGACATGCATGGTAATACCATCGGCAGGAGGTTCACCAAAAGGTGATCTGCACTGTGCAATTGTCTTGCTGTTCTCTAGTATTTTGCCTGCACTTATCAATTTGACATCATTTGCCACCTTTGGTACGATCTTTTTATCTACAGCAAGAATGGAAGAATGGAATACAAATCAGTGATATAATCGATCACGTGAACCAAAATAGAAGAGCCAAAATTTCCATAAATAGCACTTCAAAATAATACAAGAAGCATGATACACATACATGTGCATACGCAAGAAAATCCTACATACCCTCCACAGTCAAAACAGCCAAAAAGCTAGAGCTCAAGGCTAACCATGATAAAAATAAGGCTCGATCGTTTCAAGTTCTGGTTTTGAGGCAGCAATGGCGTGTAGACTTGTTAAATGACATGCACATGCAAGTTGAGCATTTGGTGTGACACAAAGACCATCAATTTGAAATTTCAGCATCTTGGACAACACTAGCAGGATAATTAATACAAAGGAATTTTCCTATAAGGAAAGGTCTAGCCACTATGAGACGTACAAAAATATGAAAAGGTCGACTTGTGCGTCTCTGAGAAAGGCATGCAAGGTTGTGCACAGAAACAACAAAAAGAATGTTAATGGACACTATTATACCTACTGATGCATACATCACAGTGCATACACTATGAGTCCATCAGAAAATACCTTTTAGCATGATTGCAAAAATTTCTGAGTGATAAACAGGGTACTAAAGAAACGAATATCTGAAATACACAGAAAAAAAAGTTCTGCGACCTCGATGAATTTAGAAGCCATTAAATAGAAACTTCAGGCTAAAACATACAGAATCATACAAAAAAATAAAAAGTAAAAGAAAGTAATTTGTAAGGGGAAAAATAATGAGTTGTCGCCCTTTGAATTTTACTTCGACAGACTTAAAGTTTTTGTTGAAGATGGTACAATCTGGAAATTCAAATTATATCATGACTTGAGTCCTATGCCTGTCTTCTAAACATCGATAATTAGGATATCTGGTTGATCATAGTCACAAAATCCATATACTAGTTACCTGCCCTTGGTCCATTTGAGACACTTATTCAAGGTAATATGATACATAATACACTTTATCAACAAGTGGATTAGATCATTACACATAACATCACAAACAGTGCACCAAATTCAAACAAATGAAAAGTTGAAGGATGTCTAATATTTCGTTTAACATTTAATTAATTGAAATCAACTACCACGTCAAAAGCCCCAATAAAATTGCGAGCATACAAAGAAGCAAACAGATGATCCACCCAAAAACAAGGTTTTTGACTGGATGAAAGATCACAAAACCAAAGAGTAAAAAGAAACAGAAAGTTTCTTGCTTACGAGATTGCCAAAAAAACGGGTTTTGACTTGCCGATCAACGAGCGAGAAAAACTCAAAGAGAAACCGGGAACTCCTACCTCGCGGCCACTCGGAGATTATCCTTTCTTTGAGCATGGCAATAGTGGAAGAAGAAGAGTAGCGGATCGGGCCGATGTCCGATCCATCGTATAGCCGGAACTTGAGCTCGACCAGATCCTCTTCTGGCATTTGTTCTCTCCGATCTATCACCGATCACCCCAACATCACAAAAACCAAAACAATCAATCAAGAATCATCAAGTCATCCACCGGAGACAACATCTGCTATCATCTCCACATCGAAATCGGGAGAAAAGCTCGCACCTTTAGGGGCAGAATCGAACGGGGACGGCGAGGTGGAGAAGAGAGGGCAAATCCGCAAAACCCAGGAGTGGATCAAAAAGGGTATCTTGTGGAACAGACCCGCGAGAGGAGTTCCCTGACATATACTCGTAGAGTTAGGGTTCAAGAGAATGAGTGATGACACGAGGAAAGAAAGAGAGGTGCGACCAAAATTGCCAATCCAATCCCACAAATATTACATATCCCAATATCTTTTTTATTGTTTTTCATTTAAGCCCTCCAAATATCTGTATATATATATATATTAAATTGAAATAAATTTGTATTAATTAATTTCGGATGAATATAAATACAAACACATTGATGTCGGCCCCTTCAAGCGGCCACTAAGATTGCGTTTTATACGCCACGTAGACAAAACTATCGGCAGAATCAACACGTGTCGTAATCACATTCTGTTGGGTGACAAAATTGCATTTATATTCCTCAAAATGTAATAGTTTACAAATTTACTCCTCTAAGTTAAAATTATATTCATATCATTGTGATTAATTTCCATTGATTCACCGTTAATATAACGATATTAAAAATAAATTTAACACCAAAATTTCCTTGGAATATATTAAAAACATGGTATAATTTTATTGAAAAAAATTAATAATATTCCCATATTTATTTTTTATATGGGGCATTTTTGAATGAAAATATCCTCAAGTCTTTTACTAAAAAAATACCTTGTCACATATGTTATTAAAAAATCGATAATTAATTACTATATTTTTTTAAAAAATAAAAAAGATCTAATCATCTTAGAATCATTAGGATATGATTCTAATATTATTAATTTTTTATATTTTTTATAAAATTTAAAGCTGATTAATTATCAAAATTAAAGATTTTTTTGATAGCATCTTAATTAAATCATTAAGTAAAAATATAAGGATATCTTCATCCAATGTGAAAACAGAGATGCCCTAAAGTGAAAGAAAAAAAAAAAGAGTATGAGAGACATCATCTGATAAAAAAAATAATATTGAAAAAATTCGATAAAATACCCAATCATAATAGATCAATTACTTGGTGAAAAAAATATAAGATACTTTTATGTATTTAATTTTCTACATTTTAGCTGTAAGTATATATACCTCATTCCACATCACAATGTCCAGGAAATATGATGGTCATGTGAGTTCAAACTGGACATGCATTCTTTTGTCAACCCAGCTGACTCTGGAAAGACTTTGAACACCTCTCATGGCACAAACTGCACAAGACCAGTAAACTCCCTTAGCCACAACAACCTTGACTGCTTCAGAACACAAATTCCACTTTGTTATGAGGACATGATGTCTTCATGGTGGAAAATAAATGCATGAATTCAATGTTTGCTTTGAAGATGAGAAGGGAATAGGAAATTACCAGAATCTGAGGAGCTTGAAATAATAATAATAATAATATATATGTAAGAGTAGACTAAACAGAAGCATGGTGAAAATTTCTCATTGTGTACAAAAAAAAAAAAGAGAGTAGACTAAAGATCACTAAACAAACCATGAAAGACACTGATCAGGGTTCTCATTGCTACCTGCAAATCATGTAAATAAAAGAGTCAAATAGGCACATAAACAAAGGGGTAAAGGAAAAAAAAACAAAAATTAGCTACAGGAGAGCTGTGTTGTTCATCCAGTATGTTAGCAGAGCATTGTTTAGGGCAGTGGCTCTTCGAAAACATGGAAAAGGGAAGGATAAGAGGAAAACGACATCCTCTAATTTGCAATTCCTAACACTTTTTCTTTTCTTTTTTCTTTTGAGCAGAATGGAGAGTGATCCTTTCAAGGGTGAGTGAGGTTCAAGTAATCTGCCAACATGCCACATGAACCTAAAACACTTTGGTATCTGTTCTTCCAAATGATGCCTCGAAGTGGAATTGTGACATGTCTTGAGATCAGATTGCTGCCCACAAAGGGCACCCAATGAAGGCGGAAAGGGAAAGGAAAAAGGGGTCTCAACCCTTTTGGGAATGGTGGGATCAAAATTTTAAGAAACTTATATAAAGACATACATTTATTTATATTACTTCAAATTCAAATTTATTTTTAGCATACATATAATCGTCAAAATTAAAAACATTAGTAATATATATGTATATATATATATCTAAATGTTATGTATGATCTCTAATCATGATCCGAGTAGCTTAGTCAAACTTGTATCTAGATATGTATGCCCAAAAACATATGAAATGATAATAATAATAATAATAACATTATTATTATTATTATTATTATTATTATTATTTAACAATTAAGGGATCCGTGCATCACATTATTCCACAATCTGAATCCATTTAAGTATTTAAATACCTAACTCGATCTAAATACCCATTTTAATACTCAGATATGTTCCAAACTGAAGACTAAAAGGTATTCGAATCTAATTTATTAGTGTCCTCTTATCATTTAGCTTCGCTATAAATCACTTGGAAGTTTCTGACAAGTCTCCTGGAGATGTGGGCAAAGTCAGCAGTGCATGTCTTACCCAGTGAGCGCTCTCCAGATTCATGGAAAAAGTACATGAGACTCCGATGAATGTCTTACCCCGTGAGCTCTCCAGATTCCTGGAAAGTGCATGGACTCCATCCACAGGACAAGGAGCTGTGGATCTAAATCTCCACACGGCGGCCGACACCTGCCTGCCGTGCTGTGTTTGACCAGCGGAGGATTGCTTGTGCCGCCGAATGCTGTCTTTCTATTATCATTATGACTCTCTCTCTCTCTCTCTCTCTCTCTCTCTGTGTCGGTCTTTGACATCTTCAACAGCCGGATGAGTCTGGATCACGCCACCATGGTCGTCGCCCACTGCCGGCAAACTTCGCTATAAAGACCTGCTTCCTCCCCCCCCACCCCACCCCCAACCACACCACAAACACACCTTCCCTCTCCCTTGTCCTCCTCCCATTCTTTGTTTGCTCTTTAGCTGAAACAAACAAAAAGAGGGTTGAGGATTATGGAGTCTTTCACTCCTTAGGCAGAACAAAGAAGAGTTCTTTCTTCCCTCTCTTCTTTGTTCTTTGTCTATTCCCTCAGCTTCTGGGTCATAACCTATGGAGGAGAAGCCAAGATTCACAGGGAATGGTGTGCTGAGGCTCCCCCCTGGGTTTAGGTTCCACCCCACCGACGAAGAGCTCGTGCTTCAGTACCTTAAGAGGAAGGTTTACTCCTCTCCCTTGCCATCCTCCATCATCCCGGAAGTCGATCTCAGCAAGTATAATCCATGGGATCTACCTGCTTGTGGTTGGTGTTCTAACCTGATCTGATACCATACCTCTTGATGAATTGATGTTTCACCTCGATACGTGATGCTGCAGGTGGGTGCGGGTGCGAGGAAGTGAAGTACTTCTTCGGCCTGAGAGAGGCCAGAAATCCGAACCGGAGCCGCCGGAACCAGGCGGCTGGATCCGGTTTCTGGAAAGCCACAGGGAAGGAGAAACCAGTGACGGCTTCCTGGTGCCACCAGGTGGTGGGGATGAAGAAGGTTTCCGTCTTCCACCGAGGGAAGCCGCCCACCAAGACCGAATGGATCATGCACGAGTACCGCCTTGCCGGCCCTCATGCTACTACCACATCGGACGCAACTCATGTGAGTTCCTACTTCCCCGTTCTTCCTCTTCCTAGTCCTAAGAAGAAGCCATCAGAGAACTCTCACCCAACCTTGGAGTATAACAAGCTAGTCCCTACTGAGCATGCAAAAAGTTGCTGTCATCGATCGATGCAATAATCTTATAATAAATCAAAATGAAGAACCGAGGAGGTTACTGATTCGGGAAAGATCTGAACCTGATGATGCAGGGTACCATGGCTGCAAGGTGGGATTGGGTGGTCTGCCGCGTCTTTAAGAAGAAGAGAGCGAAGATTGAGCTCGGGGAAGACCACAGGCAGGAGTCGAGCTGCGTCACCGAACTCTCTGATGGTTCTGGTGACGGAGAGGAAGCAAGTTCAGGCAGCATGAGTTTGACTCCATGAGAACATAGGCATGTCGCGCTGCTGCATCATTAGATCAAGACTTTTCTTTCTTCCTTTTTGTTCCTCAGAAGCCAAATGCAAAATAAGCTTTGAGCTGTAACTTGTAGGATGCCTTATCTACGACTTAGATTCAAAAGAGCTTTACGCAGCAGTTGAACTGATGGGTAATATGGAAATGAAAACTTCAATGTCCAGAAGAACAAAATGTCTCCTTATTTGATCTTTAGTTTTGTCTAATGAAGTATTAAGCAATACTATGAAGGGATACACAGAAGAAATGGCACATTGCAAGTTGTGTCTAACAGTGAGGAGGGTACTATCGAAGAGGAAGTGCTTTGGTGGTGCAGAGGAAAAGATCAAATGCTGTGAAAAGAGGGGAAGAAAAAGCCAGATAAGGAGGGCTATGCACATACGCTTTTAGTCTGAGCCGAAGCAATAGGGCTGATGGTCCCTTGACAAGACACACAACTTGGCCAAGAATATCTTGCACTAGATTTTGGTTTGACTAAGGGGGAGTGAGACCCATGATATAGAGATAGATGCAGTGCTGACCTTGTCAAATGAGGCTCTTTCATGGATCTTTAGCCTTCTGAGATGTGATCCTCCAAGTTTCTTGTAGTCATTTCGTCGACAACTTTGACTGCACATATATAAAAAACATCAAACCGATACAATTTCTTATGTAATCACAAAATAAAATGAAGAAGATGATTAAAATGCAAGGAGTAATTTTCATTAAAAGGAAGGAAAATGCAGGAAATCGAAATATACCGAGTCCAATGATGCTGCATGCATGCATGCGTTCCACAGCACATGAAGAAGTAGGGGGCACAGAGAGTGATTGCTATCCCTGTCAATTTACGCTTGCCAAGACATTCATGAAGTTCCTTGTGAGATTGGTTTTGGAATCATCGCCCATTCGAAGAGCCTCGGGAACTCTTTCGAGACGGCAACCCCGCAGCCTCTTTTTCCACATTTGATTCCTTGACTGACAGCTCTCCCCCGCTGTGCCCTTCTTTGAACACTCTTTTGGTCTCTGTCAGGGCAACAAGTGGCCACCCAAAGGAGTAGCAGAAGATTAGGCGACACAAACATGACCAACTTGAAGCAAAAGACAACGGCATGAGCAATCATAGCTCAAACGAGTCGATGAACAAAGAGATGAAACAGTCAAACCTGTCACCCGCCAAGGAAGAAGCTGTGGTTCGTAATGCTTGCATGTCCGGATCAAGCATGAAATATAACTCCACAGGAAGTACACATCTTGAGTGTGGCACTGGACTGCTGACTCGGTTTTGTTCTCGGCGATCATCGATCAAGGAAGACTGCCGGCACGGTGGAACACGCCATTTCTTCAAGCTTTAATAAATAGGCTTTTGACCAACCACCCCGTTGACTGGGGAATTCGAGCAGAACAAGAAACAAAGACAGGCACCAAAAATCTAGAAGAGCGTGGGCAGGTTGGGATAATAATGTCACTCAAGCCACGCAATCACACAACAGATAAGGGGACAATTATAGCTTCTGCGTCTACAACATCAACAACACGACTTACTTAGATAGAAGATGCATAGATGCATGCACGTTCGGTCATCAGAACCTGCACATATGTCCAGAAAAACAACTAATACGTAGATCACAAGTTAATGACTACACTTTTGTAATAACAAGGCAAGGCATCGCACCACAATTAAGAAAAGATTTTATGATTGGGATTAAAAGGGAAGATCAATAAACATTGAGAAGATAGGTCATACCAAATTCGAGCAATAACAGTACATTCTAGGACACCAGTATCATATCCAATATTTGATCTTGGATCCAAAACTGCACAAAGAAGGACATGACTTGCATTAAGTATTAGTACAGTCAAGCAAGATTCTTATGGGTTATGATGGATTAATAGACAAGAAGATCTGGTCTGTTTGCTTCCAACTGCAACTGCAGTACTTGCTGTAGGTTCTTGTCGTGGCTCAGCACAAGCCCTCAAGATTGACTCATTCTGCATCATAGAGAAGAAACACATCATTTTCCTAGTAGAAAAATATTATTCCAGTAAAGCAAAAGTTATGCATTTTAAGAGATGTTATGCAATGCAAAATGGTATGGTACATTAACATGATCTTGCGATTTCCAAAATTTTGGATTTATAAGAAGAGAAGGTTTTTGATTGTGATACTTATTATAGCCAAAATTGAACCAGAACAGATTAGACCAGAAAAAATAAGGAATAGCAGTCTTTGAATGTCTAATCTCAAAAAAAATTAACTAATCAACATGTCCATATCATTTTCGACGATTTTCTTCAACTTACCCACTATCAAAATAATATCTAATAGTTTTTTAATACAATCAAAATAACAACTCCATACACCTTAACGGTCTTACCACGACTATATTTGTGTAACACTGATAAAAAAAGTATAGTTGACTTTAAACTGTATACAATTTTTAATATAAGAGGAAAATAATGATCGCAAAAAATCCTTCACATTTCTCCCTAATTTAACACCATCAGTTTTTTTTTTTACTATATGAACAATGTCTCAATCAATATCTCCTTGTTCGATAATAAATTTAAGATCCCTAAAAAGTTTACTAAGGAAAACTTTTTGTCCATCCTCTTAGCTATCCTAACATTTAATTTATCAGTATTTCTAAAACTACATTTTGTACATTCAGTATTTGATATTTTTTCTAAAATTTTTAATTTCTAAAGTTTGTCAATGTAATTTCTACGAGGGCTTATCAATTCGTATATTATCAATTAAAAAGGACACAGATCTAAAATTGATCTTTAACGTTTTCTATGCACTCTTTATAATCTCAAGACTATTGGTTATGATCTTTTATCATCTCAATATACTGAAATTTTTATATAAAATTCATCATTATAAATCTCTATAAACTCTACAATTATAAGTTTTTTTAGCTAGTAAAAATCATGTTTAGATATTTTTAATAATTATTTAATATATAAATATTGATCTTTGGGGTATAGAAAAACAAAGTAATGATCCAAAATCGACCTACTCGAATCCTTAAGAACCCCATTTATCACTGGCATATACTACCGTAGGAAACACATTATGAACCGAGTACAACCCCTGATGGGTTCTTGCAATCCTTGATCGAGCATGTAATATGATGCAAGCCCTAAAAGATCAAGACCCTAAACAATATCGCAAAAGGCAGTGGCGGTAGGGAACGAGGAGCCTCTCACCTGCCAGACACGGTGGAGGGCACTTCTTGGCGTTGTTCTTGTGGGTGGTCGTGAGCTTGATGCGCTTCCACAGGAGCCCCGGCCAGTTGGTCCGCTTCACAATCTCCAACGCTCGCGTCCCCTAGAACACACCCCCCATTAACCCTCCCATCTTCGATGAAGTCACCCCAACGGATCGACAATGTTATATTATCCTTAACGGGTCGGGTTCATGTTTGATCAACCAGTTAAGGCTGATGTAACAGTGATTAGATATTGTTCATCACCAGCATGTCTTTTTCCTGCTTGTAAAGTTCTCGTTAGTAGTCATGTTGGCAACAAAAGTAAATTTCATGTCATCACCAATTAATCTGCAATTCATCTCACTCATAAAACTGTTGCAGGATTATTCAGGCAGGATGCATGATGAGGATGCTAAGAACTTACCTGAGCCTTTTAATCTAAAGATGATATTTAGCACAGTCTGCTTTGTAATCCAAGCTTGTACTTGTTGTGATCATCTTCACTGCCTCCCATGAGAACTCTGGAAATTAGTTATTAAAAGAAGTTAAATTTGCCTCAAAGGCTTAATATTACAGGGAGAAAAAAAATCATTCACAGTCAGTAAAAGTGTTAATCTTTGGTCACTTTCTCCATCTATACCAAATTATCCTTGCTCCCATTGATATCATGGACTTGTTCTTTCTGTGGTCCTTGGCAAAAGCGGAGATTTACCTGCAACTCTTGGAGTATCAATGAAAATTAAGAATATTAGTAACATGGTAATCAGTATTCAGTACTGAAAACACTATTACTTTGTTGCTCTATTTGAAAATACAGATAAGGTATTCAAGACTGTAATCAAGTTTGGAAAATTTTGCTACTTCACAAGTCTTCCTAATGAAGAGGCCAAAAGCTACGTTATGAATGAAGATCTAAAGGCAAATTTGATGCCAGTTCAAGAAAACATTAGAAACCACATCCATCCAAAGTCATAAATTTGAGGGGCAAAAGTTTGAGCAGGAGGAGGAGAAACAAAAACAACTATATCAAGGAGGCAAGAAACAACTGTACCAGCTCATGTCCAGGAAAGTGGATGTACAAAGTTGGACGAACCAATTGTGAGGCCTTCTGAAATAGAAGAACATTGATACGGCCATAATTGGATTGATGTCTTCATTGCTTAATACTCCATAAATTAATGTACCATGTGCTCCGCTAGTTAGGTAATGGAAGTCACTTCATAGGACTTCTCATTTACAGAGGCACAGGATGACACCATCAAGAAGGCACCTGACCTGGGTTCAAGCCTCTGTCTGGGGCCACAATCTCTTGTCATCCATTGTTTCATTTTAGACCTCTCTCCTCGACTCTCGTCAGTTTTAAGTGGCCTTCACTGGTCGTGATCCAATAGGATAAACTTAGGGGGTGGAAACTTCCCTGCAAAACATTTGTCAAAGCATTGAGACAGACAACATATAAAATGCCAGGTTTAGTTCAAGGATCTGCAGAACATTTGTGACAGAGTATTAACAATGCCCAAATGATGCCATGTGAATCACTAGAAACATATGAAGTGTATGGCTAACCCAATAACGAAAGCTTCGTAAGGGGACTGGAGCAGGCTACCATGAAACAAAAGATCTTTCTAAAGAGATTTGATTCAGAACTATTATATGTCCAAGGTGCAATATTGAAACATTTCAGAGGTTTTCGCTGCTCAATTCCATATATATTTTATCATGCATCAAGACCAGTAAATTTTTATTAATCTCTCTCTTGATTCTCCTCACGCCATCTGCTGCTACTCTCGGCCCGCCAGTCCATTTGTAAGAATTAATACTCCTCTCCTCCTCCTCTGCATTTGCTGCTGCCTCCTTCTTTTTCTCCACCTCCTCCTCTAATCTTTCCTTCTTTGCCTTCCTCCTCTCCTCTTCCCTTTGCATTGTGGTAGGTACCAACATACCATGTGTCTAGGCACAGTTCTGGCACCTGAAATGTACTTGGTCTAGATGTCTTTGTGATTCTTCTGATCAATGTCATGGGGCTCAACACCATGGCCTCTGTTTTACATCTGACTATAAAATAACATTTACGACAATGCAAACCAAATTACTAGTTTATAGAGAGAGAGAGAGAGAGTAATACACAACTTTAATAATCAATCATGGAGAACTATCTTTAGAACAGACATTAGCATTCATAATAACAAACAATATAATTTACATGCATACCTGAGTCTTTCAACATGCAAAATCATTAAAATTTCCTCTCTCTCTCTCTCTCTCTCTCTCTTTGATCGATGATCTTCTTTGCCTCGAAGTGCTAATGTTGTCCATCTCTGTGGGTGCCATCCCTTTTGAATGGTAATACCTGAGCTTAGTTTTATGCATACACATCAGAAATGAAGATAAGAGCATCTTTCCTAACCTTATGCTGTTCGAAATTATAGTAATAAACCAATATTTCTTGCCAGTATATATTTTTGTACAATTTTTATGTACCAAGGGCCATCAAACCATCCTGGTTATTTTGAGACTGAGGATGGAAGGTTAGGATAATTTGGATTTATTTATTGGGCTTCTCTTGTGGAAGGAGAAACTGAGAAAGAATTCCTCTATCCGTAATGTTCCAAAACATCAAAATAAACTAGCTTCAAAGATTATATTACGTTCCACCTGTAAATCCTCAAGACTTTTAAGCATTCAGATACTCAATGTGTAATTTATTCTTAAGCTTCCTCCTCCGCCTCCTCCAAACCTCCTATTCCATAAGAAGAGGAGTTGATGACGGTCCATTAGACAAGGGGGAGGAATAAAGAAAGAAGAGAAAGATGACAATTTTGAGATTGATCATCAGTGGTAAGATAAACTATTAACATTAACTTTTTATTATTCAATATCAGTAGGTTGCCTTTATCAACTATGACAATAGCATTGAAAGAAGAGGAATTGTGACAGAACCTAAAATTTAAGAACAAACTTGATAGAGAAAAGTGGAGAAACTACTTTGAATTTATGGTTCTATTAGAGGAACCATTAGTGGTACTTGGGGTTTGTTGTATTGAGCTGTACCACTCGGTATGGGCGATATGTATCAATCCGACAAGGGATCGGTACGTGGACCGCCCTCTCGTGGGTAGCACCCGTTACATGACCCCATATCGGGCGATATGGGATCGTCTATGCTAGATACAGGGTCTGTACCGATTGGTAGCGGTTAAAATATGACCATTACCAACCTATACCAATAACGGTCGGATTTCAACCGTTATCAATTAAGGGCTCATATTGTCTTATTTCAAATGGTCAATTTAACGTTTGAACCATAGGAAAAGGTTTTAAAACCCTTTTGTCTACCATAGTCGTCCGCCCAACGTGCAAGTGCAAAGGCAAAGGCAAAGGCAAAGATGAAGGCAATAGCATCAATCGTATCGTTAAAAAGAATCGAGTCGAACGATGAGACACATTCTCAATCATATTCAACAACCGGCTCGGTCCAGAGACATGGTAGCAACGTGAACAGTAGTGCTCAACCAATGATGGTGACAACGCCAGGGAGTCGATGGTTTCGTCTACACAATTTAAGGGTGGCACATGGACCGACGAGTAGTATTTTACACATACAACCCAAGATTCAGATCATGGAGCTCAACAACATACTGATCAAGTTTATACACAGAAGGGGAAGGTAGTGGATGATTTTGAGCAGATGCGACAGAGATTACACGACATAGACAACAAAGCTCATCGTATTCATAACCGTCATATTATAAAGAATCTTACGGCCAACAGCAGTACGGTGATATATGGTCACACTTCTCCGAGCAAGAGTACGATGATTGATCTTATAATACAAGGCAACAGATCAGTGGTGAAAGTAAAAGTTTTGATATTCTCCATGTCCTACACTAATACATGCCACAATCATCCTTGCCTCAAGAGTCGCCTCAGAAACATGTGATTCACAACGATCGGACCACGACTATCACCATATTGATGCACCAATGGCATATGGTGTATCAATATACTATGTCGTGGGATCATTTTTAGGATTTGATCCAACATATCAAATTGATATATATATATATATATATATATATATATATACATATATATATACATATACATATATATATGATTGAGGATTTTAATCCACCGCTTGTGCAGTCCCGTCATTTTTTTTTGGTAAAATCAGGTATATCCATCGATTGATTACTTAATTTATTTGAATCCTAAAGTTTAATTTATTTAAAAAATAATATAACAAATCAAATCATTTCTTTGTAGATAATTCAATATTAATAGAATAAAGGTTCGGAACGTACCACAAAGTTACTTCGCAAAGCTCGAAAAGATATGTATTACTATTCTTTCCTAATTTAGATTATTTTTACTAAAAGTATACTAAATTTATATTTATTTTCAACTTAAAATCCATCGATTGATTACTTAATTTATTTGAATCCTAAAGTTTAATTTATTTAAAAAATAATATAACAAATCAAATCATTTCTTTGTAGATAATTCAATATTAATAGAATAAAGGTTCGGAACGTACCACAAAGTTACTTCGCAAAGCTCGAAAAGATATGTATTACTATTCTTTCCTAATTTAGATTATTTTTACTAAAAGTATACTAAATTTATATTTATTTTCAACTTAAAATTCATAATTTTTTTATTTTTCATAATTTTTTGGAGCTATTTTCAGTAATTTTACCATATCATCAGTATGCCCAGGCGTACCAACATATGATATGTCGATATGCATTGGTGTGTACCATACCAACGACTGATCGGTACATCAGTACGAACCGATAAAGTGAACTGTCACTAGTACTAACCCTTCAAGTCAATTAAATGCAAGCAGAAATAATAATGCAAAGCCAATTAAGCACCAAAACACAACATATCATTCAATACCATAAAAACAGAAAATTTGTTTGTCATGAAAATAACTTTCTAGGGTCAAGCAACCATTTTGTCCACCTTTGTCAAAATCCTCAACCACAAGATCCACTTGAAGTATCATGAAGTTTCCAATGCATTTGGACATCTAGTTTACCAAAGAACATTTTACACAATATCAACATGTATCGAGAAAATATACATAACACAGACAGCAGGCGTGTGTGTCAACTTAACTGTACTGTAGTCAATAACAAAAGCACTCTAGGGATTTAGCAACTAGCTGTAAAATAATGATCAGTAATAATGTCTAAACTCCCAGCTTCCCCTATAATAAACCGTGAAGGACAGGTGCTTCCAGTATGTCACCATGATACACAGGTTTATGTCATTCATATGCACCAAGTTTCACTAGCATGGCTTAGAAGACAACCACAAAAATAAAAAGAATCTCATACTTGGGCTCTAGGAAGACTTTAAGAACAGAAAAGTTAGTATTAGCAAGATGAATTTAGAAGTTAGAAAGGATACCACTCTTGAAAGTTTGTTTTTAATCATTAATTTGCTTGGTTTTCTGCAACAACACCAGAGACACCACAACAGATAGATGCAGAGAGCCTTTATACCAGGTCAGCTCAATACAAAGCTACAATTTATATATACCATGAGAAGTGTGTGATGCAAAATAGACATGAATTTTTTAACGTGTCCCAAATAAAAGAGGAGCCAGAGATAGTAGCCTCAACAACTTAAGATAGATAACGCCTTCATTGGGTACAAGATTGAAATGATAAGATATATTGACCTGAAGTAGTCAAAGCTCAATCGATCTTTCAAATTCATCTGAATGTTTGGTTACCAGGTTTAATCTTTCGAGGAGAGAGAAAAAAACTATATCAAGTAAATTGTGTCCTGATTGTGATGACCTGCAGTTTCCTCACTAGATACTGCTACTGAAAAGTTAACTACCTGAAACTTTGGATAATGCGGTGGAGTTTGAGCTGAAGTTTAGGTCAACCTAATTGTTCCAGTTTTTCAAATTAATGTCAACCTAGAGTTACCTTCAAGCCAGAGATTCATTGCAACTTGTCATTATATTATAGCATGTCCAATTCCAAGTCTAAAATATCCAACTCAGCTTTGGTCACCATGGAAGCCACTGTGAGACCATGAAATTTGCACTCCATTTTTTCAAGTTCATTGTTTTTCTTCTTTGGGTTCTTTGAAATCCCAATTTTGTTCAGATACAAATTCGTAAAGCACTGATGTTTTTATTTATTGCTGTGGTAATGTGGAAGAACCCCCTCGAAAAATTAGGGATGTAGAAGAGTCATGTAAATCAGCACTAATTTATTAAGAAAAATGAAGAAACTTGCAATAATTTGCTTAAAAGCAAAGAACCAGCAACGACACGATGCATACCCAATAATCCTATATTGACTTAGTTAAAACTCGTTGTGAAAATTCACTTAAGGCCATAAAAAATTTGCTCAACTTGCAGGAGTTTGTATGGCTGGACAGGCTTATTTACTAACAGGCCTCTTGAATTTTAAAATAGTATTACACAATTAGCTGAATAGAGTATAACATTATCATCCAAATAATGTTAGTATTCTCAACTATCATTGAACAATCAAGATAAATGGGAATGTACGCCTTGTAATGTAGCCATACCTTGCCAGTGGCAGGGAACTCCTAATATCTCATAAAATAAAAAAGAAATTTGCAATAGAAAAGGCAAATACAGGGGAGGCCAGGTGAACCGAGACTCCAGCAAATGTGTATTATATGCGAAAGGTCAACTGCTGTGAATGGTTGGGTATTGAGGAAATCACAAAGTCACACACTCTACAACAATTTTATCAAACATGATTAGAAGACCAGGATATTCTCTTTTTTCTATCAAAGGGGAAAAGAAAAGAGCATGATGTTTGCAAATGGCCAACAAGTCATGATTTGAGAATGTATGGCATATCTTAATTGCTATATCATAGACATAAACAACATACAATGCTCTCTTCCGAGCCATAATCATAAACGCCTAGGCATGGAGAGAGTGACTGGATTCCCAGGATGATCACTAGAAATAATGACACAGATACAAATACTAGTACATTTTTGACACTCTTAGATACAGTTGTGACAGTGGAAAATGCATCATATTCGACCAAGTTTTTTGTGAGGAGCCGAGAATTTGTATTTACACTATGGACAACTGAGAGACCTAAGAACTTATTAAACTGCAGGAAAGATAAATTAAGGTGCTTTTGGGACTCAGTTGATGTACCTTCTTTGCGGTTGATATATGAACTACATGATCAACCTATCTTAATTGCTTTTCGAGACAGCCAAATCATAGCAGCTTCAGTGACTTTGCTCTCCTCCACCATCAGTTGACTCAATCGGCAAGCATTCATGACGAGTAGTTCAATAGCATCACTGACGATTCCCGGGCACCGAGTAATATCAACCACCTCCAACTGCTGGCCGCAGTGCTTAAGCAAGGAAATCAAAGAAGCACCCGTCAGTGCTCCGCACCCTCTTAATCTGATCTCCACCAGATTCCTGCAAGACGCAAGCATCGATCCCACCTCCTTATCGGTCAGCGTCTCAGTGTGGGACAAGTCCAGCCTCCGCAGCCGCTGCATGCTCTGACTGAGGAAGGTGAGCAGGCCGGGTTCCCGCTCCACGACATCACAATTCACCAGGGCGAGCTCCTCAATCGCCGCACCAGCCGGGGACGATGCGAGGGAGCGGAGCCCGTCTCCCGTGACAAGGCAGCAGCTATGCAGCCGTAGGGCGGCGAGCTGGTGGCCGGACCCGCTGGGCGCGCCGGTGCCGCCACGGTGGTCGTCGGCAGCGATGGCGAAGAGGTGGTCGTTATGAAGGTCGAGCGGGAGGCGGAGGTCGAGGGTACGAAGTGCGGCACCGCGACGATGGATGAAGTGGCGGAGGGCGTCGCGGCTGCCGCCGTCGTAGAGGAGGAAAGAGGTGAGGGCACGGCAGCGTTCGGCGGCATGGAGGAGGACGCGGTCGGCGATCGCGCGGCAGGTGCGGAGCTCGAGGCCGAGGAGGCCGGGGAGGCAGAGGGGGAAGGCTGGGGATGAGGGGCCGTCGCCGGTCCCCTCGCAGGCGCGCAGCTGCAGCCACCGGAGTCCCGCGCACCGGCGCCACAACCAGGAGAGACCGCGGTCGGCGGCGCAGATGCCGGACAAGGATAGGCTCTCAAGCGGCAGCGTCACGGGCGTCGACTGATCGACATCGTCGTCCTCGTCCTCTTCAGCCGGCGGCGGCGACGGCTCTTCCGCTTCTTGCCATGGCGGTTCTCGCCGACAGCCGGGGAGGCGTTTGGGGCGTGAGCGGACGAGGGAGAACGATCGGAGAGAGGGAAGGGAGGAGAGCCAGCAGAAGGATAGGGGGAGGAGAGAGGCGATCCGGAGGGAGGTGAGGCTGGCGAAGGCGGCGGCTGAGGAGTGGAGGGCGGAGGGGGAGAGGGGGGAGGCCGGGAGGAAGCGGAGGATGGCGAGGCGGGGGGAGCATGCGGCGGCGGCGATGGAGAGGAGGAGGGCGTCGGCGTCCTCGCGAGCGGAGATGACGGTGAGGTTGGTGAGGAAAGGGTAGTAGGCAAGGATGGAGGAAAGCGATGGTGAATTACCAGTACCAGCAGTAGCATCAGTGGCAGTAACTATATTTGGGGGGATGCGGAGAGAGAGGGATGTGGTGGAGGAGCGGAGGAGCGAGAGCCAGCGCTTGGAGACGAGGGAAACGGACGGGGCGGAGGAGGGAGGCAGCCGCTGCAGGATCTCCTGAACCAGCTCGTCGCATAACACCACATCCATCTCTCTCTCTCTCTCTCTCTCTCTCTTTTCTTGACAGCAACCGATGACGAAGAAAGGAGAAGGAAGAGGAAGAAGAGGAGAACGGGGAGGTTGGGGAGGCGGTCGGTGTGGATGGCGACGCGGACGGATCAGGAAGAGGGCAGATAAGGGAGAGCTGAGGAATGTCGCGAGGGCCCCACCGGCTCCGCTAAGTCTCTCCCGACTTCGCTTCTGCCGCCAATGATTCACGAAACTACCACCGTACTTCTTTCCGAGCTTATCTGCGCCATTAGCCATCCGAATACCCATCTCACGATTGGCTGAACCTGAAGTGGACCCACTGCGAAAATAGAAATCCAAACATATGGTCGAGTTACCCGCACAAACTTGGGGCCGTGCGCAATACGCCGCAGCAGATTTTGACGCGTAATATGGTGTGTGACGTCCGCATTCCTCCGCTAACCGCAATCTCATACCGATACTGGCCCGGCGTTGCCGAACACGCTATTTTACCTCCACTGTGGTTGCCACTTTTTGTGGGGCCCACCTGGGGCTGGGATTGGTACGCTGTACCTCACCACGTGTACTGACGGTATGCATACGGGTATTCCAACATACATATATATATGGTATTCTAACAGATATATTATTTGTTATAATATATATTCTAACAATATTATAATATGATTTTTAAAAAAAATACTTACCTTTTTTATATTTCGCAATCAATAGTTTCATTTTATTTGTTTCAAATAATATCTCTAATTTTAAAAATACTATACTTGAAAATGTTTTTCACATGTTGTATTATTTTTTACTATCACAATAAAGTTACTATAAATTTGATTTGAAGATACTATAAATAATTTAATTTGATTCATAATCTCAATCAAACTATTTATAAGTCTAAATATACGGTACTGTAACGACCAAAAAGAATGACATAATATCATTTATAATTTTTTTAACAATATTTATAGTATTTTTAACACATCAATAAAATACTATAAATATTTATTAAAACTATTATATATATATATAAGGTAATTGATGAATTGTGCCTGTAATTACAAGGTAATTATTAAGTCATGTAGATGACATGATGAACACAGAAAGGAGGTGCTGCCGTGATGGAGAGATGGAGTATTTTATAGGCAAAATTAAGGGCTTTTTTGGAAATTCGCCCGAGATTATTATTATATGTTTATTAGGTACCTTAGAACTCCATAACTAAGTGCTTTTAAGGCATCAAACGTACAAGAGATAACAAGTATATGTGAATGCCGTAACATATCACATGCACTTCCAGTAACTCACACACATTGAGCTAAATGTGCATGTAGATAGAAAACCTCCATTGTTGCAGCAAAACGAAAGCAGCCTTTATTATTCCCACTCGTACTCCTTTTATCCTATGGAGCCGAAAGAGAAGAGACCAGCGTTCTTCCAAATCTCTCTTTGGCCTCCTTGTCGAATGGATCATCACCCAGATACAAGTGGAAGTAAGCTCTGCACAGCAACTCACTCTCCACCTTGCTCACCAGCTCATCTTTCACTGCACCAAACAATCTCACAGTTATTAATCCATATGAGATGTTGCAATTCTCCAAGGTTCTCACCCTTGGCCTGCAGCACTTGTCCAGGAAGCCGAGTTATCTCGATGACCGATCCAGGAGGCAGTTTAGTGCCATCTTTCGCTGCTGCCATGACCCTGCAATGGATCACAAGAAAGGACGTGCTTAGGTTTAGGTTATACACGCGAGGAAGAAAGATAGGATATGTATTCTACTTCTTGATGAGCTCCTCGTTCTTCTGCCCATCGGTGAGCTTCTTCAGTGATCCAACGAGGCCTTCATCGAAGGACTTCCTCACCATGCTCATGGTGAGGCCTTTGAACACTATCACCAGCCTCACAGCGATGCCCACGTCGCCGTCGATCACTGCCTCGTACAGTTCCTTACAGGGTTTCTCTGCGGCCTCGCCAAGCTTCGCCATGAGAAGCTCCTTCGACCGAGCATCAATGTGGACGTACATTCCTGCACACAGAAACAGGGTTCGTGTCAGCATGCGCTCGCAGCATCTCGACCACAGTTCCACCGACCGAAGGCGTAGAAGTTGACGCCGAACGCCAGAAGTTTCCTTCTCCTTAACCCGGTGGCACACAGCTGCTTCCCATCAGGTAGCTTCGCAGGAAACGAGACTCCAGTCTTGGGCTCCACTTCCATCTTCTCCTCCTCCTTCCTGCCTACTTCCGCTTGCATTGTGTGACAGCAGGTGGGGTACCGAGCGAGAACTCAAACGCATGTATAAGAAGGCAACGAGGGCATCGGAGCTTAAAGATCGGTGCGTGGCGGTTGAGGGCATTCAACCTGTGGATCAAAACGACAAGGGAAGGGAAGGGCATTCAACCATCGAGGGCGGTGACTCATTCATTCAGATTTTATTGCCTACTAAACTGCCTTGAATTGGACAGCAAACAACACCGTTGACCCGATTTAATGCTCTTTCTTCCCCATCCCTCATCGACCTCCGATGATCTTTCATCATTTGGTGGTCTTTTATATGAGATACAGACTTTAGACAAATTCCACCGTCGGATCGTAATCTCACTCACTCTGTGTGAATTTTTAGAAGATCAAATCAATCTCATCAGGTTGAGTTGATGATCAAAATTTATCACTTAGATATCAATCACATATACTTAATTCATATTCGTATATGGATACTGCTATCTTTAATATTGCGTGGACGGCGGTTTCACGGTGCGCAAAGCCGGTGTGCTTACCGCACGCAAGGCGATTAAAGTAGCCCGGTGGTGTTAATCGGTGTCTGATCTTGAAGCCGGTGAGCAGAACACGATACCAAAATAATATTATTACAGCAGTGGCAACGTTTCTTTAGAATATGTGTTGGTCAGATTACTGATTCTTTTTGGGGAATATTTGGCCAAGCATGAACTTTTATGCAGAAATATTTCTAATAAAATTTTAAATACCTAAAAAATATAATATATTAACTACAATGATATGTTTTGTACATTCAAATTCAGATGCACGTATGCAAATCACCAACTTTAGAGGGATATCTTTTTCAAGTTTTTAAATAATATATTTACCTATCTAATTTTAATATTGCATATATATATCTCTCTCTAAAATATATATTCTTTCCAAATATTTAATTCTTTCATACACATGAATTCCATTATCACATGTTCAAAATTAACTATTACTAGTTATTGCTATCCTTGATTTTTTTTAGAATTAGTAAGTATTTAAATGCTTGAAATACTCTAAAGTTACTTTCACCAATTATCTAATCTTTGACATTTATTAATAATTTCGAGGGACTTTTAATGCTAATTTAAAATTTAATATCATTATTCTAATGATCATTCGAGAAAGATTAATGGATTGACATATTTGTATTTTTTTAGTTTTATAAGGATATTATGTCAAACTTAAATTTAGAGGATAAACAAAAAAAAAAGTTATCTTTTTTTCTAAAAATGCCTCCAATTTTAATTTTTTTATTTGATGTTTTTTCCCTTTAATATGCTAAATATCCCTTGTTGTCGTCACCTGCTCTTTCAGGTGGGTATTGTTGGGCATCATATTTATCATGCCCATATTGTTAGCCTCTTGCTTGTACACTTCCTATTAATTATGAGACATTCGAGACATCAAGAGACTTAGGATCATGAGGTTTTGGAGCCAGAAATTAACAATGATATTAGCGAACGAGGAGAAGTGAATATTGGTCTTTCGTCGAAGTAGTCCGTTTTGGATGATCTACTCATCGTTGTTGCCATCACCACTATGGTCTTTGTTGACTGCACAATCAAAGAGGGAGGTTGCGTTGAAGGCGAATGCATCGACAATAATGGTGTCAACGCACCACTTAGAAATATCGAGATAATTAACAAGTAGGAATATATCATCATATGATTTAAGGATATGGATTGCTTGATGTTAGAGGAAATGAATTGGATGAGAAATTGCTCCGCAAGGAGGTTCTCCTCGTCGTATTTTTTAATTGTCTTGATAAATTTTTATTATTTAGTGTAAGGGGAGGGGGGGTAACATTTTAAACATTAAAGTATATTATAGTAGAATTTAGCTATTACTTCGAATGTCTCACAATTATTGAGAAAAAAAAATGCAATCTCACTTGGAAGAGAAGATGATGTTGGCAAAAGACATTTATGATATTAAAGAAAAAAAATCACTAAATAGGAAATTTTAAAATCGAGGTACCTTCCTAAAAAAGCTAAAAAAAGGATATTCTTTGTAAAATCATCTTATAACAATTTTTATCAAATAAATAAAAAAATAACATTTTTAAAGACACTTATTTTTTAGAAATTCTCATGGAGCATCCTTGTTACGAAAATATAACCTTTAGCCTCTATCGATCCCTCTATTGCCTTCGTCTTATATTGTCTCCTCCATCACCTCCCATCCTCTTTGCCCCACTAGCTGTAGTCGAACCTATCAATGCTCGTCTCACTCTCACACCTCATCTTTTCTCGTGCAAGGATTATAGAAAATAATACTAGTCAACTAGATAGTAGATTAAAACGATAAAAGTGAGGCAATAAGTTCGATGAAATTTAGGGATGAAGACGAATGTCATAATAGGTCTGACACGATAAAAAAATCGAGAGGTAATAGTGGAGACAGTATAGATAATACAGATTATTTATATAGTAGGTGAGGATATTAAGAGTGAGACGATGAGTATAATAGATCAAGAACTCATGTAGGACAAAGGCAACGGTGGATCTATCGGTGGTTAAAAGATAAAATTATCATTAAAAAAATTATGTCAAAAGTTTTGAAAGTAAGAGAAAACAGATAAATACGTGATTGAGGATAAATTCATATTTCGGAGTCCGAAAAGGCGGGCTGTAAGTGGAGGCAAAACAAATGTGACGAAAATTTGGAGTCTCTCTCTCCCTCCTCCCTTTGTCTCGCTCTTCCTCGCGCTCGCTCCCTTCGATTCCCGGATCGTTTCCACCGCCACCGGCGAATGGGCGACGCCTCCGGGCCCAGCTGCGGCGGCGACGACGAGTGGGAGATCTGCAACGACAACGGCTTCGTCTACAAGCGCCGCCGCCGCCGCCGCCGCCTCATCCGGCCGGGCGAGTCGGCGGAAGGCCCGTCCATCGCCGAGGACCCAGAGGTCGAGCTGAGGCGGCACTGCCGGGCCCGCCGCCGGCGCTGCCTCCTCGACCTTCGGGACAGGTACCGGCAGGAGCTGGAGCAGTGGGATCTCCTGTCGTCGACTCTCCTCGACCTCGCAGCCCCGCCACCGTCCGCCGCCGCTTCGTCTTCGCGACCCGAGCCACCGTCGGTGGAGCTCCCGGAGCCTCCGGGTGGATGTATCCATCAGCCCTTGGTCGATGACCTACTCCATCAGGTACTGGATCGGTGTGAAGAGGACAACTTTTGAAGAGTTAGGGTTAGGGTTAAGCTTCCCGGACCAATTAATTTTTCTGGGTCGGCGTGTTTCAGGTGGAGGCTCAAGAGGCGATTCTCAGGAAGTTGTCGGAGATCTGCGACTATGTGGAATCGTTGTGCAGGGAGAAGGAAGAGGGCTTGGTCGAATCTCTAATAGAGTTGCCGATTTGGGGAAGTCCTCGGTCTCTTATGACCTCATTTTCTGATCGATTGCTTGATAACATCTTATAGATCCATCAGGGATGTGTGTATTTTGTACCATCATATGTATCGTTTTCCCTCAGTTTGCTGATTCATGTATATCTATGATTGTGCGATGGTTTGCGAGGAAGGGATATGGTGCTGGTAGTTAGTAGTTCCTTGGTGCCTGTGCTTTCTTTCTCATGTAAACTAATTTAGGATTCTTGACCTCTTTGTCAGAGAATTTCTAATTAGTTAAGAGCGAAAAACAAGTCTCCTACTTTTGTCGAATGAAAAGATTTGCATACCTTTTCTGGTTCCAAGGTTATCTTAGCTGCAAGTTTGGCATCACAGAAGTAGAACTGAGAATGCCATCTATTTGAACCATTTCATGCAATTTGTTTTCTAGATATTGTACATAGAGAAGCTTTAAACACTTGCTAATGTGACAAATTGTCACTTAGATTTCTGAGAAAAACATGAGGCTAATACCAGTGTCATCATTCATCAAAGAAGAAAAGCACAACTTGAAAGTTAAGAATGGACCTCAGATAACGTGATGGGTTAGTGTGACCAAATTAGACTATAATGATTGGGAAATAAAGGATGTACTCTAATGTTTAATATAGTTATTAATCATATTTGTTATGAATTCTATTCTTTCATCTTTGAGTTACAATTGTTATGTTCTCAGCTGTTAATGGCTACTAAAGTATCACACGCATCAGGGCATGTTAAAATGAACATTTTAGCAGAATTTGCAGATGAATGGTTGTCTCTTGAACTATGTCACATAATTGTTGGATGTTTGGCTGACCAACCTACTCCTTTTTCTTGGGCCATTTATTGTTAGTTTGATAGCTTAGGTCTCGTACGATTCTTTTTTCCAGTATATAATAAGAATTCTTTGTCCTTAGATGTTGGTCAAAATTCTTTATGGCTATCAGGGATCGGCTCAAAACTTCTGGAGTCAGTTAATTTCTTGAATATTCATTATGATCCTTGGAGAAGTATTTAACAATTAAGAGCTGAGTATTAGTTAAAACATTATCTATTACTGATAGCAAACTAATAAATTCAACATTCTTTGAGATATAGTCCAACGAACTGCATGTGCAAAGAGCTTGGAAGAGATTTCAGAGTCCTATCACACTTATTCTGGAAGGGATTACATCAGTTCCTGTCAGTGCAACTGTGACATCGGATATACACTGCTCTCTAATTAAGTGGTTGCAGCATTTGATGTTGAGTTAGAGCTAGCTTAAAAACACACTTCTCTTTTCTGATATAACAGGATTTCGGCTGTTTATATTTCAGTCAAAGCATTGCTGTTGAATCTTTTGCTGAATTCCATAGTTGCCTAGAGGTATACCTTCAACTTGTTCTGAAGCTCTATTTAATGTTGAAGATGAAAATGAGGATTTTTAATTGACTAATACGTTGCTTGGACATTTTAATAGGAAGTATAAATTATGTGTCAGTTTGATATTCTATGACGCATTGCACTTCACCTTTTGTAATATTTGGTCTTGGCCTGTTGATCATATGATACCGGTGCCGATCTGTTTGCTGAAATATGGAATTTAGAGCAATTGTACATTTAGATTTCCGTAGGTGCTGATCATGCGGAACTTCTAGCTTCTCAGTCCATGGTGGCATGTAAATGGACTACATCAACAAGATCTCCATCAAGACAATTAAGAGTTGCTTTTACTGCTAGAACTAATATAAGGTATGCTTTTTTTATTTTGTTTCGTCTATCTATTTCTGAACCATGAAATGGAGAATAAAGATCTTACTCTGCTGGAAGATTGCCTGCCTTGGAGATTAACTTATCTTGCTCCCGTATAATTTACATTTCTTACTATCGTTCTTAAAATGACTGTGAATCGTTGGCTATAGAATCTCTGCATCGTGGCACAGAGGATACATAACTAACCTAATTCATTAGCTTGTGTCCTTGAGTGTGACCTGTGGTATCTGAAAGGCACTTATTATTGCTTTTCTCCATGCTTGCTCTGATTATATTACAGAATTTGCAACTACATCCTAATCCATCTTGCAGGCTGAATGTTTTAATACTTGAGATATCCACATACAACTTATAATTTTGCTTATCCATGCGGACTAGATTTTGCAGCTTTCCTGGTTTTCCTGACAGATCGTAGACAGCAGTCAAATTTCTACTTTCATCAACCTTATCCGACTTAAAAGAAGATGGAGGTAATGTGATATTTTGATTGGTTTTCACTTTTCATGCACAACCAAGTATTTGAGGAGCTGTTCTTCAATGTGAATTTCTAAATGTCCTAATTGTCTTATTTTATATGGGCTTCAAAATGACAAACAAGAGAAATAATAATTGTGGTGACAAAATTTGGTTTATTATATACAACAAAATTTGTTATATGTATACATATCTCTGATGATGTAGCGGCAGCATGATACTCCACAAGAATATAATGCAGCTTTGGTAAGATGGATAGAAATGAAAATTCTGTTGAGAAAATATTTCTCAAGGAAAGATTTGGTTGAATCTGATCCTCTCCATCTTATCATTAAAAAACAAGTGCTCTTAACAAAATAAATTAGTGCAAAGACGGGGGAGGTGTTGAACAGATAGGCTGTGGATGGTTGATGTTTAGTTGGTGACATGTTACCAAAAAGACAACATGCATTGTTAGCCCTAATGTTACCTTGGGCTACTGCTACACACAACATTACAAAAAGGAAACAAATATCTTCACAAATTATACATCTGAAATATGTAAATTATTTTTCTGTTGTAGCTAAAAATGGAGTGGTCAATTAGATGATCCATCATGCCGTTATGTCTTTCGCGCATACTTCTTTCTACAGTTTGAAAAGTGTACTTATCTGTCACCGCCACAAACATGTATAAAGAAATCCAAGTCAATAAGGTCAAACTATAGTTAGTTAGCACTAGTTTATTTTAGTCAAACATATAAAATATCTAAAATATTAATTAGAGTTGTAATAACAGCTAACTTATAATAGTGTCAAATGACATACATATACGTTTAAATTTTGAAAGATACATATATATAAATTTAAATTAAAATCGCTAAAGACAAAGAACCTGTAACTTTGAGGAATATATATATATATATATATATATATGTATATTTGTAATTTTGCCTTAATTTACATATAAGCGCCGCCCTTACGTGAAAGGACGAATAGCCTTCATCATGTGATGCGCCCCTACCCTTCGAATGACCAAAGTACCCTCAAAACCTCTTCCCCAACCGCTTCATTCCATCAGCCGTCTCCGTCATTTCACCCCTTCCACCTCTTTCGTCCCTCACTGTCCGCAACCTTATTCTCTCTTACCGTGCCCCTCAAACCCGCCCCTCTGACATCGGAGGATCGGTGAAACCCACGACGATGAGGCGATCTTCGCCGCTCCTCCACCAGATCCTCCGAGGCGCCGCCGCCTCCTCCTCATCGTCGGTGGGCCGGCGCTCCGTTACCTACATGCCTCGGCCCGGCGACGGCGCGCCGAGGCCGGTCACCTTGATCCCTGGAGACGGGATCGGCCCCCTCGTCACCGGCGCCGTGCGGCGGGTGATGGAGGCGATGCACGCGCCGGTGTATTTCGAGACGTACGAGGTCCACGGGGACATGACCACAGTGCCGCCGGAGGTGATCGAGTCGATCCGGCGGAACAAGGTGTGCCTCAAGGGCGGGCTCGCCACCCCGGTGGGTGGGGGAGTCAGTTCCCTCAACATGCAGCTGAGGAAGGAACTGGACCTCTACGCGTCGCTCGTTCATTGCTTTAATCTCCCGGGATTGCCCACGAGGCATGAGAATGTGAATATTGTGGTGATCAGGGAGAACACGGAGGGTGAGTACTCAGGTTTGGAGCACGAGGTTGTGCCTGGTGTGGTTGAGAGTCTTAAGGTGCTTGTCGATCTTTTCCCTAATTAAAATCAGTGTTCATATTTCCATTGGATTTAGTTGGTATATGATCGGATCTGAGTGCAGGTTTTTGGATTTCATCATAGTTATCAGTAGCGATAAGCCAAATCAACTGCAAATGATAGAAGGGACAGAATTCAATTGGTTCTTGATTATTTCGTTAGATCTTTCTCAAAGAGTACTAGATTTGCTGCAAGCAACGCCCACTGTACATGCATGACCTTTGGGACATATATCTACAATAAATCCAGTTCCCACATACATTTTCCAATTGAAAAAAATTAGTTTACCTAAGCACTTGTAATCTCATAACTGCTTTGTGTCTAAGAACTCTGAACAAGACTGCTTAGGGTGGGTGGTTTTAGCATGAGCATTTCCTGGATGGTGTTCTTGTAGTAATATATCATATAATGGCCAATTTCTCCCATGAAGAGATGCCTTTATTTGTGATGCTATATTTTACAATTTTATTATAGGTAATATGAAAGATTTTTTTTGCTTCATTGGTTCTAGTCTTTACATATTTATTACCAAATTTAAGATCTCATGTCCATAGACTATGTTTCAACTGCTATCTCGTCGCTGATTGTGAATTGCTTTCTTCTTGCTCAATGTAGTCCTCCCCATTTGGCATGTCTATTGAGTCTACTTTTTGTTCATGGATTGATGAAGTTTTGAGTCATTATATTAAAGCTTGGAAGATTTCAATGTCTCCTTACGTCCCATTTTTCGCAATTTTCTTTACTAAGAAATATTGATAGACTCCTATAAGTTAAGAATAGATATTTGTATTTAGTTTAAGGAGATGTGGGTGATGGAGAAAAATATATGTTACTTCGATGCCGCGAAAGAAAATTCAGAGGCTGGTTTAAATCCTATTTCCATTTTTTTTTTTAATACCTCTTGTTATTCTATCAGTTCTGCTTTGCTACTACTATTCCCTGTTCATTTGCCTTTAGATGATAAGCTTGCAGTAGATTGCTTGTCATTCACTGTAATCTAAACTGCCAAAAAATAGATTATTGTTGATGCTCATTTATAACCTCTAAATGCCCAGGTTCTGACAATTCTTCTACCCAAATATTTTCCTCTTAAGCATCTACTGTATTTTTATATTCTTTTACAACTGTTTAAAAAACCATATTTAATACTCCCGAATCTGCCTGTCTCATTGCAATGAAGAAATGGTTGGCCATACCTTATTTTATTGTTGGTTATGTTTCCTACTCGAGTCTTTTGGTGGTATTATAATAAATCTAAACCTCAGAAGTGGAGTTAAAAGATTTTTTAAACTCTTTTTCCTAAATAACAAACTACTTAAAGCCGTAAATTGTTAACTAATGATTTGGCGAGACTTCAGATAATGAGCCTGTAAAAACCCTATCCTGATTGGGTGCATTTGTTTAAACTTGACCGGGCAATTCAATGTTATCTCCCCTGATTTTACCCTCTTCTACGAAGAAAGAAAAAGAAATGAGTCTATAATACTTTCTCACTTTCATTTATTTGAACATTTGTGTTGCATTGAGATTTCAATTCAACTACATTATTTTTTTCCCCCTGTAAATAACTGTATGGTTTCTAGCATTCCTACTTTCTGTTTTACTCTTGGCCGTTAGTTTTGCCTATGCAGTCTTGCATTTACCTAGTCATTATTTAACTCTAGGAGACAAAATCATGATATGTCATATTTAAACACTGAAATGATTTCCTATTGTTAAAGCTATCTGTAATGTCTCCTGCTTGTCTTTTATTCCCTGACTAAATGTCTTTGCTAGGTGATAACAAAGTTCTGTTCAGAGCGCATAGCAAAGTATGCATTTGAGTATGCTTACCTTAACAACAGAAAGACAGTCACAGCAGTACATAAAGCCAACATTATGAAACTTGCAGATGGTTTGTTCCTTGAATCTTGTCGCGAGGTTGCAACTAAATACCCAGGGATAAAATATAACGAGATTATAGTTGACAATTGCTGCATGCAACTTGTTTCAAAGCCAGAGCAATTTGATGTCATGGTATATGAAACATTCTTCATCATTTTTTCATTATAAATTTTGTGCTCTTTTTCATTTTTTCAAGACGCTGACTTGCTTTCAAATTTTAATATAATATGAATATGCTCAAATATGGTGTGGTAAGACAATGTGAATCGAGTATAATTAATGGTGTAAGGAGCGGTAGAGGGTTACCTAAGAAAATACCACTAAAATTTGTAACAAAGATATTTAAACACTCTTGGTATAACTAGAGATATTTCATTACACAAAGCTCAATGATAGGAACAGTTGAGGCATTATGGTTTGTTGTTGTATATGATGCAAAACTGATATCTGAACTTTTTAAGTCGTAATGGACATTTTGTTATCTAGGCTTTGAAAAGCTTTACTTAGTTTAACTCATTTGACTCAGGACTAGGGTTTGCCATACCACGATGTATGGCTTGGTACGGGTAGTAGGTACAGATCGGTACGTGGACTGTCTTATATCGAGCGATACACGTTACATGACCCCGTATCGTGTGATACGGGGTCTGTACCGATCGGTAATGATCGAAATTTGATTATCGATCAAGGGCTGAGATTGCCTCATTTCAAACGATCAATTTGACCGTTTGAACCATTTTTAAACCCTTTCCTCCTCTCTCTTTCACCCGTTTTACTCTCTCAATCTCTTCAACTCTCTCAAACTTTTTCTCAATCACATCTCTTTATCATTCTCATATTTTCACTCTTTTAAACTCACCAAAGCTACGACTAGTAGATTAGATCAAATTTGGGAGGATCAAGATAAAGAGCACTCTAATCAAGAGGTATGTATTCTTGGTCAAAACATGATGAAAGGAGTCGAACAACATCGAGTTACACTGCTTGAGGGACTAGAGACACCTAACCGTTACAGTCGTCCACCCAGCATGTAAAGGCAAAGGTGGGAAGGTAGTAGCATCAGTCACATCGTTGGAGAGAATCGAGTCGGGTGACGAGACACCTTCTCACTTGCATTCAACAACTCACTCGGTCCAGAGACGTGGCAGCGACGTGGGCAGTAGTTCCTCAATCGATGATGGCAGCAACGTCGAGGAGTTGATGGTCCTATGTACACAATTTGAGGGTGGTGCATGGACTGAGGAGCAATAATTTACGCATGCCACCTAAGATTTAGATCATGAAGTTCGATGAGGTACTAGTTAAGTTTATATACAGAAGGGGAAGGGAAGACAGTGGATGATTTTGAGTAGATCTGATTGAGCCTACACGACATAGATACAGAGCGAAGCTCATCGTATTCACAGTTGTCGTATTATGGAAAATCTTATAGCCAACAGTAGTATGGTGATAATTGATCATTCTTCTCCAAGTAGTAGTATGGTGATCGATCTTATGATATGGAGCATCAGATCAGTGGGAAAGCACTAAGATATGCCACAATCATCCTTACTTTGGGAGTTGCTTCGAACATTTGTGGTTTATGACGGTCAGACTACGACCATCACCACATTGATGCACTAATTACATACGATATCAGTATACTATGTCATGAGATCACTTTTAGGATTGAGTCCGACAAACATATCAAATTGATAAATAGATACATAGGATCGAGGGTTCTAATCGATCGCCTGTGAAGTTTTTGGTGGTATAACCAGGTGTGTCCATCGATTGATTACTTGATTTATTTGAATATTTAAGTTTAAGTTGTTTAAAAAATAATTTAATAATTTAAATAATTTTTTGTAGATAATTCAATATTAATGAAAAAATGGTCTGAAATGTATCACAAAACTACTTAAAATTCGAAAAAGATATGTCACTATTCTTTCTTAATTTAGATTATTTTTGCTAAAATTATACTAAATTAATATTTATTTCTAACTTAAAAATCCTAATCTATTTTTATTTAATTTTTCAGGAATATTTGGAGCTATTTTTGATAATTTTATCATATCATCGGTACACCATGTCGTATTGACATATGGTATATCGGTACACTATGGTATATACTGTATCAATGGTTGGTCGATACGTCGGTATGGATCGGTAAGACGAATTTTGCTCAGGACTTTTGTGTAGTGTCGGTAAATAACAAAGCAAGCAGTTATAGATTTAGAGTGAAAATGGCAACAATTATAAATACTTTAAGAACCATCACAGATTTCATCTAGAAGAGAGTCCTTCTGACTAGGAAAACAATCTGGTTGACTTTCTTCATTGCTTTTAGAAGATTACCTTCAATATATTCGAAATTGCTGAATCAGCATGTGAAGATTAGCTTCAACTCTTCACTTGTAGTGCAGAGTGTTGGAGAAATATCTTTGAAGTACAAAAGTTGATATTAATCATGTTAGTATTACCATTAATAGTAAACTTTGTTCTTTTTTCTTCTCAATCATGTTCTCTTAACATAAATTCTGGTTTTGAAATTCTGGGATTGTCCTTGTGATAGGGATCACCAGGTTATAATTAGTAAGAAGATAAATTAAATATATAATATCTAATTAAAAGAACAATTGGTGAGGATCATCAGCTCACAAGAAAAGTTCATGTGTGAGAATTTGAATAAATAATCGTGTTCATTCATGGAGTTATAATTTTGAACTATACCTTATGTCTGTTTTATGTTATACACGAGGAGCTTGCCAATCCAGAAATTAATCTTGCAGGAAACTTTCTGATAACAGCCTGTAAATCGTTAAAGATATGATTGCCATAAAAAAAAGGAAAACATTTTTTGTCTTCAAATTACATAGTGTTATTTCACTTCTTTTGTTCCAGGAACCTCGTTTGTGCACTGTGAATTGTATTATGTAAATCTTCATTCGTTTGGCCTTTGCAGGTCACACCAAATCTTTATGGCAATTTGGTGGCAAATACAGCTGCTGGAATTGCTGGAGGCACTGGAGTCATGCCAGGAGGTACTTTCAGAAACTTCAGAATGTTCTCAGTTTGTAGCGAATTCGAATTGCTTTTGGTGCATGCTTAACCATACATTCTTGATTCTTTTCATGTTTCTGGCAAGGCAGAAGTGATAAATTAAATATTTTGGTTCCATTTGGATGCTAAAACTATTTCAAGAAGTAGAAACTTGCACACACATCCATCGGTCTTCAGGAGCCAAAATTTACATTAAATGGGTGCAAACATGGTTTTGGATACTAGTGCAGTACCTGCATCAGAATCTCATCAATTTGAGATGTTTCAACGAGTATGTAAGTATGTTTTGGTATTCCAACAGGGAAAAGACTAAGAAGTTAATTAATATGTCGTTTCTGGCCAGTAAATTCAGTTTATTGGTATAGAGATACTGGTCGATACAAAACCTTAGTATTTGAAACCATGGTACAATATTTCTTACTCTTTTTGTTTGATCCTCGACTTTCCTGATTAACCGACAAATCGGTTAACCTGTTGGTCGCTGGACCACATGACTTGTCTATGGGACATGGCACTGCAGAACCAAATGTACTTTGCGACTGCACTACTACTTGGTACACCTTGTTTCATGCTGTAATCATCATCCAGTGAGCATCATGCATGCTCCCCAGGTTCGGTGACTGCACGGGTCTGTCATACTTGTTCATTTGATGTTCTGAAAAACTCTTTTGCGATTGGTTATTCTTGTCGAAATCCCCCTTGAGGTTTCTATGAATCACTTCCCCAGATCATCTAAATTCTTTTTGTTGTCAGGTAATGTTGGTCAGGATCATGCAGTGTTTGAGCAAGGTGCTTCAGCGGGCAATGTAGGAAATGAGAAGCTAGTGGAACAGAAGAAGGCAAACCCGGTGGCCCTGCTCCTTTCGTCCGCGATGATGCTGAGGCACCTCCAGTTTCCATCATTTGCCGATCGCCTGGTGACTGCCGTCAAGCGTGTGATCGCCGAGGGCAAGTACAAGACCAAAGATCTGGGGGGGAGCGGTACAACCCAAGAGGTTGTCGATGCAGTCATAGCAAACCTGGACTGAGGTCTCACTTTACCCCCGGAATCTCAGTAATCAATTTTCAGTAAATTTCAGCCATGATTCTTCTAAGCTTTCCTCAGATAATCTGATGAGGTTTTGATCACTTTGTGCAATAATTATCATCGAGATTTCGCATATGGATTACGATCTTTGATAGTTTTCATCGGTTGGAAAATAAGCAAGCAAGGGTGTAACCCATATAGAGTCTTGTTTATTTTAAGCTAATATACTCATACATGAAGAAATTAAGATCTTGTGTTGGTCTATGTGGATAATGCGTGTTGATTGATGAATGACATGCTTTTTTATTAGCATTCATAATAAGAATCGTCAATCGAGAATGAATGTTATGGTGAATAAAATAGTATATCACTCGTAGAGAATCTTGATTATAATCTTATTTAAAAATAGTATAGTCAATGTGGGAATTATTATTATTTTTTGTATATTATTGTTCCAAAATTAATAATAATAATATTTATTTAAAAATAGAAATTTATTTTAAAAAATAATATTTTATTTTCCTGAATTGAAAAAAAAAATGAATTAGAAAAACCTTCTCCGTCCACCTATCGCCATCGGATAGAATAAAGAAAGTAATATGCGATGATATATCGGAATGCGACGGGGAAGGAGGTCGTGGGAGGTCCGTCGAGGTGATTACGGATGGTCGTCATGACGCCCTGTTTTTGGAGTGGAGGGGGGGGAGGGGAGGAAAGGGGTGATGGATGCGTGGAGCGGTGCCATTCGATCTGTTGCAGGCGGCGACAAAAGATGCAGAGAAGGATGTTCTATGTATCTGAAACGGTTGGGTGCTTTTGTCGGAGCTCTGTATCGCAAGCGGTGACAAACGATACAAGCAGGAAGGGGGATGTTCTCTCTCTCTCTCTCTCTCTCTCGTCGGCCCCGTGATACAAGCGATACAGAGGAAAGAAGGAGAACCTAATGCCTTTTGTCTCCCTCAGCTCGCCATCGACCCATAGAAAAGCCGCTTTAACATAGCTATCATACCATGATGCCTCTCTAGCATTGCTATTGGTCCACTTTAGCATTGCAAGTGTTGATGGTAGGTATTGGGCAATGTTCTTCCCCCTCGTAGTTACATGGAGATGCCAGATTCAGAAAGCCTAGTAAGGCAAAGGGAGCAACCTGAAGACACACGGAATCCGGTCTCGTTCCATGGTTCACACATTTTGGCTAGCTTGCTTGCTGCTGCTGTCTGTCAAAAGAGAGCCTACATTGTTGAAGGAACTCTCTGCTGTGCTTCTGTCACTTTGCCCTCTCTCTCTCTCTCTCTCTCTCTCTCTCTCATCACTAAATATCCTGAATGTCCGACATGCAAGAAGATTCGAAGTCAATTCGAGTCCGGCATCTCAGTCTATCATAAGCCTTGGGGTCAGGACTGGAGTTGACAAAGACTCCCCATACTAGAATCATTAAACCACACTTGAGATCTTCCATGCGGTGGGCTTTGTAGCGATGAGTGAGAGTAAATGACCATTATGGGTACCCAAGCTGACATCGAGTTGATGCTGACATAATAATGCTCGATCGCATGCATGTCAGGCTAATAGTGTTGGATCATCCACATGTTAAGACCCCTCTTATATCAGTAGTAGTAAAGTTCACTTAATTTATTTGCAGGTGAGGTGTGATAACACTATAAGCTTATGTTATTATGACTCGAAGATTATCATCAAATTCTACACAGCCTTTTCTTAAATCGATATTTTGCAAGTGTAGATAAAAAAGAGAAATTGGTTTTCTGATGGAGAGTGAAAGCATTGGAGTTGTCTGCCCCCATCAAATTAACGGGCCACGACTTGGGCCATCCACCGGGTTGGGCCGGATCGTGATTTATGACCCACGTAAATTTGGAGTTCATCCACGAAATCGGATCCATGGAACGAAAAGATCCGAATCCATGATTTTGTTCCCGCTTTCAGCGTAACAGAGTTAGAGCCCAAATCGTCGTGCCATGATTCGGCAGAATCCCTGCGTCATTGATTGCCGTGGTTATCCTGGCTATTCTCAAAGACCGGAATCACTGGGACTTCATAGGCTGCGGCTGTGTCGCTGGCTACGTTCAAGCACCAGTTCGGTGCGCAAGATTCGTCTTCCTCTATATTAGCAAACTCCATCAATGAGTTCATATTGTTCAAGCTTGTTTCTTCCTTGATGATATCCAAGGAAGTCATCCTTTGCTTCTCCCTCGTCCTCTCTCTTGCTCTCGCCCTTGCCTTGGCCCTCGACTCCCTCGCAAGCGCTGAGTGGTACTCCACCTTCCTCGACGGCTTAACACCTCCTTTTCTGGCTTTGCTCTTCTTTACTTCCCTGGCTGCAGCGGTCACGGTGGAGGACTTGTTCTTGGAGCTAGAAATAGCGGACGAATCCTGGCATACCAAAGCGGATGATTCACTTTTCGGGCTTCGATTGCTGCAACCGCTATGTTCGGCTGAGGAAAGGGTGCCGAGCTCTTCGATGGCAGCTTTGGACACGGTGAGCAGCCATTGCACTGTCTTGCTGGCCTTGTCGAAGCCGAGCGTGTCCTGTAGTCGGAAAAAGCTCCGTGCCACATCGATGGAGAGCCTCATCCTTCGACCCCTCGGCCCATTTGCGGTAACTATCTTGCTGTGCCTGCATTTCCTCAGAGCCCTTTTACGGCTACCAACTGTCGTCGCCTTCCTGCCTCTCCACCGATGTGGCTGAATCACCAAGAGGAAGGCTTGGCCGAGTAGATGTTGGAGCCGCATTCGCGATGCCGATGTTGGAGGAGGCTAAGAAGAGATCACGAAAGCCATCGGGACAAAAGATTGTCGGAGTGGAGGAGGGGAAGCAGGAGTTGTTGGGAAGAAGAAGATGAGGGGGTTGAACTCAAGTTGCTCGTTCGAAGACTGGTCAAATATGTACTCGGAGTCTCGGATCGGAAGCATTTTTCTGGTCTGCTAGGACCGGGAAGAAGAGATATTTGTTGAGAGGTAGAGGAAATCTATGAACTGCACCAAACCTTCTACCTTACGTGGTAGAATGGTGGGGGGGTGGGTAGTACAACAGTATGAGCCTTTGCTCTATGGAGCTTAGGAACTGGACGCGGAACGTTTCACCTCGAATAGATTCTCTGCCAGAGCTTAAGAGCTATCTATGTACAAGTAGGAGGAGCTAACAGAAAGGAATGGATAAGAGGAGGATGGAATCGAGCGGGAGATGGGAATATGGGGGAAGGAAGGAGAACCGGAGATGAGATGGGAGACGACGAGAAGAGTGTAGGGTGCTTGAGGAAGAAGGAAGTGCTTGGTTGGCAGTTATCAGGAATGAGAAGGTGTCCTTTCGCTCACTATTCATCAAAGAAGAGAACATGAGAGTGAGTGGATAAAGTGAGCGCAGCTAGCAACCAACATGTTGGATGAGTTGAAAGATGGGAGGAAACAGACTTTTTACCACAGTATACTCTTATCTATCAAAGGTGCAATCGCTGAAACAAGTGTTGGATTAGATGGATTGGGGTTTAGGAGTTGGATAACGAAAAACGAACCATTTGTCGTTCGAGTGCAAGTTGGTTGCTTCATTTTCATTTTGGTTGACGGTACCAACTTATGTCGATAGTCTGAATCCAGGGTTAGGATTAGGGAAGGGATGATAGATGCGTGGAGAGATGTCATTTGATCTGTTGCAAGCGATGACAAAAGATGCAGAGGAGGATGTTCTACGTAACTGAAACAGCTGAGTGCTTTTGTTGGAGCTCTCAGGAAGGGAGGGAAGGGAAGGGGTGATGAATGCGTGGAGCGGTGCATTGCAGGCGACGACAAGCGATACAGAGCGGTGCATTACATTGTGAGAATTATTATTTTTGTATATTATTATTTCAAAACTAATAATAATAATATTTATTTAAAATTCAGATAAGAATAATAAGTTAGTCTGAATTTGATTTTGAGTCGATCATAATATTTTTATATATGTTTAAGATGTTTTTCTAGATGTATAAGAAAAACATTGCACATGGCATAACAGTTGATTTGTTGGACTAATTCATAAAATATCGTGGTCCAATGCAAAGGATAAAAGTTTTTTTTCTCTTACAATACATATAATCCTCGAGAAGGTGCGGAAAGAAAAATAAAGAACACAAAACGAAATATCATGTCTCTTACAAATGCATATAATCGTAAGAAAAAAAAATTAATGATCACATCTCTTACTACGCACAACCAGAAAGAAAAATGAAGGCACGAAAAAAAAAGAAAAAGAAGAGAATTAATCAGAAAAATCCGAAATTTTTAAGAATTTGCTCTATATATTATAATAATAATAATAATAATAATAATAATAATAATAATAATAATAATAATAATAATAATAATAATAATAATAATAATAATAATAATAATAATAGAGGTACAAAAAGCTTATCAAAATCCGTTTGGTTGGCGGTGTGCGGGTCAGTATGAATCGGACCGGGCGAACCGGCCCGGCCCATTCCTTACATCGATGCGCGCGACTCACGCTGGAACCTTTTAACTGTAGTCTCTGCGACCAAAACCCCTATCTCAGTCAGGTACGGAGGGAGGGAAGATGACGTCTGCAGCAGGTGGAACGCCACCCCAAAACCCTACCCCTCCTGCAGGAGAGGCGGAGCGGCGCCGTTCCCCCATCCGGAAGAAGACGGCGACGAGAACGAGGGATGATGGTGGCAAAGAGGATGTGGTGATGGAGGAGGAGAAGGAGGGCGCCTTCCTCCTGGGTGAGCCTACCTTCTTGGACCTGGGTGGCGGGCGTTTGCGGTGCGTGGAGACGGGGCATGAGCTGCTCGCCAAGGACGAGGAGGCCTACGGCCGCACCAAGGCCTGCCGCCTCGCGCTCATCGACGCCGCCGTTGCCCAGAAGAAGCCTCCCCTCAACATGTTCCAACCCCACCCCACCTCCAAGTGAGCAGCAGTAAAGATTTGATTCGTATGTGGAAAGAGAGGTTGTTTTACTGTTTGATCGCAGGTCGCAGCTGGTGTGCAAGCTGACCGGTGATTCGGTGAATAAATCTGAGGAACATATCTGGAAGCACATCAATGGAAGGAAATTCCACAATAAATTAGGTACTTTTTTTTGTTTACAGAATTAATATTTTTCCTGCTTATCCACCATTCTTTTTAGTCAAAATATGCTTCTTTCCTTGAGGCATTGTGCCATATTTGTAACTATGAAAATTCTGACTTCTTTTCATTCACTATATGCAATGCATGCCATCTCCACATGTTACTTTGGTTCTTGCTGTCGTGAGTGATTCTATATGACACTGAATCATAAACAAGAATTCCATTTAAAATATTAGGGAATGATCATCATCAGTGTAATCTTTGAAGTTGATATTGGCCAAAATGATGTGCCTTGTGCTATGTCCTTGTTGCAGAACAAAAGGAAATGGAGAAGCATTCCTCTGCAGAAGCAGTGGAGAAAGACACAAAACAGTCAAAGAAGCAAGTGAAGTCAACTCTGGGTTCTCGCAATAGAGTTCGGAAGAAAGACATCAACATGAATGATTCACATACCAAGAAGACAAAGGCAGATGATGATGATGATATGGTGGAGCCTGAATTTTGGGTTCCTCCTGTTGGAAGTCGCTGGGACCTTGATGATGGAAAAGATCGTTGGGATCCTCAAACAAACATGGTTGATGAGGCAGATGATGGTAGTGGCCTAGGTAATATGACGATGCCATTCTGTTAGGAATATAGTTGACATTATATGTTTTTGGTGAATTTATATTTGAATTATATTCCTGAGATTGGCAAAAGTTTACTCGCTGATATGTTCTTGCTAGGCTTCGGCAATCATTAACACTGATAAAGATTATTTTATGTATTCTTCTAGTCATGTAAACTTTATCTGAACGACTTGGCTGTTAACCATTTCTTTGTGGAACATAATTTGACATTATATTTTTGTTGAATTTATCTAAGAATAATACTTTTTGAGATTGGCAAAAGTATACTCGCCTATATATTCTTGCTAGGCTTGAACGACCATCAACATTAATAAAGATTATTTATATCATTCTTATTGTCATGTGAAATCTATCCGAACAACTTATCTGAAATCAATCTGGGCACACTGATAACCAAGGTTCGTCGTTTCGTACCGTACCAGCGTTTCGACCCGGGCTCGGTACGGTACGGTACCGGTGTACCGAATAATTTTACGTTTTTTTTTTCTACTGTAGCACTATAGCAGTGATGCAGTATAATACTGTAGCACTGTAGCGGTACCGGACGGTCAGTGTACCAGTAACCTGTCGGACCGGTACGTACCGCCCGGTACGGGCGATACACTTCGATACGACAGACCTTGCTGATAACCATTGCTTCCTTCAAGGTTCGCAATACCGTACTGTACCGGTGTTTCGACCTGGGCTCGGTACCGGTACGGTACGGTATACCGAGCGGTATATTCAGGTGTGCCGAGTACTGTAGCACTGCTATAGTGTTACAGTGCTCTGCTACAGTGCTACAGTGCTCTCGGACCGATAACAGGCGGTCTGCGTACCGGAAATCTGTCGGACCAGTATGTACTGTCCGTACCGGGCGGTACAGTTCGGTACTGCAGACCATGGCTTCCTTGATTCTGCATGTTGTATTTGAGTATGTCTCTTAGAATTTATCCAAATTTGTTCTTTATATCATTCTTATTGTCATGTGAAATCTATCCGAACAACTTATCTGAAATCAATCTGGGCACACTGATAACCATTGCTTCCTTGATTCTGCATGTTGTATTTGAGTATGTCTCTTAGAATTTATCCAAATTTGTTCTTGCAAGGCACACATATTGGGCCTTTATCCACATAATTCTGAGATGAATTAACATGATAAGTGGAATCTTTGTGACACGTTTTTAGTAATATAAAACAATTGATGCTTGCAGTTTGCATTGTTTGATTTTTTTGTGGCATGTGTCTCTTTATATTTGGCTGATTATAATCTTTCCATGTTTTTCATCAGATGGAATATCTGAAAAAGATGACCCAGAAACAATTGAGCTTTCCAATCGGTAAGTTAGTTCTCCTTAACCTACTTCAACAGGTGCTGCTCTTCACTTTAAGGTTTGAATTTATCTTTTTCTTTGGTTGTGATCTTTTTTTTGTTTCTGGAACACAAACCGTTGACAGGACTAAGCGAATGTCAATAGTTGTTGGCCCCAGCAGCTTTGCTTCAAGGAAGAAGAAGATTAAGAAGGCTGCAACCCTTCCAAATGGTAGTTGAAATAAGAGGTTGTTCACTTAATCCATCCTTTGTCTGATTAGCTACATTTCAGAATTATAAGATTGTCTACCATTATGGATTCCACTGAAAGTGGATAATCTATATCTTGCAGCATTTTGACCTACAAAACTCATCACTGGTTGTGTCATTTATGTGAACAACATCACGCCAAGAAGTTGCTGAGGAACATCTGCATGCACCATCTCTTTCCAACCGCGCTATCAAATGATCCATCTTAAGTAAAAGTTATTGTGAAGCGCCAGTTACTATCCGTTTCACACTGGCATATGGTTTCCAGCATAATTAATAGTGAATTTGCAGTGATGAGTTGGTGACTGCAAAATGTGTTCCCTCTTGAGCATGTTCATTTACATGTATTAGATCCTCTATCGAGATCCTCTAGTCCTTATGTTCCTCTAAATGCTTATGATTTATTTGACTCATTCTTATACCAAACCTGCTTACAGGTGAAATCCTAATGCATTTCATGGTTATCATGATGGCCTTCTCGTCTCTGTTATCACCTGTATCAGTTTCTGTTCTGATGTAACGATGAAAAATTGTAGTTGCCTTGATGAATGTGATTTTTGTGCTGATTAGAAAATCCTGAAAAGTTATATTATCCAAGACTTGATGCGATGAGGGTTTGTTGTTGTGGAAGCTCCTGGTTAGAGTTTTAGGCATTTGCAACCAAGCATGAAGCAGACTGGAGGATTTATGAGTTGTTCAATAATGGAGAGAGTATATGATAAGTATCCGAAGCTCTTCGAAGGTTTCAAGTACTGAGAAATATTTTGCACCTTTGCAGCTTCTTTGCCATAGTTTCTGATTACAAACTCTTGTAACAGAGTCTCATTACTAAATTAGTCCATGCAGCAATGATGTTTATTGTTTTTCTTTGTTGTCTCTATCTATTGTTTTGCTTTGATATGAATATTATCTGTCTCTACATGCTATGCATACTATCTTTATCACAATGCCATTATTTTTATCTTTTGCTTTGCGATCTTGTTGAAGTCATGCCAAGCTTTCTTGCGTCTTCAAATTCATCAAAACAACAGCAGTTCTATATAATAACATGAATCTTCCTGTACCTGGTACAAATTACATTGTTGGATTCATTAGAAGTCACATTGTAGTCTTGCATGTGCTTTGGTTTTCCTTTTACCAATCTAAGCATTACCAATTATGAGGTTTTAACTGATTCATTGCTACAGGGGTTTGCATGTGCTTCGGTTTTCCTTTTACCAATCTAAGCATTACCAATTATGAGGTTTTAACTGATTCATTGATACAGGGGTTATTTCCGATCTCAACATGAAGTGACGGAAGTGACGGATGTGGATACTATTGAAAAATCTTGGGGGCGATATCAAATGTGCAACGAAAGAATAGAATATAAAATCATCAATTTCTAAAAATATATTTGTTATTGTGCGAAGATTGATGTGTAAAAATTTATGAAACAGAAAATCACGTGTGAGATAAATTTATGAATGCTAACAAAAATCGAAGGGGGGAGGGGGGGTTAGGAGTTGGATAACGAAAAACGAATCATGTGTTATCCAAGTGGAAGTTGGTTGCTTCATTTTCATTTTGGTTGACGGTACCAATTTTTGTGGATAGTCTGAATTCAAGGTTACGGTTAGGGTTAGGGTTTGGATCTAAGCCTTAAGGGATGATGTGGTCCCAAAAGAAAATTGGTTTTTGTATCTTTTATCTATTAAAGTGAACAGTACATTCAGTTAAGTACATTGCATCTCTTTTTGAGGGAAGGGGTGATGGATGCGTGGAGCGATGCCATTCGATTTATTGCAGGCAACGATAAAAGATGTTTTACGTATCTAAAAACGGTTGGGTGCTTTTGTCGGAGCTCTCAGGAGGGGGAGGGGGGGGAGGGAAAGGCGAAAGACGCGTGGAGCGGTGCATTGCAGGTGACGACAAGCGATACAAAGGGGGATGTTTTCTCTCTCTCTCTCTCTCTCGTCTATAACCCCTGGGCGCCGTGGAGGTCTCTACAATCAATTTTCAATAAATTTCAGCCATGATTCTTCTAAGCTTTCCTCTGATAATCTGATGAGGTTTTGATCACTTTGTTCAATAATTATCATCGAGATTTCACATATGGATTAAGATTTTTGATAGTTTTTAACGGTTGGAAAATAAGCAAGAAGGGTATAATCCATATAGTCTTGTTTATTTTAAGCTAATATACTCATACATGAAAAAATTAAGATCTTTTGTTGGTCTATGTGGATAATGCATGTTGAATGATGAATAACATGCTTTTTTGTTAGCATTCATAATAAGAATCGTCAATCGATGTTATAGTGAATAAAATAGCATATCACTTACATAGAATCTTGTTTATAATCTTATTTAAAAATAGTGTAGTCGATGTGAGAATTATTATTATGTGTGTATATTATTGTTTCAAAACTAATAATAATAATATTTATTTAAAATTCAGATAAGAACAATAAGTTAGTCTGAATGGGACTCATTACATGAGTACTTATAACAACGAAGACTCAGTGACGGCGGGTCCCACCTAAACGTTCACTCCAGAAGCACCCCCCATGCGCGTGTTTGGTCGCTCGGCCAAGACGCCGAAGCTGCAACCGGGTCCCTCCGCGCGCCACCCCCCCACACCCCCCCCCCCGGGCGGTTTTTGTTGCCGCCTGCAACAGATTGGCACTTGGCCGCCCCGCGCCCCCTCCCCGCCCGCCCCCAGCACTTCCTTCTTTCTCAAGCTACAACCCCCGCGGGGAGGGGGCGCGGGGTTGTAGCTTGAGAAAGAAGGAAGTGCTGGGGGCGGGCGGGGCGGCCAATTGCCAATCTGTTGCAGGCGGCAACAAAAACCGCCCGGGGGGGGGGGTGTGGGGGGGTGGCGCGCGGAGGGACCCGGTTGCAGCTTCGGCGTCTTGGCCGAGCGACCAAACACGCGCATGGGGGGTGCTTCTGGAATGAACGGTCAGGTGGGACCCACCGTCACTGAGTCTTCGTTTCTCCCGCGGTCAGGGCTACAAGGTGGCGTACCTTGACGGTGGTTGGTGCTGGTCGGCGGGACCGCGTCGCCGCTCGGGTCACGACTCGGTGGCAGGCGTTGAGCTAAACCGCTGACGGGCAGTCAAATATGGTGTTGCACTCGAGGGATCAACGCGGCAGCTTGGGATCGAACACGGTTCATGGTACTGCGTTCTGGAGTGAACGGTTCTCGCGTGGAGGCTTGAGATCGACCGGGCTCTCGTGTTTGGTCGCTGGGACAAGAGACGGCCCATACAGTTGAATCTTAATCGCTAAATCATCGCATGCGATCGCATGCGCTAAAAGGAGGAGAAAAAGGTCCCGTTCCTCGGCCATCTCTCTCTCGCTTGCCGCTGTTGCTCCAGGGGTTTGCATGTGCTTCGGTTTTCCTTTTACCAATTATGCATTACCAATTATGAGGCTTGCATGTGCTTCGGTTTTCCTTTTACCAATCTAAGCATTACAAATTATGAGGTTTTAACTGATTCATTGATACAGGGGTTTACAGCATCAAACTTCACCAGAGAGTTGACGAGGCTATTTCTAATCTCTTGACGAGGTTATTTCCGATCTGAACATGAAGTGGCGGATGTGGACACTATTGAAAAATCTTAAGGGCGATATCACATGTGCAACGAAAGAACAGAATATAAAATCATCAATTCCTAAAAATATATTCGTTATTGTGCGAAGGTTGATGTGTAAAAATTTATGAAACAGAAAATCACGTATGAGATAAATTGTGTTAATAGGGAGATGCTATGAATGCTAACAAAAAGCTAACAAAAATCGAAGGGGGGGTTAGGAGTTGGATAACGAAAAACGAATCATGTGTCGTCCGAGTGGAAGTTGGTTGCTTCATTTTCATTTTGGTTGACGGTACCAATTTTTGTGGATAGTCTGAATTCAGGGTTACGATTACGGTTAGGGTTAGGGTTTGGATCTAAGCCTTAAGCGATGATGTGGTCCCAAAAGAAAATTGGTTTTTGTATCTTTTATCTATTAAAGTGAACAGTACATTCAGTTAAGTACATTGCATCTCTTTTTGAGGGTAGGGGTGATGGATGCGTGGAGCGATGCCATTCGATTTATTGCAGGCAACGACAAAAGATGCAGAGGATGATGTTTTACGTATCTAAAAACGGCTGGGTGTTTTTGTCGGAGCTCTCAAGAGGGGGGAGGGAAAGGTGAAAGACGTGTGGAGCGGTACATTGCATGTGACGACAAGCGATACAAAGGGGGATGTTCTCTCTCTCTCTCTCGTCTACAACCCCTCGGTGTCGTGGAGGTCTCTGCAATCAATTTTCAGTAAATTTCAGCCATGATTCTTCTAAGCTTTCCTCTGATAATCTGATAAGGTTTTGATCACTTTGTGCAATAATTGTCATCGAGATTTCGCATATGGATTAAGATTTTTGATAATTTTTAATGGTTGGAAAATAAGCAAGCAGGGTATAACCCATATAGTCTTGTTTATTTTAAGCTAATATACTCATACATGAAGAAATTAAGATCTTTTGTTGGTCTATGTGGATAACACATGTTGAATGGTGAATGACATGCTTTTTATTAGCATTCATAATAAGAATCGTCAATCGAGAATGAATGTTTAAGCTGTCCATAGGGAGGAAAGCTTAAATGAAAATTTCCTTTTACCCTTTCCATTCATGACAAAATTGATGACATAAGGAGAATTAAGGTTTAAATGTTTTACTTTCATAAGTAAAAATCTCAATGTTATTATTTAAAATATAAAGATCGAGATGCTAATCTTAATCAACTAAAGGGGATAATATGTAATTATCCATGACAAATCTAAGACTCCCCACATCGCCTTTCCTCTTACATCTTATATGTCGGTAAGCCATATGACTATATATTTATTTTAAAGGAGGAAATCCTAATTTGTATAAATTAATCTTAATCCTAATGTGCATATAACATAACTAATTGTAAAATAAGACCTCTATTGTCACACAATATGACCAGACGTCATTTCAACAAAATGCACAAAATAATATTTCTTGAGATCCTAAGGCGATCAAACATCTTGACACAAACCATTATATAGCAACCACGAACTTGATGATAAGAGGTGCGTTTAATATGAGATTACTTTTGTAGTAATAATAAATGTAAAACACGAACTTGTTTAACTCACCTGCACAATCATAAGGGAGTGGAATTTAACATCTGTATGTAAACCCAAACAATAAATTCGATGAATTATTTTTCTAACTTTCATCACTACACATTCAGTCATGGATGTGTTCAAAACAATCCCTAATGTAGCATAATTGAATACGATCATTCAAAGAAAAACACTTACTAGAGAACATCCATAAAATGCCAAAATGTTGCTAAAACCAATATATCTCTACCTTTTGATGCAACCATCCACATTTTCAGATCAACTAAATAAGAATCCTAAAAGGGAAGGAAAAAACTACAGAATGAAATGTGTTGTTTGCAGCAGACAATTATCGTTTTACATAATCCAAATCCCTACTACCTGAACAAACATAAGTACAAACAGTATAAGAAATCATTTGTTGTATGGGGCATATCATACAAGCTCTGAATAACCAAGTACAACCAGTAGCACAATGGCAAACAAAAGAAACAAAATATCTAAAATAGCAATAACAATCCCAACAACTACATGCGCTCTCCATTAAATGCCTCTTTGCTTCAAACAATATTGATGTACTAAACATGATTTTTAAGTACAACCTCAGTGCTATTTTTTTTCTTCTCAAAATGATTTTTAACAGTGTGATCATAATCCTTAAAAGTACTAAAATTAACATAAAGTTGAAGATAACATGTAAACTTCTCATACAAGCTTAAAGTGATGCAAATCTCATAGAACAAAAAAAACTGGAAACAAAATTATGAAAGCACACAAAACATATAAACATTTAAGAATGTCATATGAATACTGAAACAAAAATCAAATTAACATAACATTTTGGTTAACAAATAACTTTTTTTTTTTTTTTTTATATTGACTCCATCCAATCCTCAGAAAAAATAACACAACTTAACAAATATGCCATGAATACGTTAAAAATAGTTGATCCTAGAAAAGAAAGAAATGGAGAAAACAAGTGTAGTAAACCTTGATCAGGCATAAATGATTTTAAACATTCAAATGGTCAAAATAATCAAAAGAATCATTACAAAATAAGAAATAGGAAGCTCAGATTTATCTTTGTCAATCACAAGAACAGACCACAGATATTCCCTCTTTTTGCCCAAATCCCATCCTAAGATATAGGCATGGCTGCAGCGGTTGCCATGAAGGCCATCCAAACTGCCCTGCCATTATCCTTTTAAAGATTAAAAAAGTGAGCATTGAGGAGAGATGCTTAGTCTACATGGTGATTGCTCAATCCATTATTGACTTTTATTTATCATCATAGCCTTTTCATAATTCAAAAACAAGATAGTGAGAAGCAAAGAAGAAAATAATACAGCAAAACTTTTGAAAAAAAGAGTAAATCATCAAAACTATGAAAGAAGAAAAAAAATAAAGGTTGGGAGAAAAGAAGCAATCCTCTTGAATGTATTATTTCTTTCCCCATAAAAAATTAACTGTATATCCCCTAAATGCCTCAATTAAATAAGAACCTTAAATTAGAATAAAAAACTAAAGAATGATTTGATGTTTACATCAGACAATGATCATTTTACATCATCAAGCTTAACCGATGCTTAACCAATGGAAGGGCAACAATGTCATCAAAACAATAGCAATCCGTACTACCTAAACAAGCATTTGTATAAATAGTACAAAGAATCATTTGTTGCATAGGACATAGCATTTAAGTTCTGAATAACAAACAAGTACAAACAGTATCACGACAAAAAAAAAAAAAAAGAAATAAACTATCTGAAATAACAAGAATAACCACAAAACCACATAAAAGTCTCAAAACCAAATAACAAGTTCTCACCATAGATGGTTTGCTGAAGGCAAACTCAGACTTACTCTTATTGGAAGAGATGTTTGTTGAGAGGTAGAGGAAGTCTATGAACTGCACCAAACCTTCTACCTTACGTGGTAGAAATAGGGGGGCGGGGTTGTAGCTTGAGAAAGAAGGAAGTGCTGGGGTGATGGATAGTGCCATTCGATCTGTTGCAGGCGGCAACAAAAATCGGGCAATGTTCTCTCTCTCTCTCTCGTCCGCCCCAACCCTGTTGCAGGCGGCGACAAAAACCGGGGGTGATGGGAATAGTACCATTCGATCTGTTGCAGGTGGCAACAAAAATCGGGCAATGTTCTCTCTCTCTCTCGCCCCAACCCTGTTGCAGGCGGCGACAAAAACCGGGGATGATGGGAATAGAAACCGTCCGGGGGGGGGGGGGTGGCGCACTGTCACGGACAAACTTTGAAATAGGATGTTTGATGTAATGTTTATGTATGTCCGTGTCTTTTGGGATGTTCATGCTTTGTACAGCATGTAGAGGGATGACCGAAGGCTTATAGTCCCATTTTAGTAGAGTTGGTGGTCGCTTTAGGCATATAAATAAAGGTTGTGTCGTGTGGACACGTGTGAGAGATTTTCGATCTATAATGGACCATTTTACCCTTTATTGTGCAACTATTCAGAGCTTGTAAAGTCTGTTTGTAATTTGCATTGTCTATGACGTGTTTTACGGAGATGTTTGCTTGTGGATCCCGATTGAGGCGTTCTCTCTAACCCGTTCTCTCTTTTGTTGGTCCTAAGGGACAATGGGAGGCTTCGGGGAGGCTGACCTTTGTGGACGGACACGCAAGGGTGCCGCACGACTTAGGCAAAACCAGCTAAGTCCGTGACAGATGGTATCAGAGCGGGATAAGCATTCATAGAAACACTTAGCATGCAAACGTGGGGGACCTAGCGGAGCTGCATTGAGGGCAGTCAGCACACACGCGACCGTTTGGGGGAAAACGAGCATGGAGATGTAGAGAAAAGGAGTCGCTCGGAGGAGCGGGCATCTAACATTGGCATTCAGAGAAATGGCCAACCCTTCGCGCAAGAGGCACCACGAGAACAGGTAAGCTTGGAAGAATGCGAAGCGCACAAAGGTTGGGATGGTTGAGTTTGAGCTACGGCTCAACGTTGACAACTATACTTGATGGTGCTCAAGGCAAGCGAGGCGCTTGGCAAAGGATGAGACCATGCAAGGTGGAATGAGTTGCTCAGCGATCGAAAGAGTTGTGCAAAGCTCACAGAGGTGAGGGAAATTGCTAACTCAAAGAATTTGGTACTCATGCATGGGCTTGTATGCGGACGATGGAATGTTCGCGGCCATCCCAAGGTGATTGAAACTCGGCGCCATGGAGCATTGAAACTTTCTCTTCGGCATGTGAAGGATACATCCGTAGGAGGCTGAAGGGTGCAACGAGTTCAGCATGTTGCTAGGCCTTGAGTGGTGCAGCGGGGGCTGTATTGACGTGGAGTCGCAATCTAGCAAGTGCATTTGCAGGAGGCAGAACAAAGCACAGTTTGTTCAGCAGATCAGAGTAGTCCAAGGGGATGGTGGTCTCCGAAACGAAGAGAGATGTTGCTCCAATGGGACAGTTATCCAAGAGGGATAAGTCCCGGCTCTCCAGAGGGAGGAATATGTGGGACAGACTTCACATGTTGAGGAGGAGTACCTCAACAAACAACAACTCCACGAAGCTCAATGGACTGAGCAAGCGGCGAGGAGTCGTTGCGATCTCGCTCGAGAGAATGCATTGGTGGATGCATTGCGAGATCAAGTGGGGGAGCGACCCAAAGCAACTCAAACGAAGGCACACTTGGAGTCGATATGGAGATCGGACTCAAGGGAGGGCTGACCCGTGGAATAGTGGGCACGAGGGCCACCATTGACTCAATGCAAAAGCGAGGAGCAGAGCAACTTGGGTGTAACTTGGCGAAGTACCCAAGCCGCATGAAGGGAGCCAGCATAGAAGTTGGAACATGGAGCAGAGGCATAATGCTTTCCTTAGACAGAGGTCAAGGATATGAACTCTTGCAGAGGCAAGAGTAGGATCATGTTGTTCCATGGGTCCTTCATTCTGACGGAGTGGACTCATCTTGCATGGTGCCAAAGACGAAGGGAGCTTCTGGGCACATGCACCTTATCTCGGGAAAGCATTTGATGGAGGAACTAAAGTGACTTAATTTGCGGAGGCGAAGTTGGGTTCATAAGGCCTTAGCACGAGGCAAGAGGACGCAGAGGCAGGTACTCTTGAAGAATATGCCACAGTGTTGCCAATCAAGTTGCTAGGCAGGAAGCGGTGCGCAGCTGAGATTGTGCTGGTAGGGGCAGAGGCCCAGGATCCAGACAATGGTGCACAAATTACAATGAAGTCGGTGGACTTCGGGAGCTACTAGGCGATGGACTGTCCTAGAGCAGTGCTTCATCTAGGTGTGACCCAAGAGTGGGTGAATGAAGGTCGATTGCCAAAGGAGCGAACAAAATCGAAGGTGGAAGAGACCCTATGATGTATTGGCAGAGGCCACACATGAAGGGTTCACAATTCGAGTTCATCCCACAAGGATCAGAATGCATGTGGTGCAGCGGATCGTGGTGGAATAGTTCGTGGCAATGCGATACACACGACATAGTCCCGTGAGGGACTAGATCATACAGAGGTATGATCGGGAGCTACTGGAAGCTCCACTTCAGTGAACAACACGACGGCAAGAAGGGCTATGGATTCAAGGAGTGAAAGCCATGGTACCGCAGATGCGGGTCTTCCGTGCGTGCATCGAATTTTGCATCGGATGAAAACCTTGGTCATCATCATATGGGGGCTGTGTTCCACTAAGGGAAAAGTTCGAATGCAAGTACCAGTGAGTCCCATGGGAGGGACATGATCATACAGAGGTATGATCGAAGCAGTTGGAGAGTTGGATTGCTCCAGAGCTCATATTCACTTAAGGGAGCCCGACAAGTCAGAAGACAAGGTCAAGTAAGCGAACGTTGCTACCAAGGAAGCTAAGGAGAACAGAATCGGTGCAAACCCTACAACGTGATGGCAGAGGCCATGCATGGGAGTTGCAGTCTGTCTTTCCATCGACCAAACAGACTGCTTGGAGAACACAGAGGTGTTGAAGCAGGGGGTCGAAAGGGGCGAGGAAGCGACGACGAGTCCAGAGGGACTTAGCTACCCAAAATCAAGCATTAGTTATAATGTAGGTGGACTCAGAGGAGTGCCACGGAGACATATCTACTGATCGTGAAGAAACGGGATGCAGATGCGAGGCGACGGATAGTAGGGCCATGGACATGGTAGCGACATGGTACCACAGAGGCGGGACTTCCGTGAAAGTCATTGATCCCTTGCTCTCATGGAGGGAGAGCGCTTGGTCGTGAAAGGAGCCGAGAAGGTGGAGTATGCAGAGGCAATCTCCAAGTACCGAGACAAGGCTGAAGGGCAAAGGCCAAGAAACTTCGTAAGACCGGTGTCAACAAGTTTCTCATCAAGATAGTTGAAAGTGAAGGACTTCGGGTTATGCAAGAGTGCACAACCAAGGAACGAAGCAGGCAGTACGTGGTACTGTACCTTCGCTACTCAGGGGAGTAGGCGACAAGGTTGATGGAGAAGACGGTACAATCCCAGAAGCGACCTCATCTATTAGAGAATTACTCCAAGTTGGGATGAAAACTTCACTGATTATGATTATATGTTTCAAAGGAGAGACGTTTAAAAAAGTAACACAGTCAATGCAAAAGGAAGGTTACTTTTTTATTCAGTCACAAGTGAATGATAACGAGACATCACAACACAAGACATATGTGAGGCCTAATTACCTATTAAACTAATTGTTGTAGTTAGATCTTTTAGTGAATACTAGTTTTTAAATTAAAAAAAAATTATATTAGAATCCTTATAATTATGAAAGTAAAATATCTAACTCTATTTATCTCAATCTCATTGATTTTATATTTATAGAAGAAAGTATCAAAACAATAAGCAAAAAAATAATTTCAATGTTCCGATTACGTTTTCGATGGTGGTGGATAACGACATCGTTGGGGTTACTGAGTGATTGTTGTGGATGAGGAGGGAGAGCGACTACGAGATGTGAGACAAAGAGAGAGGAGGAAGAGGACGATGCAGATGTCGTCAGCGTTGCTCGATAATTACGTCGATGCAGATGCAAATGCTGAGCAACCCTTTTGTCGCTTTGCATTTACGTTGACACCGAAGTAATTGCCGAACGATGCCAACGTAGATGCAGAGCGACAAAAGGGTCGCTTGGCATTTGCATGCATTGCTTGACAATTATGTTAATGTTTTTCTATATCGGCATTGGCGTCGATGCAGATGCTGAGCAATCCTTTCACTGCTCTGCATCTACGTCGACGCTGACACAGTTGCTCTGCATCGACATTAGTGTTGATGCAGATGCTGAGCAATCCTTTCACTGCCCTATATCTACGTCGACGCCGACATAATTACCAAGCGACACCAATGACATCTACGTCTTCCTCTTCCTTTTTCTCCTTTTATTTCACCTCTCTTGATTGTTCTCCATCCTCATTCACAATAACCACTTACGATCTCCAACGATATCATCATTCATCATCACCAAAAATATAATTGTATAGTTAAAATTACTCTTTTATCTATCATTTTTTATATTTTTGTCAGTAAAACTAATGACCTAAATGTTTTACTGTGAGGAAATTAATATCATACACCAGTTAACATCTACTCCGCAGCAACGGCGGCGGTTAACCATTGTATCTCGTCTGTCTGTCTGTCTGTCGTGTTAACAAGTTCCATATATTGTATGCAGCAAGCTATCTAGCTAACAATGATCCCTGTACATATCCATCTGTTTGATGCAATGAACGTCTTTGCTTTATCCCCATGAATTGGTGTACAGGATCACACTATCAATAAATGAGCTTCCAACATATAAAAATCAGCATTTCTGTTCAAGTCGATGACGTAGGCACCGGGCAAACAGAGAAAAGGCTGATGTCCAAGACTTCATAGAATTACCAACCAATGGATGGAACAAACGAATTCCCACATGAAAGAGCAATAGTAGGATGGTTCATGTGATGCAGTTTAGAATTGAATCTACGGAGCTCTCTCGAAGGGGTAAGTGTCATTGTAGCAGATATCCCAGACAGCTTCGACGGCATCCCTTGCAGCTGCATCTGAGCAGTGTGGATTAATTTGGACCGACTTCAAAGCCCGCCTTTTGACACATTCCTTTAAGCATTCCAAGCAGAGGCAAGCAAAGTAAGAATAAATAGTGATTTAAGCAACTCTAGGTCAGAAATCATAACCATTATCATATAACAACAAAACTTGGTATGCTGAGAAATCAAGAAAACAGAAAATGAACTGGACAAATAGATTGCATCGATCAGCAAAGAAGGTTTGTGCCACCAGAATAAACAGATAAGCATAGTACCACCAACTGGAGGAGCCAGCTTTATTTAGCTAAATAGATTGTCAACATTCAGGTTTCTAGAAAAATTAAATCAATAAAAAGATGAGTGTTGTTTTATCTTATTTACACTGCTCGATATTTTGGCGAATTCGATGAGAGTAAAACATAAAAACCATAAAAACCAGCATCAGCTATCCATCAGCAAATCAAAGTCTTTGGTGTTCTCTATGACAAACTCCACAAATTTCAATTTGTTAATGTTTGCAAGGGAATAAACATGAGAATCTATGGATTTTCTAAGTTGTTGCAAATGAAACATTTATTGGATGACCTCATTCCCCATGTATTACAGAAAGCTGCAGGGTGGGTATGGCAATATCCATTACTATTTCTATCTGGGTCCAAAATAAAGATCCAAGCCGGGTAATTATGATTGAATCTGAGGATTTAAATATCACCAGCATTCCTGGCATCATCAATGGCTGCATGATTCGTAGCCATGACAGACGCATTTCCATTATACAAGATAACAGAGAAAAACACCTCTTTAACAAGACAGCATAGAAGATCAAGATGGCCAATGAAGGAATTAAGGGAGTAAAAACCACCACACATCAGATGAATCACAGATGATGATGACAGTGCTACTGATCCAGCTTTTGTCAACCTCAATGGAGTGATTCAGGCATCAGTTACTCCGCACACAGACACTAGCACAAGGGAAATGCTCGTTGTGAGGATGGGGCAACACAGGTTGACATCATGATAAGAGAAGGAAAAAAATGGTTAATATGGAGTGTTGGCTGAGTTAGCAAGGACTGAATGTCCCATTTAGGCAATATGCCTAAGAACCAAGTAGCTGCCATCAGCACTGCATATTTCACAATAATTAGGTCTGTGGAACGATACACAGGAGACTGGTGCCATTCAGTACAGTTATCCTTGAACCAAACCATAATGAGGTTAATGCATCTCCATGCGATGGGACATGTATATCTAACTTATCACTTCCGGAAGCAGTAGACTGCACTTAAAGCACATAAACTTAGTAGATTGACTGCCCGCATATCCATAGAAGCTTTTCAGAACATCACTAACATCCGGTAAACTATTACCAATTAACAAGTAGCAACATGACTAGTTAAATTACTTATACATATGTGCTCATTATAACAATAAGTTGCAATCAATATTATCAACATAGATATTCAAAATTTGCAGAATATGTTTGTAATATAATGGAATCAAGCATATTGCAATTCTCATGCTCTGAGAATAAAAGAAACTGATCATCTAAGATCCAGAGCAAAAAAAACTCACTTGTTCATGACCTCATATTTTCATGAATCCGCGTAGCAGTTCGCGTTTGTAGTGGCAATCACCACTCAGGTGATTAGCACGAATCTGAATGAACACGAAGGACACTTGCCTATTTATACTGCCTCACAAGAAAAGACAATTGCATACTTTCCTGCTAAAAAAATGATTATGAAATACAAAACTTCTGCCTTTCTGAAGCTTTACTTTACCTCAGAGCAAGCATGATGATAACAATTTTTCCAGTTGATGTTCTTACCTCAGAGCACGGCAATCATCATAAGCATGGATCAACTCATGAATAAGGACTTGATTTATTTCATCTTGGAAAGTCATATGATTGCAACAAATTGCTATCTGAAATGATTGGGAAAAAAACTTGTCAAAAATAGAAAGTAATTCTTACCTAATTATCACAACAAGGATAGTTAGCAATTGTAAAACTTAAATTATAAACTATAATAGGACTGCGGCAAGGTTCTGAATACCATATTGTACCAGTGTACCGATCAGCCATCGGTACGGTACGTACCAAGCTGTACCGACACACGATACACTAAGGTAAACCGATGTACCACTCGTATCGGTCCTCTATTAGACCGATTCATATTGCCCGTACCGAACGATATGGTACGGTACGATATTGCAAACCATGGACTGCAGAACTACTTAACATCTCAAAATATGAACTGTGATCTTGTGGGCCGATTCCACAAAGGAAATTAATGTATTAGAAGTTTTGCTTTGATAGTTTGATTTAAATTAGTTAACAAATTCAGTTTGAGTTGGATTGTTAGATGTTTTTAAATTATTTCATCTTATTTTTAAGTCTTCATTAAGGTCCTACATTTAGGATGAGCTTTTTCAAGTCTGAACTTCAGAAAGTCCTAGGAGCTTGTGAAAGATGTTGACTCTGATTTCATTATGTTTCTAAAAGTTCTTGTTTATCCCCAAGTCAATTTTGCACAAGGAAGAAAATTAAGCGACTGATGTAACTCATTTTGTCACACATCGAATCTATTTTATGAATCATCATCATCATCATCAACAACAGTAACAAATTTAGTAAGCATGAAGAAGATGATTATGTCCACTATGGACCAGAAGGCTACTAAAATAAATCCAAGTCTAGTTATTTTCAATTTATAGTCAGATTGACAACCAAAAAAGCTCTATTCAGACCACTTCATGCCATCGAGCGGGCTTAGAGGAAGCAACATTAAAAGAAAAATTATACATCGTTGATAATAAACAGTAAATTCATCGATCAAACATAAAATTATACATTGCTCATAATCAATAATAGAGCAAATCATATAGAAAGAAAATAGATCAATAATATCCGACGAATCATTCAAGCATCGTAAAGAACAATAATAGATCTAATATATTTGATCTCAAGAACCTGGCTCTGATACCAATTGTTAGCATAAAATCTGTAATCATATTATCTATAATGCGGAAAAACTTTTATACCAAGATTGAAATCAAATAAATTGGATCTAACAATATTACGATGCATACCTTTCTTGTTGTTCAGAAGAAATAAACCTTATCTGATCTACAAGCGCTCCATCGTCGGATCTGGAATATCAATCTGCAAGGATCTGCAAAAAGGAACTAGATCCTTCTCCTCTCTTCCTATCTTTTCACAGGACCACCTAGATTGATGGATTAGGGGATTAAGAGAGAGGGAGATTGAGAGGAAAACTTAATCTCTCACTTGACTCAAATTGAGAGAAAAACCTTAATCTTTCAATTGACTCAGATAATGCGCACTAACCCCTAGAGGTCCTATTTATCATATGCGCACAGATGATATCTGATTATCTATTTAGCCCCTAAAGGTCCTATTTATCATATGCGCACAGATGATAAGTTATTAGGAGAGTTCCTTCCATCAAGGTTATCTCCTAAAGAATCCTACTTTAATATGGACTTCTTTTCTATTGACCAATAACCATAATCAGAATCCAATAATATCTATAATATATCTTACCTAATTAAATAAGTCCACATAATCTAACAGTTGGAACATGTTGAGGTGAGGCTTGCCATTGTACACTAGCAAGGCATTATCTCCCTCCCATCAAAATATGTCAGTATATGATAAGGAGATGCTTGCCATTGTACACGCAGTAACGAGGTGGAGATCCTACCTAATCGGCCAGCGATTTCAAATTAAAACTGACCATAAAAGCCTCAAGTACTTTTTGGAGCAAAAGATATCATCCCTTGAGCAGCAAAAATGGGTAACCAAACTTCTTGGATTTGATTATGAAATTATTTACAAAAAGGGGAAAGAAAATGTTGTTGCAGATGCACTCTCACGGCTACCTGAACAAGCTAAGGTTTCAACCATCTCCCTTCCTACCACCGGTCTCCTCGATGACATTAGGGAAGAATGGAAGAAGGATCTAGAGATCAGCAAGATCATAAAAAAATTGGAGGAGGATCCAAGTGCAATAGCCCACTACACTTGGGATTCGAGGGATTTACGCTACAAAGGTCGCATTGTGCTTATACCTGACTCCCCTTGCATCGCAATCATCTTGCATGAAATGCACTCTATACCTTCAGCAGGGCACTCTGGATTCCTAAGAACCTACAAAAGAGTGAAGCAAAATTTTTATTGGAGAGGGATGAAAAAAATTATTACTAAATATGTGGCACAATGTGATATATGTCAACAGCACAAGGGTGAAACTATGGCAAATCCAAGGAAGCTACAACCACTACCCATACCAGACTCAGTGTGGACTGACATCTCCATGGACTTCATTGAAGGGCTGCCATCTTCCAAAGGTAAAAGCACGATTCTCGTGATGGTTGATCGACTTACGAAATATGCTCATTTTTGTGCTGTGAGAAATCCCTACACTGCTGCTAGTATTGCCCAGATTTTCATAGAAAATATTGTTAAACTGCATGGGATGCCAAGGTCCATCGTAAGTGATCGTGACAAGATCTCACTAGTAAATTTTGGACCGAGTTATTTCAGTTACAAGGCACCAAACTCAAGATTAGCACAGCGTATCATCCACAAACTGACGGCCAAACAGAGGTGGTAAATAGGTGCTTAGAGATGTACCTTCGGTGTTTCGCTAACGACCGACCAAAAGAGTGGCCGAAATGGCTTCCCTAGGCCGAATGGTGGTATAATACTACATATCATTCATCTACAAAATGTGCCCCTTATGAAGCATTGTATGGTCGACCAGCACCTGTGATTCCAAAGTATGTAATTGGCTCGGCCAAGGTAGATCAGGTTGACCAAGAATTGATTGATAGGGACAAACTCTTACAACTGTTAAAAGATAATCTCTCTACCGCTCAAGCCAGAATGAAGCAGCAAGCCGACACACGACGAAGTGAAAGAGAATTTTCCGTGGGAGATTGAGTTTATCTTCGCCTACAACCATACAAATAACTCTTTATCAACACTCGAGCCTCCATGAAGCTATCCCCACGTTTTTATGGGTCCTATCAGATCACAGAGCGTATTGGAGCCGTGGCGTACAGACTTAAATTACATGAGGATGCCAAAATTCACCCTGTCTTCCACGTATCATGCCTAAAGCCCAAGTTGGGAGAACACGAGTCACCCCAGATCCAAGTGCCCAACACAACTGAGGATAGAGTTATTCAAGCCCAACCACAGGCCATCCTCGATCGCAAGATCGTGATGCGTCGCCGACATCCCTCTACTGAAGTACTAGTGCATTGGAATAATCTACCACTTGAAGACGCCACATGGGAACCATATGAGGAGCTGAAGACCCGGTTCCCTGAGTTCATGGAATCTCAGCCTTGAGGACAAGGCTGATTTGAAGAGGGCGGGTCTGTTAGGACTCTAGCTAGGAGAGTCCTAATTGAGAGGGACATTCTGTTAGGACTCTAGCTAGGAGAGTCCTAATTGAGAGGGACACTCTGTTAGGACTCTAACTAGGAGAGTCCTAATTAAAAGGGACATTCTGTTAGGAGTTTATTTCTTAGAGAAGAATTAGGAGTTGTAAAGGAATGGGAGTCTTGAGTATGAGTCTTAATTGAGTAGGACTCTTGAGGAGTCCTATTATGAGTCTTGAGTAGGAGTCTTAATTGAGTAGGACTCTTGAGTAGGAGTCCTATTAGGAGTTAGGGTTTAGAAACCCTATAAATAGCTATGTATTCATCCTCTTTTGAGAAGCAATAGATGAATCTTTTCTGCAGCCTTTGAGCAGCAACTTGGAGGGAGGAACCCCTATAGAGTTCCAAGGAGGCCGATACCCTAAAGAGATCAACCCCAAGTTTAGAATCTGCAAGGGTTCTAACAGATTCAATAATTCATGAACTTATTGGATATCCAATAAGACAAGGGCTCGGCGGATATCTCATATCCGAATTTTTACTCATCACAATGTCTATCATATGTGTGTGACCATCTATGCCGAATATCGAGTTGACCGTGAGTCATACCTGTCAAAACTCCTTATAGCTCAATGAATTATTATCTCTATAATAATTCACTCAACTCATCGATTGCGAACGTACTATGTCATTACGCCCGTAGTCATCAGACGATACAAGGGAATCTAATCCATTAGACTTGTTTGTCCTCAATTACCATGTACATATAGTCCATTATCTATTTAATATCTCAAAGACCGTATACCGGACATGATGCTGTCAGACCCATACGGTTTCTACTCGAGTCTCGCTGTAATCGGATTGTCCTAGAAAACTTTCTCTCTCAATCCGAATGACCTTAGCCAAGAATTTGTCTGAGTAAGAACATATGAGACATTCCTCTCATGACACCGAGAGTGGATGATCCTCTATCGACACTCAATAACTCTCGTAAGGTTGACTACCACTCTCGATAATCAGCTGTGCTATATCTAAGACATCCAAACTTATAAGTTTGGTATCAAAGAGTGAAGCACTTATATAGTACATCCTTGGTATCTCAAGTCTAAGGACCAGATACATCACCGAGACTATGAAATCGTTGTCTGACAGTAAGACATCATCAACCATTCAACATTTCGTAAGCAGATCAATTAATAAACTCATTCCCCAATGAGCACTAGTATTATATCTCTAGTGTCTCCACACGAGTAATTATGAGACTAGATGCATTCATCATATGAACGAGTATACAACACATTAGTATGTCCGGTTATCTTGATGTCTCTCTCGAGTAAGTTATGATCGGGGGATTATTCAGGATCTGTGTTTAAAGGCGAATTAGTCTCATTATCGTGATCTCATCACGATCCGATTCTCATTACACGGATCCAAAGATATATATATATATATATATATATATATATATATATATATTATAATAATAATAATAATAATAATAATAAACAATATAAAGTGATAAATGTCAAAATATAATAAGCAAAAAGATTATGTATTAAGCCACACGTGTCATTACTCGTTTGATTGACTTGCAAGACACATGTAACTAGCAACTAGCAACTAGCAGACACTACTAGAGATAAATAACTATTTATACTTTTTTGACCACATCACAAAATTAACTCGTTCTCCTCCCTTTTTCTTTTCTTTTTCTTTCTTGCTTTCTCTCTCTCTCTCTCTCTCTCTCTCTCTGCCTTCCTACCTCACTGTTTCTTTCCCTTATCTACTCTAATTCCGTTAATTGTCTGTCTTAGTGAGATTACATTTCTCTTCCCAAAACGGGATGATGAAGTGGGATCACGTTCCCTTTTCCCGACCATTAACAACCATGGCATCATCAACTTCAGCTTCAAAGTCGAACCCACTTGCCATGATGATTCATTTCAAATGTTACTCAATCCATCATATCAAATATTTCCATTTATGATTCCGCATTGAATCCACCTATCTTATGATCTTATGAGAGGAGAAAGAAATGAGGCCATGTTATTTTATCAAGACTTCGAGGATTTACCTGACAAGTTATGATTTAAAATTTATATCAATTTTGATTTATTTATATGTGTATATAGTCCACTTCTCGTTTACCATTCTATCCGAATTATATCATTCTTACGACTAAATCAATTGCATGTCAATTTTCAATGAACCTTGTAAAGCTAGTAAGAGGTTTGATCTTGGTGCCATGATGCGTTTGTTCCAATGACCTAAATCATGCACATGGCTGTTTTGCACAAGTAGATAATATTGTGTATATGGATTCTTTTTGAATTTTATATTATCGAGAGTCTTTGGTAGGGTTATCGTATTCTAGTAAGCGGAGAAGAGAGTCCTTGGTACAATAGTAAGGTAAGGTTACATCATCGAGTTAGAGAAACAACCTCTCTATATTTGGAATATTGCATAATTCTTTTAATACATACATATATTTACATACATATATATATATATATATATATATATATATATATATATGTATATATAAAATCTTTTTCTGATAAGTACCAAATTAACTGGAAGGAATATTATCTTGAATATTATAAATTGATTTAGAACAACAAACGAATGTAGAAAGGAAATAATATTAGGATAAGTAGCATTGAGTATTATGTAGAAAGGAAATAATATTAGGATAAGTAGCATTGAGTAAAAGAACTCTTAGGGATTCAACTACGTGGGAGGATCTGGGATTTGTTCTACATCGTTCATGGGCGTAAAACATTGGGCTTCCTCCACAATTTAGTCTGTCTTTGTAGATTTTAGTCAATTTAGTCAGATCCATGGAACGAAAAGATCCGAATCCATGATTTCGTTCCCGCTTCCAGCGTAACAGAATTAGAGCCCAAATCGTCGTGCCATCATTCGCAGAATCCCTGCGTATAAATACCAAACCGAGGAGAGAGACGTTTTACGCAACAAAGATGGTGGTGCGAAACCGCCTCCCGCCCTCATTCGCCAGCTCTCCCTCTTCCCTGACCTATCGTCGCCATCCTCCTCTCTCTCCGTCGATCTCGGAACCCTCTGCTAAGAGATCTCTCGCAGGCAGGCGCCTCGCCTGCTTCCTCCTTCTGTCCGACGTCTTCCTCATCTGCTAGGTCCAAACGCTAACTCATTCGTGGTGGCTGGTCCCGATCTGGTGGGGTGTCGATGTTCCCTTCTTGACGTCATGTTTTCTTGGACGCAGAGAAGTTAAACGCGCCCTGCCCTGCAGGACCTCCTCCAATCGCCCGACGTCTTTGTCATCTGCCAGGACCAAACCCTAATTCGTTCTTAGCTGATCCACAATCTGGTGCAGGTTCGAGGTTCCCTTCATGATCTCATCTTTTCCTGGACCCATACAAGTCATACCGAGTCTATTGATCGCATTCTGGACGAATTCCTCCTATCGCCTAAGGCCTTCGTCTCATAGCTAGTCCAAACCCTAAAGACTTCTTGGTTGATCCCCATTCTGGTCTCTTGTTCTCACCAAACCGAGTCTATCGATCGCGCCCCGTCCGGAGGAACTCTTCCAGTCACCCGACACCATCGTCATCTTCCACGTTTCCCTCTCAATTTCACCTTTCTTCGACGCAGACAATCTGTCTGTTGATGGAGCTCTGAGGAAATTGCCCGAGCAGAGTGAGTCCCGAGATCCTGTTGTTGTTAACCCTATTTGTGTGTCAGACCAGGAAATTTATTCTGGATGAACAAATGCGATTTAATTTCAATACGAGATGAAGACGAAACAGAACTACAATGATAATTAAGGGGTTTGCGTTATTACAGATTCCAGCGATGTCAAGTACAAGGAAAGTGCGTCCACGTCCCACTCTTCTTCGAAGATGCCACCTGCGTCATTAATTGCCGTGGTATCCTGGCTATTCTCAAAGACCGGAATCAGCACTGGTCCACCTATCACTGGGACTTCATAGGCTGCGGCTGTGTCGCTGGCTACGTTCAAGCACCAGTTCGGTGCGCAAGATTCGTCTTCCTCTATATTAGCAAACTCCATCAATGAGTTCATATTGTTCAAGCTTGTTTCTTCCTTGATGATATCCAAGGAAGTCATCCTTTGCTTCTCCCTCGTCCTCTCTCTTGCTCTCGCCCTTGCCTTGGCCCTCGACTCCCTCGCAAGCGCTGAGTGGTACTCCACCTTCCTCGACGGCTTAACACCTCCTTTTCTGGCTTTGCTCTTCTTTACTTCCCTGGCTGCAGCGGTCACGGTGGAGGACTTGTTCTTGGAGCTAGAAATAGCGGACGAATCCTGGCATACCAAAGCGGATGATTCACTTTTCGGGCTTCGATTGCTGCAACCGCTATGTTCGGCTGAGGAAAGGGTGCCGAGCTCTTCGATGGCAGCTTTGGACACGGTGAGCAGCCATTGCACTGTCTTGCTGGCCTTGTCGAAGCCGAGCGTGTCCTGTAGTCGGAAAAAGCTCCGTGCCACATCGATGGAGAGCCTCATCCTTCGACCCCTCGGCCCATTTGCGGTAACTATCTTGCTGTGCCTGCATTTCCTCAGAGCCCTTTTGCGGCTACGACTGTCGTCGCCTTCCTGCCTCTCCACCGATGTGGCTGAATCACCAAGAGGAAGGCTTGGCCGAGTAGATGTTGGAGCCGCATTCGCGATGCCGATATTGGTGGAGGCTAAGAAGAGATCACGAAAGCCATCGGGACAAAAGATTGTCGGTGTGGAGGAGGGGAAGCAGGAGCTGTTGGGAAGAAGAAGATGAGGGTTGAACTCAAGTTGCTCGTTCGAAGACTGGTCGAAGATGTACTCGGGGTCACGGATCGGAAGCATTTTTCTGGTCAAAGCAAAATGTTATAGCAAGTAGTGTCAGGCTCATAAGCAAGTAAATAAAGCAAGGCTAGAAGCAAGGTATAGCATACTTTGAGTTAGTAATCAAAGAACGAGCGAGACCAAGGAAGCAAGAAAGCAGTACAAGAGTTTTTAGATCTGGTGTGAGTATCGACAAGGGCGGCCAAGTGCCAATCTATTTCAGGGGGCAACAAAATATACATTAACGTTGATAAAACCGACAACGTTAAGGTAAATAAACTTAAATGTTTCACCTTCGTAATTATAGGGATACTAATATAACTCTTTAAAGTATAAGGATCGGAATACTAAAGTAGCTAAGTACGTATAGTAATCTATAATTAGGCCTCACAAATATACATTAAACAAATTGTACCAAGCTCCACCCTGATTACCAAACAAATATAATTAGGATTAGTTTGGATCAAACATGTGATTTATGTAAAGTCGACCTCGATTGACATATTAATTGAGTCAAAATCAATATAATACGAATCAATCTGGCCAACATGTTATATTTACATCAGCTTGGTGATCAAGAAATGCCACCCTTGCTAGTATTCGTATAATTAGCTCATATGGTCTACTTTAACAACTCCACATAGATAGTGTGCATGAGCCTAAACCACTCTGTCAACCGATACCAATTCTGGGCGTCGCCTGTTGCCATTTGGGCCATAACAAACTTGCAAGCAACAAAAAAATTACGGCAAATAAGAGATTTTATTGCATCCGATCATGCATTTGAAATATGTCCACAGACAACACAACCAATGTACACAATTTCTACCATTATGAAATATGCCCAAAGACACCGCATGTCTCTTGTGTTCTCCCTCAAGGTTTGCCCAGTTAATCCGATCAATCCTTACTGATTAATTGTAAAGCAATGATGTGCAGTTCAAAATGGCCAACATAAGGCAGGTTTCTTTCGTAGAGCGACAAAGACTGATGAATTGACTCATTAGTTCAAATCCTATTTTCACCACTTACCCTTAACAAAAAGAAAAAAAAAAGAATGATCGATATTAGTGTTTCTTACGTGCTCCTATCCCCACGTAATGCACAATATTGAAAGATTTGAAAGACTCCTAATCAACCAGAAGAAAAAAGATATGCCTACCATATATAGAACACAGGAGATCAAGATGATTAATACAAGTGGAACTAACCAAGAAACACTTCTTTAATGAGTGAGTTAATGGTAGGGAAGGAAAGTCTAATCTAAGACAGCAGGTGTGAACTCTGAACTAATGGTACATGGACTGGTTAATTCTGCTGTGAAATGCAAATGGTACACCTTAAATAGAATTATAGGCTGGAATAGATTAGGAATAAAGAGTTCACCATGTGATTACTCTTTCTGAGCCTCCACCCACTACATCAGTACCATGATTAATCTTATTGCACGCAGACAAAGTTATGAGAGTAAAGTCACTTCTTACAAAGCGCACACAACCATGGAAAAAAGAAAGTTGATGTTACCTTTATTAATCTAGTTTATAGAATGATAGTTAAATCTTTTGAAGTAAAAAAGACATGTACAGAAATTTCCACATAGCAAACTAACCTCGATCTCATCTGAGACAGGTGTGCACTTTCGCAAGAGTGGAGCCTTTCCACCCACGGCAATTTTGCTAGGTGGAGAAGCAACATCTGATTACTGGCTACAATTTGGGGCATCACTAGATGGTCGAGCAACCTTGGGTTGTGATACCATGCTTAAACATGGAATATAAATTATCACAGTGAACTAATCATAATTTAAGGTTCATATTAGTGAGTGAGATCTACTAGATGTCAGAAGTAATGAAACATGAAAAAGAATAATGAAATGAGCATGTTCTTCTAATATGAATGTAAGCATATTATGGTTATAAGTCATTACTTTAATGACTTTAACAATGCTAAAAATGTTGCACTTGTGTCTAGACTTGATAGAGTAGGAATCATTAGTACATTGCAAAATGTAACATGATAGCTACAATCATCATAGAGCCTAAGGATACAGAAAGTCGAAAACATTGTGCCTACGAAGCTGGAATATAACAATCAAAAGGTAAAATTTGTTTATCATCAGCAGCTATTTTCATACGAACTTATTTTTTGTACCCCGGGGGGGGGGGGGGGGGGGGGGGGGTGTGGAGGGGGGGCGGCGGCGGGTGGGGAGGGGGCAGAAGAGATGGTTTGCCTGGAAGGCAAGACTTACTCTTATTTGGGGGGTGGGGGGGGGGGGCGTGGCGGGGCGGGCGTGCGTGCCGTTGGGAGGGGGGGGGCGGGGCGGGCGTGCGTGCCGTTGGGGGGGGGGGGCGGGGCGGGCGTGCGGGGCGTTGATAAAGGGATGCGCCCAATTTTTAGGTCTGTAAATTTGGGTTGATAAAGGGGGGGGGGGGGGGGCGGGGCGGGGCGGCCGAAAAAGGGGTATGGCCTGGATTTTCCCAGAGACCGGATGCGCCCAATTGCGCGTTTTATATGAAGACAGGGACCTGTAAATTTGGGTTGAATTGCAGGTTCAATCATCCCCCAAAAAGGAGACATAGGGTTGTGCCTCTCTTCATCATGTTCTTTAAGAGTTTCCTATTTCGCATCTTGATCAGATTTTTAGGTCTTGCTTGTGCGTTAGTGATCGATTTACTTTCTTGATCTTGATTGCCAGGCCAAGCCGGAGAAACAATCGGAATATGTTCAGGTAAACAACTCTCATCAATAATTAATGATCTTAGTCCTTTGTGGTGTGTCTACACATCAAAAGAAAAGCGAACAAAACGGTAGTTAGCTTTGTCCAACCAATAATTAAAATGCAACTTTGTAGTGTATAATTTTCAGATGACAACAGGTTTTTTTTAAGAAAATCCATTTTGATATCTTTATTTAATTCCTTTGTTGGCTTAAAAGGAAAAGTAAGCTTGTGCCTTTTTTACACGTTGGATTTTGCATAGGTTTTGTTTCCTGCTATGATCAGTTGGTTTTGTCACTCTTGATCTCCAGACTTGTTGACATTTGTTTGAATTAACTGATGACACAATAATGGACTACAATCATGTATCTGAAACCTGCCGAAACAATAGACACCTAGCGACAAGAAGCTGTAAAATACCAAATCCCAGTATTTTCATTAATGTTAGAGTAAGAAGAAGAACCTTTCTGTTTTATGAAATTGCATTGTTGGCCCATATAGTGGTCGCTTCTATGAAATTCTCCTGGATAACAAATTTTGTTGCCTTCTTCTGTTCTTGATTCACAATCAAATTCAAGTTTTTAGGCCTGTACTAGTGAGAATATTGATGAATATACAGTGGTTAAGCTTGTCCATATAATTCTCGGTATAGAATTCTCTGAGAGCAAAGGTTGAAGAAAATTTTCTTGGGGTTTCTTTATTTAAGTATGTCTGGCTAGTGATGGAAACTTCTTTATCAGCATTTTCTTGCTTTATCTTCAATTTTTGGAACTACAAAAAATAAATGATCCTTCATAGATTAAAATCTTAGGATCTCTATTTTTAGTTACAGCAGTTTCTAGTTGACAGATCCTGTCTGTTTTAGAGAACTCTCTACAAAAATTATTAAGTGGGTCTTTTTGGACGTTCTTTTCTGAAACTTTCGTAAGAACTAATACTCTGTAAAACCATGGTCACAATAATGAAGTACATCAAACTATCTGTTTGGAGAGTATGACTGTAGCACTAAGGTGTTGTGAGCCTTTGGTTTCTAATGTATAAGGTCTTATCTCAAATGAATGTATGTCCAACTTTGCATTTGTTTGTGTAGAAGCCATTCTCCTTCGACAATGATAATCTAGTCCAATAAATTCCTTTGTATCCCTGTTGGGTTTTCTTGTAACCCTTATTTTGTCTTTCGCTCAAACCTTAGCCTACTTCTGGACAGGGTTGTAAATTTTACGAGGATAGGCTATTTATCACCTTATTTTCTGGGAATGGTATTCCTAATATTCCTTCTGGATTGTCCTCCTATGTATTTTCTTCGATTTTCAGCATTGATCCTTATTTTCTTACCAATGTTTCTTATGCTTCTATGACATCTGCATAATGCAACATCTAATTACACATAGCAGTTCATGAGGCCAGACTGTATACTGCCTTGTTGTATAGCAAGGGCATTAGCACATGGTAAACTATCCTTTTGTATCGTTCTTATGTACCTTTATATTCCCTTTTTATCACCAAGCCTGTCTCGTCTTCCTCACCTTTTCCTATATATGATTATATGTTTTGTTCATAATGCATATTGGTGTCTGGCTAGTCTCCAATTATGGCTAGAGTTCCTGTTGGAGATGTGAAGTGTTGGCATTATACTCATTGATGATTTAGTTATGTGTCAATATGAATCAGTGATTGCAAAAGGCGCTCGGGCGCTCGCCTAGGCGCTCGGGCGAGGCGAGGCGAGGCCCGAGCGCCTCGCTAATGTCCCAGGCGGCGCGCTTCAAACAGGCGTCGCCTGGGCGCTCGCCTGAGCCCAGGCACTGGGCGCTTCGGGCGAGCGCCTGGGTAAACCAAGGCGACCGAACCAGAATTTTAGGTCTGGTTCGGTCCTGGTTCAGTTGTTAGTTGGTTCAATCGAACCAACTAAACCGATATAACCCCAACCCTAACCCTAACCCTAACCTAACACTAACCTGCTACCGCTCTCGATCCCGATCCCGATCGCGATCTCGTCGCTCGCTGCCGCTGCTCGCCGTTGTCGTTGCTCGCGCCTCCCGCGAGCCCTCTCGCTGCTCGCTCCTCCTGCGAGCCCTCCCGCGAGCCCTCCCTCTGCTCGCGCCTCCCGCGAGCCCTCCCTCTGCTCGCGCCTCCCGCGAGCCCTCTCGCTGCTATCGTCTCCTGCGAGCCCTCCCGCGAGCCTTCCCGCTGCTTGCGCCTCCCTCGAGCCCTCACGCCTCCCGCTGCTCACGCCTCCCGGGAGCCCTCTCGCCTCCTGCGAGCCCTCCCGCGAGCCTTCCCGCTGCTGGCCCCTCCCTCGAGGCCTCCCGCTGCTAGCGCCTTCCGCTCCCTTTCCCGCTGCCGCTGTCGCCGCTCGCCGCTGCTGCTGCTGTTGCCGCTACCGCCACTCGCTGCTGCTGCTGCCGCCACCGCTCGCCGCTGCTTCCTCGTTTCTCCATTAGGCTCAGTATACTCTTAATATTAAGTTTATTTGAATTTTGAAATGATTAATTTTCTGTTAATAGATTAATAATATATTATTTTGATTTTAATGTTGTTAATTTTTATTTATTTGAAATTATTGTTATAATTATATTATATATTTTTATAATTTAGATAATTTTTAATAATTATATTATATATTTTTATAATTATATTATATATTTTTATAATTTAGCGCCTCGCTTCGCTCGGGCGAGCGCATAGCGCCTCAGGCGTTTGTGGACCTTGGCGTCTTTTGGCGCCTAGCGCTTTTTAAATTACTGATATGAATGGTATAAAGCATAACTATGATTTAAATTGTATTCATCAATATTGTTTTAACATGCGATGAATTCAGCTTATTTGTTAACTCTTAAACAGAAGTAGGCGGAACATATGCAGGAACACGTGGTTACTTTTAACATATGAATAATCAAAATTGACTTGCCAATTTGTAAAGAATGTCATAATTTCATAATCTAATGTGATATTGTTATGAATGAGTGATTATTTTCATTTTTTCTTAATTGTTTAAGACTATTAAAGCGGCACATAAGGGATCTGGTTCAGAAAAGATGGGTCAAACAACATGCAAGGTGAGCAGTTTTTTTTTCTCCAACTGTTCTTTCAAGTTATATTCATTTTGGTTTTCTTATCATTTTCGGTAACTATAATGAGTTTCTCACTATTGAAGTAGAATCTGTGAAATTCTTATTCATGTTATACTCTGTATTTCCTTTAAAAGTGAATAATTGTATTGCCAGGAATTTGGAAAGGTTGGTGAGAAGGAAAAGAAAGTTGCCCAAAAGAGTTTCAGGCCTGAGGTCAGTTTTTCTACAACCATTATTAGTTCAATTGGCCTTTAATTTTCATATCCAGCAATATTTAAGTGTTGCTATTATGATTGATTCATTTTATTTATTTCTTCAAGCATGCGATCATAATAATTACGTTTGCTATTTTTTCTAAGTAGAAGTATGACTGCAGCTTACATTTTCCAATTTATGTGTTGGTGTGATAAAGCTTTTGCTTTTCTTCTTTTTCTTCTCCAAAGAATGCTGAAAAAAAGCAAAAGGGTACTGTACTAAAAAAGGTGGAGCAAACTGAGAAAAAGGTCAATATTCTTCTTTTTGTTTCTTCTCCAACCGTTCTTTTGAGTTACTTATATTCATTTTGGTTTTCTTATCATAGACTTATTTTTCTTATCGTTTTAGGTAAATATAATGACTTTATCATTACTGAAGTAGAATCTGTGAAATTCTTATCCATGTTGCACTTTATATTTCCTTTAAAATTGAATAATTTAATTGCCTGGAACTTGGAAAGGTTGGTGAGAAGGAAAAGAAAGTTGCCCAAAAGAATTTCAAGCCTGAGGTCAGTTTATCTACAACCAATATTAGTTCAATCGGCCTTTAATTTTCATATCCAGTAATATTTAACTGCTGCTATCATGATTTGATTCATTTTATTTATTTCTTCAAGCATGTGATCATAAGAATTGCGTTTGCTTTTTTTTTTCTAAGTATGAAGTATGACTGCAGTTTATATTTTCCAATTTATGTGTTACTGTGACAAAGCTTTTGCTTATCTTCTTAATGTTTCTTCTCCAAAGGATGCTGAAAAAAAGCAAAAGGGTACTGTACTGAAAAAGGTGGAGCAAACTGAGAAAAAGGTCATTATTTTTGTTTGTAAGTGGATTTGTTTCTTATTATGTCTACCAATATCTAAAATGAAGTACTATTTTTGTTTTTATTTTCTCGTCAACCTCTTATTGACAGGCTGTTGAGAAAGAGGAACGGACTCCTTCCAAAAAGATGGATCAGGAGAAGGTCAACATATCTTTTTACTGCTATATTTATTTAAGTATTCATCTGTTTTAAATAAGTTTACATTTTCATAATAATACAGTAGCATTTTTTTTATGACTCTGGGTTTAGGGCTTGGAATTTATGGATTAATGTACCACACTGAGATGCATTGGTCCATCAAAGTCTTTATGAACCAATGTAATTAATGTAATACTTTAAAATCATGTTAATCTTAAAAGCCTTGTAAAAGCATATCATATATCTCATGCTAGAAAGGAGAGATAAGATTTCTAACATTCTTTATTAAGAATGTAAATTTGGGTTGATTTATGAGTTTCCAAAAATTAAAAAAATATCAATTTGTGCCTTTTTATAGAATTTGTATTTTCATATTATTTGGTATCTAAGTCTGGTTTGTGCTGCAATAGATGATGTTGTTGATCTTGATTTTCAGGTCACATTGAAGAAACAATGGAAGGTTGTTCAGGTAATACTTTGTTGGTGTCCTTTAGAATTTCTTTCATATAGATAGTTGATGTTATTTGTGCACATGCATTCTTTTGTATTTGGCAAGTCATTAAAATTGATTTATGCTGAAACATTCTATTTCCAAACGATAGGCTTCTATCTTACTTAGGTGAGGTCCTTTTTTTTTGTTGCTCCATTTCTGAATTGGTATGTGTAAACCCATATATATTTCAAGTTCATTACGCTCCAACTTTGTTATCCCTGTCAGTTGTTTTTCCTTGAACCTTTACTTTCTTCTCATTATTGGTTGCAATTTGTAAAAGTTTAAAGCATTGGTACTGATTGCCTTCTTGTTACTATCCAGACAATGGCATATGTGGCTATATCTTTCCTTTTAGCAATTAGCACACTCAGTTATCATTTTCTCGTACTTGATTCTTATGCTTAAATGCTGCCATCAGAATGTAACAAGCAATTTAATATAGAAGACCTTGTACATGCTAAATCAGAAAAATGAAATATTTAATTGCCAGATTAAACTGAAGCAGAACACAGATCAAAAGTTTTTTTCTTGTATAAAAAATTTGTAGATATTATATTATGTGTGGTTCCCCTGTTATTTACTTGATACAAATGATTTAACATTTAAGTGATTCCAGACTAGGAAATGTTATAAGAGTTCCTTTATCAAGCTTTAGAGGACTGTTGAGTGAAAATCAAATATTAAATATAGTATTTATGTAAGTATTTTTTGGTGAATTAAGAGAACTGATATGTTTGTTGAGCTGATTCTTAAGGCATGGCTTGAGGGGATGCAAGACATGCGAAGTATTAGACTATTAGTTTTTTTTTTGGCAAAGGATAAGTGACGGAGGCAGGATTCAAGCTCAAGACCTTGTGATATACTATCAAAGCCTTTACCACCAGCTAAGCTAGCTAACACCTTCGAAGTGTTAGTTTTATACTCCTATAGATATGAAACAGAGTTATGTAATGGTGTCATGTGAACATTAAACAAGATACTTAAAGCTCTTCTTCAGTCAGGTCCAACATGATCGGCTGATTATCTTCCAATGTACCGTTGCATTTGCATATGCAAGAAAAGTTAATTACTTTATTTTCTAGAAAAAATCATTATCATCTTGGCAATCTCCTAATATCAACACAGGTTTCTACTTTGGATTGATGTTATCGTTGATCATGTTCTCTCCTTTCTTGTCCTAACTATTTAGAAAGCCGCTAGAGAAGAGCATGAAGAATCTTCATTGATAATGGAGGTACAAACATCATGCAGAGTAAGCAATTTCACTATTGACTTTGTTCTTTTATATAAAGATTGTACAAGTATTCTTTCATGTTAGTTAGGTTTGTTTGGTTTTCCTGGACCCATAAATGTATGATGCTAGTGTAGGTTTTTTATGGCCTTTCAGATAATTGTAGTGATCTATTAGTCCTGGAGTATATGTTGTAAGGTTCTTATTGGAATAGTACCTTTATTTGCTTTGATGTGGAATATTTGAAATTCTTGGAAAGGTTGATGAGAAAGAAAAGGAGATTGCCCATAGCTTCATGCAATTAAAATGTGAGGTAACATTTTCATAAAATCTTCTAATTTATCATTGGTTTATTAATTCAGAGGTCTAGTTTTGTTTAAAGGGCTACATTTTTTATTACTTTTTGTCATGTGAACATAAGGATGTATGAATTGAGCATATTTTCCATTTCTAATTATGAATTGACTTAAATAAGTTAATTAGCTAGTACTGATGTGGTGGTTTTTCCCTCTTATTCTTCTTGTTTAAACTTTAAAGAAAACAGAGGAAAAACAAAAGGCAATCCTCTTAAGAACAGTGGAGCAGACAGAGATAAAGGTCAATAATTTCATTCTTAAATTGCTCTTTCATTTTATTTTGTATTTGTTTAAAATGAAACAATTGAGCCAAATGGCCCAAATCATACAAGGCTATATTCTTTTAATGCCTTCTAATTTTGTGACTTGAACTGATAATTTGTTTAATTCTTTTGTGGACCTCATAGGCTGCTGAGGACAAGCAATCTTTTCCAGAAAGGATAGAGCATGAAGACAAGAAGGTCGACATCCTATCATTACCAGAGGAGAAACAAACTCTTTCTGGAAGATCAGAGCAGCAAGATTACAAGGTCAGCATTTTTCCATACCATAAGTCCACTGTTATGGTCACCAATGATGCTAGCCAAGGTGATGGAAATACTAGAGGTCGGGCTCTAAGGGTGGAGTTGGCCAATTATTCTGGTGGTGGTCATGATAATGATGATAATATTTGTGGTAGCAATGGTTGCAGCGTAGTAGCAGGACAGAAGTGGTAATGGTGGTGGTGGTAGTGGTAAAGTTGCTGCAATGGCAGTTATGGTGGTGATGACAATGGCAGTGGTAGTGGGTACTGGTGGTTCCAGTAGTGGTGATAGTAACAGTTTGGTAATTGTAGCAGCAACGATGATGACTGTTGTAGTGGCTGGTGGCAGTAGCAGTGGTGGTCAGTTGTGGCAGTGACTTGCAGTGGTGTTAGCATTAGCTGTGGCAGGGTCAGAGGTGATGGTGGTAAATAGAAGGTGGTAGGTGGCAATTTGCATAATTACAAGTGGTGAATCTCAGGATAAAGAGAGATTCTATCAATAAATCTTTTATAGGAAATTGAAAGATCTTAACCTCTTCTTCTAAAAGGAAATTCTGACTTCTCCAAAGATATACTTGAATGATGTTGCCAAACACCTGGAATTTTATAAAGGTTTTATTTTTATTTTTGGCTTTTTGCTTTTTAAGCTACAGAAGACCTTTTGGATAGCTAAACCAAACATGTCCAGAGAGTCCTAATATGTTATAGTTGTTAGTTGCTATAACTTGTATTTGGAGACTTCTAAGTGTCTCTTTTGGGATCCTTTTTGTGGATTATTAAGTTGTAATTTTTTATTACTACTATAAATAACAGCTTTATGTCCAAAATCCCAAATGATTAAGCTTGGGATGTTATCTTTAAGTTATGCAATGAATGTAGCTCGGTTTTGTAGATATTAGCTTTCCTCTTCCCTATTAACGTGCCTACTTTTTGCTTGTTCTTTTGGATTTTCCATATTCATATTATCATTCTCATCTGATTTAGTTTTCATTTAAAATTACAGCACAAATAGATTTCATGAGAGAAGAGAAAAAACTTAAAAGTCTGTTACAGAAGAAACAATCACATGAATCATTATATCAAAAAGGATGTTGGTGGTTTGGGCTACCCAGAGGAACGTTTGCAACTTTGTCATTTTATATAATGCTATAAGCCTCTGATATGGTGTAAATTTGATTGTTATCTGTTTCTTAATCTTCATATGAAAGGCTGCTAGGGAAAAGGGTAAAGAAACCACTTCAGAAAAGGGTGAACAGACAGAATTCAAGGTGATTTTAAAGCCTATGTTTGTGATGTTGTGTTGTTTATACTTTATACATTGGATAAAGTTCTGTATTGTAGACCAACCTTTAGATATTTGTTTTTCTCCTCATTATTGACATAACCACTTGTCTTTTTTTCTTTTGGATTTTCCACGTTCATATTATTATCATTCTCATCTTGTCAGTGATTTGAGCCGCCTAGAGGAACTTTTGCATTAATATCATGTTATCTTACTGCCATGGACCTTATATGGTGTAAATTTGCTTGTTATTTTGTTCCTAAATCTTCATATGAAAGGCTGGCACAGAGGAGGGTAAAGAAACTACTTTGGGAAAGGGTGGCCTGATAGAACACAAGGTAAGTCCAGGAAGCTATAATTCAGATTTTTTTTTTATTTATGTAACAAATTAAGTTTGGTTTTGCGGAATGACTTTTAGATACTAGCTTTTCTCTTCCACATTGACCTGCCTACTTGTGACCTTTTTTTTTTTACATCTTTCACATTCATAGCATCATCCTCATTTCATTTAGTTATGTTTAGAAATTACATCGCAATTAGAGTGCATGAGAGAAGAGAAAAACACTCAAGATTGTGAAAGAAGAAACAATCCTGTAAATCATTATTTCAATAAGTACAGGATGTTATTGGTGATTTGTGCCACCTAGAGGAACTTTTACATTACTATTCGTTTTACTTAATGCTACAGGCCTCTGATATCTTGTAAATTTTTTTGTTATTTTGTTTCTGAATCTTCATATGAAAGGCTGCTGTGGAAAAGAGTAAAGAAACCACTTTGGAAAAGGGTGGACAGATAGAATGCAAGGTAATTTATAGATTTCCATGTATTTTACGTAGCTATTTTTGATCATTTCACACACAACTGTAAGAAATATGCACATGTCACAAACATGATTTTGTGAAGTCATTTTTGAATGCAATGTAAGTTATATATGATAAATTCTGCAGTTTTACACAATGCCAGGAGGTTGTAAGTATGGGAAATCCTGCAAATATGTTCATTCTCAAAAGAAAATGGAAGGCAATTCATCAAAATTGAACTTCTTAGGCCTTCCAATTAGACTGGTAAGCGTGCTATTTACTTTCATACATTATGATGCTTTCTTTGCTTTGTATCAGACTTCTATGTAACCATACTGAATATGATCGTGGTCAATTTTCTTAGTTTTTGCCAGTGTCAGGCACCTACGGTTTCATATCATGTGTTGATGATTGCAGGGAGCAAAGGAATGCCCATATTACATGCGTACAGGGAATTGCAAATTTTCTACCAATTGTAGATATCATCATCCTGATCCTACTGTCGCAATGGTTGGACATGATCCTCATTCAGGATGTCAAAGTAGTGGATCTATGCAACAAAGTGCCTTTGGAGCATCAACAATGCCCGTGACACCCAGTCGTAGTCAAGGAACACTTAATGGACCAACTTCTTTTGTAGTTGCATCACCAGCCTGTTCCCCAGCTTCAAATTTGCTTTCACAAGGGTTCCATTCAAATTCAGAATGCAATGGGTATCAGGTAATTTTTACAGTCCACATGCTCAAGTTTATAAAAGTCTCCCCACTTGGCTTTAAATCTTTTTGTTTGGAAAGTTACCATGGTACCTCAGGTTCATGAAAATCCAACATAACATGAAAATGTAATATAGAAATCCTGTTGAAGCTTCAGTTTTCAGAGGCATGTCTACTTATTTCAATGACCTGAATTTTAAGTATAAACACTGTTATCTTGAAGTTGTTTAGGCATTCATAGTTGGTTGTTTCCAGATGTAGATTAGTTTCACTATACTGTAGCATCACTGGACACCAAAAAAAGAAGAATATTTCACTCACTCAATCACCTCTCTTAGATAAAGAACCTTTTGTAGTCTGCTACATTTTAGTGCAGAATATTCCAGTAAACTATTTAGAATTTGGTGTGGTTTACCTAAAAACAAAGTCAGGTTATGGAAGAAAGATGAAAATATTGATCATTCTAGACATATAGCCGCAAATGAACAAGTAAATGAAAAACGTGTATTTTGATGGATTGGGGTTTAGGAGTTGGATAACGAAAAACCAACCATGTGTCGTCCGTCCGAGTGTAGAGGATGACAAAAGATGAAGAGGAGGATGTTCTACGTATCTGAAATGACTGGATGCTTTTATGGTGAATAAAATAACATATTAGAGAATCTTGATTATAATCTTATTCAAAAATATGAGAATTATTTTTTCGATATATTATTATTCCAAAACAAATAATAATAATTATTATTATTTAAAATTCAAATAAGAATAATAAGTTAGTCTGAATTTGATTTTGAGTCGATCATAATATTTTTATATATGCTTAAGATGTTTTTTTGGATGTATAAGAAAAACATTGCACATGACATAATAGTTGATTTGTTGGACTAATTCATAAGATATCGTGGTCCAATACAAATGATAAATGTTTTTTTTCTCTTACAATACATATAATCCTAAAGAAGGTACGAAAAGAAAAATGAACAACACATCTCTTAGAAAATGAAATATCACGTCTCTTACTAATGCATATAAGAAAATTGATGATCACATCTCTTATGATGCACATAATCGAGTGGAAAGAAAAATGAAGGCACGAGAAAAAAAAGAAAAAGAAGAAGATAATTAATCAGAAAAATCCGAAATTTTTAGGAATTTCTCTCTCTCTATATATAATAATAATAGAGGTACAAAAAGCTTATCGAAATCCGTTTGGTTGGCGGTGTGCGGGTCAGTATGAATCGGACCGGGCGAACCGGCCCGGCCCATTCCTTACATCGATCCGCGCGACTCACGATGTGACCTTTAACTGCAGTCTCTGCGACCAAAAACCCTATCTCAGTCAGGTACGGAGGGAGGGAAGATGACGTCTGCAGCAGGTGGAACGCCACCCCAAAACCCTACCCCTCCTGTAGGAGAGGCGGAGCGGCGCCGTTCCCCCATCCGGAAGAAGACGGCGACGAGAACGAGGGATGCTAGTGGCAAAGAGGATGTGGTGATGGAGGAGGAGAAGGAGGGCGCCTTCCTCCTGGGTGAGCCGACCTTCTTGGACCTGGGTGGCGGGCGTTTGCGGTGCGTGGAGACGGGGCATGAGCTGCTCGCCAAGGACGAGGAGGCCTACGGCCGCACCAAGGCCTGCCGCCTCGCGCTCATCGACGCCGCCGTTGCCCAGAAGAAGCCTCCCCTCAACATGTTCCAACCCCACCCCACCTCCAAGTGAGCAGCAGTAAAGATTTGATTCGTATGTGGAAAGAGAGGTTGTTTTACTGTTTGATCGCAGGTCGCAGCTGGTGTGCAAGCTGACCGGTGATTCGGTGAATAAATCTGAGGAACATATCTGGAAGCACATCAATGGAAGGAAATTCCACAATAAATTAGGTACTTTTTTTTGTTTACAGAATTAATATTTTTGCTGCTTATCCACCATTCTTTTTAGTCAAAATATGCTTCTTTCCTTGAGGCATTGTGCCATATTTGTAACTATGAAAATTCTGACTTCTTTTCATTCACTATATGCAATGCATGCCATCTCCACATGTTACTTTGGTTCTTGCTGTCGTGAGTGATTCTATATGACACTGAATCATAAACAAGAATTCCATTTAAAATATTAGGGAATGATCATCATCAGTGTAATCTTTGAAGTTGATATTGGCCAAAATGATGTGCCTTGTGCTATGTCCTTGTTGCAGAACAAAAGGAAATGGAGAAGCATTCCTCTGCAGAAGCAGTGGAGAAAGACACAAAACAGTCAAAGAAGCAAGTGAAGTCAACTCTGGGTTCTCGCAATAGAGTTCGGAAGAAAGACATCAACATGAATGATTCACATACCAAGAAGACAAAGGCAGATGATGATGATGATATGGTGGAGCCTGAATTTTGGGTTCCTCCTGTTGGAAGTCGCTGGGACCTTGATGATGGAAAAGATCGTTGGGATCCTCAAACAAACATGGTTGATGAGGCAGATGATGGTAGTGGCCTAGGTAATATGACGATGCCATTCTGTTAGGAATATAGTTGACATTATATGTTTTTGGTGAATTTATATTTGAATTATATTCCTGAGATTGGCAAAAGTTTACTCGCTGATATGTTCTTGCTAGGCTTCGGCAATCATTAACACTGATAAAGATTATTTTATGTATTCTTCTAGTCATGTAAACTTTATCTGAACGACTTGGCTGTTAACCATTTCTTTGTGGAACATAATTTGACATTATATTTTTGTTGAATTTATCTAAGAATAATACTTTTTGAGATTGGCAAAAGTATACTCGCCTATATATTCTTGCTAGGCTTGAACGACCATCAACATTAATAAAGATTATTTATATCATTCTTATTGTCATGTGAAATCTATCCGAACAACTTATCTGAAATCAATCTGGGCACACTGATAACCAAGGTTCGTCGTTTCGTACCGTACCAGCGTTTCGACCCGGGCTCGGTACGGTACGGTACCGGTGTACCGAATAATTTTACGTTTTTTTTTTCTATTGTAGCACTATAGCAGTGATGCAGTATAGTACTGTAGCACTGTAGCGGTACCGGACGGTCAGTGTACCAGTAACCTGTCGGACCGGTACGTACCGCCCGGTACGGGCGATACACTTCGATACGACAGACCTTGTTGATAACCATTGCTTCCTTCAAGGTTCGCAATACCGTACTGTACCGGTGTTTCGACTTGGGCTCGGTACCGGTACGGTACGGTATACCGAGCGGTATACTCAGGTGTGCCGAGTACTGTAGCACTGCTATAGTGTTACAGTGCTCTGCTACAGTGCTACAGTGCTCTCGGACCGATAACAGACGGTCTGCGTACCGGAAATCTGTCGGACCAGTATGTACTGTCCGTACCGGGCGGTACAGTTCGGTACTGCAGACCATGGCTTCCTTGATTCTGCATGTTGTATTTGAGTATGTCTCTTAGAATTTATCCAAATTTGTTCTTTATATCATTCTTATTGTCATGTGAAATCTATCCGAACAACTTATCTGAAATCAATCTGGGCACACTGATAACCATTGCTTCCTTGATTCTGCATGTTGTATTTGAGTATGTCTCTTAGAATTTATCCAAATTTGTTCTTGCAAGGCACACATATTGGGCCTTTATCCACATAATTCTGAGATGAATTAACATGATAAGTGGAATCTTTGTGACACGTTTTTAGTAATATAAAACAATTGATGCTTGCAGTTTGCATTGTTTGATTTTTTTGTGGCATGTGTCTCTTTATATTTGGCTGATTATAATCTTTCCATGTTTTTCATCAGATGGAATATCTGAAAAAGATGACCCAGAAACAATTGAGCTTTCCAATCGGTAAGTTAGTTCTCCTTAACCTACTTCAACAGGTGCTGCTCTTCACTTTAAGGTTTGAATTTATCTTTTTCTTTGGTTGTGATCTTTTTTTTGTTTCTGGAACACAAACCGTTGACAGGACTAAGCGAATGTCAATAGTTGTTGGCCCCAGCAGCTTTGCTTCAAGGAAGAAGAAGATTAAGAAGGCTGCAACCCTTCCAAATGGTAGTTGAAATAAGAGGTTGTTCACTTAATCCATCCTTTGTCTGATTAGCTACATTTCAGAATTATAAGATTGTCTACCATTATGGATTCCACTGAAAGTGGATAATCTATATCTTGCAGCATTTTGACCTACAAAACTCATCACTGGTTGTGTCATTTATGTGAACAACATCACGCCAAGAAGTTGCTGAGGAACATCTGCATGCACCATCTCTTTCCAACCGCGCTATCAAATGATCCATCTTAAGTAAAAGTTATTGTGAAGCGCCAGTTACTATCCGTTTCACACTGGCATATGGTTTCCAGCATAATTAATAGTGAATTTGCAGTGATGAGTTGGTGACTGCAAAATGTGTTCCCTCTTGAGCATGTTCATTTACATGTATTAGATCCTCTATCGAGATCCTCTAGTCCTTATGTTCCTCTAAATGCTTATGATTTATTTGACTCATTCTTATACCAAACCTGCTTACAGGTGAAATCCTAATGCATTTCATGGTTATCATGATGGCCTTCTCGTCTCTGTTATCACCTGTATCAGTTTCTGTTCTGATGTAACGATGAAAAATTGTAGTTGCCTTGATGAATGTGATTTCTGTGCTGATTAGAAAATCCTGAAAAGTTATATTATCCAAGACTTGATGCGATGAGGGTTTGTTGTTGTGGAAGCTCCTGGTTAGAGTTTTAGGCATTTGCAACCAAGCATGAAGCAGACTGGAGGATTTATGAGTTGTTCAATAATGGAGAGAGTATATGATAAGTATCCGAAGCTCTTCGAAGGTTTCAAGTACTGAGAAATATTTTGCACCTTTGCAGCTTCTTTGCCATAGTTTCTGATTACAAACTCTTGTAACAGAGTCTCATTACTAAATTAGTCCATGCAGCAATGATGTTTATTGTTTTTCTTTGTTGTCTCTATCTATTGTTTTGCTTTGATATGAATATTATGTCTCTACATGCTATGCATACTATCTTTATCACAATGCCATTATTTTTATCTTTTGCTTTGCGATCTTGTTGAAGTCATGCCAAGCTTTCTTGCGTCTTCAAATTCATCAAAACAACAGCAGTTCTATATAATAACATGAATCTTCCTGTACCTGGTACAAATTACATTGTTGGATTCATTAGAAGTCACATTGTAGTCTTGCATGTGCTTTGGTTTTCCTTTTCCTTTTACCAATCTAAGCATTACCAATTATGAGGTTTTAACTGATTCATTGCTACAGGGGTTTGCATGTGCTTCGGTTTTCCTTTTACCAATCTAAGCATTACCAATTATGAGGTTTTAACTGATTCATTGATACAGGGGTTATTTCCGATCTCAACATGAAGTGACGGATGTGGGACGGATGTGGATACTATTGAAAAATCTTGGGGGCGATATCAAATGTGCAACGAAAGAATAGAATATAAAATCATCAATTTCTAAAAATATATTTGGCGAAGATTGATGTGTAAAAATTTATGAAACAAAAAATCACGTGTGAGATAAATTTATGAATGCTAACAAAAAGCTAACAAAAATCGAAGGGGGGGGGGGGGGGGGGGTTAGGAGTTGGATAATGAAAAACGAATCATGTGTTATCCAAGTGGAAGTTGGTTGCTTCATTTTCATTTTGGTTGACGGTATCAATTTTTGTGGATAGTCTGAATTCAAGGTTACGGTTAGGGTTAGGGTTTGGATCTAAGCCTTAAGGGATGATGTGGTCCCAAAAGAAAATTGGTTTTTGTATCTTTTATCTATTAAAGTGAACAGTACATTCAGTTAAGTACATTGCATCTCTTTTTGAGGGAAGGGGTGATGGATGCGTGGAGCGATGCCATTCGATTTATTGCAGGCAACGATAAAAGATGTTTTACGTATCTGAAAACGGTTGGGTGCTTTTGTCGGAGCTCTCAGGAGGGGGAGGGGGGGGAGGGAAAGGCGAAAGACGCGTGGAGCGGTGCATTGCAGGTGACGACAAGCGATACAAAGGGGGATGTTTTCTCTCTCTCTCTCTCTCTCTCTCTCGTCTATAACCCCTGGGCACCGTGGAGGTCTCTACAATCAATTTTCAATAAATTTCAGCCATGATTCTTCTAAGCTTTCCTCTGATAATCTGATGAGGTTTTGATCACTTTGTGCAATAATTGTCATCGAGATTTCACATATGGATTAAGATTTTTGATAGTTTTTAACGGTTGGAAAATAAGCAAGAAGGGTATAATCCATATAGTCTTGTTTATTTTAAGCTAATATACTCATACATGAAAAAATTAAGATCTTTTGTTGGTCTATGTGGATAATGCATGTTGAATGATGAATAACATGCTTTTTGTTAGCATTCATAACAAGAATCGTCAATTGAGAATGAATGTTTAAGCTGTCCATGCTTTAAGCTGTCCATAGGGAGGAAAGCTTAAATGAAATTTTCCTTTTACCCTTTCCATTCATGACAAAATTGATGACATAAGGAGAATTAAGGTTTAAATGTTTTACTTTCATAAGTAAAAATCTCAATGTTATTATTTAAAATATAAAGATCGAGATGCTAATCTTAATCAACTAAAGGGGATAATATGTAATTATCCATGACAAATCTAAGACTCCCCACACCGCCTTTCCTCTTACATCTTATATGTCGGTAAGCCATATGACTATATATTTATTTTAAAGGAGGAAATCCTAATTTGTACAAATTAATCTTAATCCTAATGTGCATATAACATAACTAATTGTAAAATAAGACCTCTATTGTCACACAATATGACTAGACGTCATTTCAACAAAATGCACAAAATAATATTTCTTGAGATCCTAAGGCGATCAAACATCTTGACACAAACCATTATATAGCAACCACATGATATGGATGATAAGAGGTGCGTTTAATATGAGATTACTTTTGTAGTAATAATAAATGTAAAACACGAACTTGTTTAACTCACCTGCACAATCATAAGGGAGTGGAATTTAACATCTGTATGTAAACCCAAACAATAAATTCGGTGAATTATTTTCCTAACTTTCATCACTACACATTCAGTCATGGATGTGTTCAAAACAATCCCTAATGTAGCATAATTGAATACGATCATTCAAAGAAAAACACTTACTAGAGAACATCCATAAAATGCCAAAATGTTGCTAAAACCAATATATCTCTACCTTTTGATGCAACCATCCACGTTTTCAGATCAACTAAATAAGAATCCTAAAAGGGAAGGAAAAAACTACAGAATGAAATGTGTTGTTTGCAGCAGACAATTATCGTTTTACATAATCCAAATCCCTACTATCTGAACAAACATAAGTGCAAACAGTACAAGGAATCATTTGTTGTATGGGGCATATCATACAAGCTCTGAATAACCAAGTACAACCAGTAGCACAATGGCAAACAAAAGAAACAAAATATCTAAAATAGCAATAACAATCCCAACAACTACATGCGCTCTCCATTAAATGCCTCTTTGTTTCAAACAATATTGATGTACTAAACATGATTTTTAAGTACAACCTCAGTGTATTTTTTTTTCTCAAAATGATTTTTAACAGTGTGATCATAATTCTTAAAAGTACTAAAATTAACATAAAGTTGAAGATAACATGTAAACTTCTCATACAAGCTTAAAGTGATGCAAATCTCATATAACAAAAAAAACTGGAAACAAAATTATGAAAGCACACAAAACATGTAAACATTTAAGAATGTCATATGAATACTGAAACAAAAATCAAATTAACATAACATTTTGGTTAACAAATAACTTACTCTTATTGGAAGAGATGGTTTGCTGAAGAAGAGATGGTTTGCTGAACTCAGACTTACTCTTATTGGGTTGTGGGTTGGGGGTGGGGGGGGGGGGTGGGTGGCGCGCGGGGTTGTAGCTTGAGAAAGAAGAAAGTGCTGGGGTGATGGATAGTGCTAATCTATTGCAGGCGGCAACAAAAACCGCCCGGGGGAGGGTGGGGGGTGGCGCGCGGAGGGAAGGGGGTGATGGGGATAGTGTCATTTCTGTTGCAGGCGGCAACAAAAACCGGGGGATGTTCTCTCTCTCTCTCTCGCAGTGATGGGGATAGTGTCATTTGGAATGATGCATAATTCTTTTTATACATACATACATACATACATACATACATATATATATATATATATATATATATATATATATATATATATATATATATATATATATATAATATTTTTCTGATAAGTACCAAATTAACTGGAAGGAATATTATCTTGAATATTATAATTTGATTTAGAACAACAAACGAATGTAAAAAGGAAGTAATATTAGGATAAGTAGCATCGAGTAAAAGAACTCTTAGGGATTCAACTACGTGGGAGGATCTGGGATTTGTTCTACATCGTTCATGGGCGTAAAACACCGGGCTTCTTCAGAGAATAGTAAGTTGGCTCTTCCACAATTTAGTCTGTCTTTGTAGCTTTTAGTCAATATGGGGTCAAGATCGCATTAATGATGCTATTTGCATGATCATTAAGGTCACATCACCGGATGACCCTTCATAGTATGGTCAACCAGCCATGCTTTGGGTGGCATCAACATGAGATTTGTTTGTTTGTTGCAGAGGGGTTCACAAAATCAAAATCTTGATCATCATCATCATCATCAACTCTTAAGATTTATTTAAATGATCACAAAGCTCAAGAATTTAAAGGACTTAGTATATGCTTTAATAGACTCTCATGAGCAAGTTAGGAAAGGGTCCTGTAATGTTTCAATATACTCTTCTCCTGATACCGTTTTGGTTTAATTGGGTGGCCATAAATCTGTATGTTTCACTGATTATGATTATATGTTTTAAAGGAGAGACGTTTAAAAAAGTAACACAGTCAATGCAAAAGGAAGGTTACTTTTTTATTCAGTCACAAGTGAATGATAACGAGACATCACAACACAAGACATATGTGAGGCCTAATTACATATTAAACTAACTGTTGTAGTTAGATCTTTTAGTGAATACTAGTTTTTAAATTTAAAAAAAAATTATATTAGAATCCTTATAATTGTGAAAGTAATATATCTAACTCTATTTATCTCAATCTCATTGATTTTATATTTATAGAAGAAAGTATCAAAACAATAAGCAAAAAAATAATTTCAATGTTCCGATTACGTTTTCGATGGTGGTGGAGAACGACATCTTTAGGGTTACTGAGTGATTGTTGTGGATGAGGAGGGAGAGCGACTACGAGATGTGAGACAAAGAGAGAGGAGGAAGAGGACGATGCAGATGTCGTCAGCGTTGCTCGATAATTACGTCGATGCAGATGCAAATGCCGAACAACTCTTTTGTCGCTTTGCATTTACGTTGACACCGACGTAATTGCCGAACAATGCCAACGTAGATGCAGAGCGACAAAAGGGTCGCTTGGCATTTGCACGCATTGCTCGACAATTATGTCAATGTTTTTCTACATCGGCATTGGCGTCGATGCAAATGCTGAGCAATCCTTTCACTGCTTTGCATCTACGTCGACGCTGACACAGTTGCTCTGCATCGACATTGGTGTTGATGCATATGCTAAGCAATCCTTTCACTGCCCTACATCTACGTCGATGCTGACACAATTACCAAGCGACACCAACGACATCTACGTCTTTCTCTTCATTTTCTCCTTTTATTTCACCTCTCTTGATTGCTCTCCATCCTCATTCACAATAGCCACTCCAACGATATCATCGTTCACCATCATGAAAAATATAATTGTATAATTAAAATTACTCTTTTATCTATCATTTTTTGTATTTTTGCCAGTAAAACTAATGACCTAAATGTTTTACTGTGAGGAAATTAATATCATACACCAGTTAACATCTACTCCGCAGCAACGGCGGCAGTTAACCATTGTATCTCGTCTGTCTGTCTGTCGTGTTAACAAGTTCCATATATTGTATGCAGCAAGCTATCTAGCTAACAATGATCCCTGGACATATCCATCTGTTTGAAGCAATGAACGTCTTTGCTTTATCCCCATGAATTGGTGTACAGGATCACAATATCAATAAATGAGCTTCCAACATATAAAAATCAGCATTTCTGTTCAAGTCGATGACGTAGGCACCGGGTGAACAGAGAAAAGGCAGATGTCCAAGACTTCATAGAATTACCAACCAATGGATGGAACAAACGAATTCCCACATGAAAGAGCAATAGTGGGATGGTTCAAGTGATGCAGTTTAGAATTGAATCTACGGAGCTCTCTCGAAGGGGTAAGTGTCATTGTAGCAGATATCCCAGACAGCTTCGACGGCATCCCTTGCAGCTGCATCTGAGCAGTGTGGATTAATTTGGACCGACTTTAAAGCCCGCCTTTTGACACATTCCTTTAAGCATTCCAAGTAGAGGCAAGCAAAGTAAGAATAAATAGTGATTTAAGCAACTCTAGGTCAGAAATCATAACCATTATCATATAACAACAAAACTTGGTATGCTGAGAAATCAAGAAAACAGAAAATGAACTGGACAAATATATTGCATCGATCAGCAAAGAAGGTTTGTGCCACCAGAATAAACAGATAAGCATAGTAACACCAACTGGAGGAGCCAGCTTTATTTAGCTCGCTAGATTGTCTACATTCAGGTTTCTAGAAAAATTAAATCAATAAAAAGATGAGTGTTGTTTTATCTTATTTACACTGCTCGATATTTTGGCGAATTCGATGAGAGTAAAACATAAAAACCATAAAAACCAGCATCAGCTATCCATCAGCAAATCAAAGTCTTTGGTGTTCTTTATGACAAACTCCACAAATTTCAATTTGTTAATGTTTGCAAGGGAATAAACATGAGAATCTATGGATTTTCTAAGTTGTTGCAAATGAAACATTTATTGGATGACCTCATTCCCCATGTATTAGAGAAAGCTGCAGGGTGGGTATGGCAATATCCATTACCATTTCTATCTGGGTCCAAAATAAAGATCCAAGCCGGGTAGTTATGATTGAATCTGAGGATTTAAATATCACCAGCATTCCTGGCATCATCAATGGCTGCATGATTCGTAGCCATGACAGACGCATTTCCATTATACAAGATAACAGAGAAAAACACCTCTTTAACAAGACAGCATAGAAGATCAAGATGGCCAATGAAGGAATTAAGGGAGTAAAAACCACCACACATCAGATGAATCACAGATGATGATGACAGTGCTACTGATCCAGCTTTTGTCAACCTCAATGGAGTGATTCAGGCATCAGTTACTCCGCACACAGACACTAGCACAAGGGAAATGTTCGTTGTGAGGATGGGGCAACACAGGTTGACATCATGATAAGAGAAGGAAAAAAATGGTTAATATGGAGTGTTGGCTGAGTTAGCAAGGACTGAATGTCCCATTTAGGCAATATGCCTAAGAACCAAGTAGCTGCCATCAGCACTGCATATTTCACAATAATTAGGTCTGTGGAACGATACACAGGAGACTGGTGCCATTCAGTACAGTTATCCTTGAACCAAACCATAATGAGGTTAATGCATCTCCATGCGATGGGACATGTATATCTAACTTATCACTTCCGGAAGCAGTAGACTGCACTTAAAGCACATAAACTTAGTAGATTGACTGCCCGCATATCCATAGAAGCTTTTCAGAACATCACTAACATCCGGTAAACTATTACCAATTAACAAGTAGCAACATGACTAGTTAAATTACTTATACATATGTGCTCATTATAACAATAAGTTGCAATCAATATTATCAACATAGATATTCAAAATTTGCAGAATATGTTTGTAATATAATGGAATCAAGCATATTGCAATTCTCATGCTCTGAGAATAAAAGAAACTGATCATCTAAGATCCAGAGCAAAAAAAACTCACTTGTTCATGACCTCGTATTTTCATGAATCCGCGTAGCAGTTCGCGTTTGTAGTGGCAATCACCACTCAGGTGATTAGCACGAATCTGAATGAACACGAAGGACACTTGCCTATTTATACTGTCTCACAAGAAAAAACAATTGCATACTTTCCTGCTAAAAAAATGATTATGAAATACAAAACTTCTGCCTTTCTGAAGCTTTACTTTACCTCAGAGCAAGCATGATGATAACAATTTTTCCAGTTGATGTTCTTTGCACGGCAATCATCATAAGCATGGATCAACTCATGAATAAGGACTTGATTTATTTCATCTTGGAAAGTCATATGATTGCAACAAATTGCTATCTGAAATGATTGGGAAAAAAACTTGTCAAAAATAGAAAGTAATTCTTACCTAATTATCACAACAAGGATAGTTAGCAATTGTATAACTTAAATTATAAACTATAATAGGACTGCGGCAAGGTTCTGAATACCATATTGTACCAGTGTACCGATCAGCCATCGGTACGGTACGTACCAAGCTGTACCGACACACGATACACTAAGGTAAACCGATGTACCACTCGTATCGGTCCTCTATTAGACCGATTCATATTGCCCGTACCGAACGATATGGTACGGTACGATATTGCAAACCATGGACTGCAGAACTACTTAACATCTCAAAATATGAACTGTGATCTTGTGGGCCGATTCCACAAAGGAAATTAATGTATTAGAAGTTTTGCTTTGATAGTTTGATTTAAATTAGTTAACAAATTCAGTTTGAGTTGGATTGTTAGATGTTTTTAAATTATTTCATCTTATTTTTAAGTCTTCATTAAGGTCCTACATTTAGGATGAGCTTTTTCAAGTCTGAACTTCAGAAAGTCCTAGGAGCTTGTGAAAGATGTTGACTCTGATTTCATTATGTTTCTAAAAGTTCTTGTTTATCCCCAAGTCAATTTTGCACAAGGAAGAAAATTAAGCGACTGATGTAACTCATTTTGTCACACATCGAATCTATTTTATGAATCATCATCATCATCAACAACAGTAACAAATTTAGTAAGCATGAAGAAGATGATTATGTCCACTATGGACCAGAAGGCTACTAAAATAAATCCAAGTCTAGTTATTTTCAATTTATAGTCAGATTGACAACCAAAAAAGCTCTATTCAGACCACTTCATGCCATCGAGCGGTCTTAGAGGAAGCAACATTAGCTTCTAACAGAAGTTCTATGGCCATTTGTCTACCACTCCTGATGCCACTGATATGTAGTAGCTCATCATCATGCCATAGCATTCAAAATCTCCTTTGGACATGTCCAAGCCACCTCCCTTCAATCCATACTGTATTGGCATTATGTCTAAACCGTCGCCAATATAAATATTTTCATTCCACTTTCAGTACCATCCTCATCCTATAAAATGCCCACTATTTTGAATCATCTAATTAATTTCTTTGGTTTCACTATACAGTCGAGTTCGCATTATGTAAGTTCATTGAGGTTTGTTCCCCTTTTGGTTTGTTCCCCTTTTTGTTCTATGGGTTGATGATTTGTCCTTGGTTGTCAATCAAACCATTATTAGTTAAAACCTTTAATTGGAGAGCTTTACTTAGTTTGAGCTTCTTTTGCACCTGAAAAGAAATACTAGACATAAATCACGTCAAGAATTGGTCCAAAAGTTTCCTCTACATCAAAATTAACAAAAGAGCCAAAAGACTGAGATATGCCAGCGGCTAATACTATAGCAAGAACTAAAAGCAAATGAGGCAGAATGCTCCAATACCGGTCAGTAAATCTCAACTGAGAAGTGAAAGACATCAAAGAATTAAGGATATAAAAACTAGTCTGCTACTTTGTGAGAAGTATAAAATAGAAGAAGAAGAAGAAGAAGAAAACCCCTTTGCCGCTGGTATAACCGCCGGCGAAGCCCTGATCCTTGCAGTTGAGCGGCATAAGGAGACGCACCCAGACCGGGCATCCGGCGTCTATCATGTGCTCCCTCAGAAACCTCACCTTGGGATCTGACCACAACCCAAAACATCACCAGAAGTCAGTTGTAATCCAAGAACTCAACGCATCGATTCAAATTCGTTCTACGCATGGTTCGCACGGTCGAGGCTCTTGTTGATCTTGTCGACGCACTGCCTGATCGACATCCCGCCGTAGCGGGTGCTCGCCTCCACGCCCGTTCTCGCGTCCGGGACGGGCACGCCCTCTGCCGCCGCTGCCGTCTCCTCCATCGAAGGTGAGAAGAGACGACGGTGGAATCGCTCCTATTTGTTGGAGCGCCGCGATCGCACAAGTCGAAGGGTTTAGCTTTGGGGCTTAAGAGCACGCATCAGTCATTACCACCTTTCTACTCCTGTTTGTTTCGTCTCGACCAATCTACCCGTGTCACGATTGGAACAGAGCAGCGGGTCCCAGACACAACGTTTGAGTAAAAGGTATGTATTTTGGTTCAGTTTGCATAGGATCTTCTAAAATGTGGCCTTCATGTCTTGTCTCTATTTATTCCATAATATGGTTAATTAGCTTATTTTCATATATAATCAAAATTAATTTTAAGTATATGTCTTATTTTTAGAGAATCATATATATATATATATATATATATATATATATATATATATATATATATATATATATATATATATATATATATATATATATATATATATATATATATATATATATATATATGTGTGTGTGTGTGTGTGTGTGCCCTTTCCCAACCTCTACTATTCAGCCAACATTAATGTGCTTCATAACCATTCCATGAACTCCCAACATTTATGTTATGTTTCAGCAGGACATAAATGAAGGGTGGGCTGCTTCTCTCTCAGACATTATTTCAAACAGATGGCGTGTGGTTGGTGCCCCAAACTGCTCACTGCTCCTCTTTCATCCGCAAGTCCTTTCCCCTTGGTCGAATTTGGTCTTGTTTTTAGCTGCTTGACGTCCTATTTTATCATAAGATGAAAGTTTCGACGGGTAGGAAGAAAATATGTATTTGAATTTTTGTTACCTGTGCAGGATTTAAATGCATTGATGGATTCGGAAGAGCAGTTGGATTACGGCGACGAGGAGGATGAGGAGGAGGATGGCTACGACCATCCTTACGATGATGTTAATGTCGGCCAGGGTGTCGCCGGGCGTGCCATTCCTTCCGGGAATGGTGGGTTACCAGATCGGGTGGCGGATGGGCCGACCGGCCTGGGCGTTCCCGTAGTTGGGCCGGACGGAAATAGATCCGAATCTGGCAGTGGAGCTTTACAACCTGAACTGAAGTCTGGTAGTCTTTTGCCTGGTGACGGTCCCGATGGTTTTCCTCGTAGAAATAACAGTGCGTCGGATGCGGTTCGAGAGAGTAATGGGGGGAGAATAGGCTTCCGAGGCAATTCCGCTTTGGCGCCATTACGCTCCAAGATCAGCGTAGATCCTAAGTTCGGCAATGCATCTCCGTCGCTACCATCAGATCCGGGCAATGACGGTGCCAAAAGCCAGCCACTGATGCCTCCAAACCCACCGGCTATTGCTACTGGGGATCGTCCGATGACCGATAATAGTTTGAGAACAGACGGCGGCCGAATGGATGACAATGGCTCGACGTTGCTCTTTGTTGGGGAGCTGCATTGGTGGACTACCGATGTTGAGCTTGAGAGTGTGTTGTTGCGGTATGGGAGAGTAAAAGAAGTCAAGTTCTTTGATGAAAAGGCTTGTGGGAAATCTAAAGGTTACTGCCAGGTTGAGTTCTACGATTCTACCGTAGCAGCTGCCTGTAAAGAGGGAATGAACGGGCATGTGTTTAATGGTCGGCCTTGTGTGGTGGTGTATGCTTCTCCTCAGACTCTGAAGAAGAAGATGGGTGTGGCTCACATGAACAAGAACCAAGCTCAAAATCATGCTCAAACTCAGGGGAGGAGACTAATGAATGAGGGAATCAGTCGAGGCTGCAGAATTAATCATCAGAATGGTGATGGGGGAACGAACCTTGGTAGGGATGGCTTGGGGGGTCGAGGCAGACAGAGATATCAAAATAGAGGCCAAGGTGGCACTGGATCAATGAGGGGAAGAGGTGGTGTCAGCTCAAAGGGCGTGGGCTGGGTGACCGGTGGCCTTCAGGCGATATTTCAGCAAGGACTCGCCAGGCCTGGATTTGGCAATCTTGCTGGGGACTTGATACATTCACAGGGTCTGATGGGTGCAGTTTTTGAACCAGCATACTTCGGTAGGGGAGGTCCTTCTGGTGGCTTTTCCGGTCCTGCTTTCCGGTCAATGGTGCCTCCATTCCATGCAGTGACACCACATGTAAACCAATCATTCTTTGGCTGTGGGGTAGCTGGAGCTGGGATGGGGATGATCAGAAGCAGTGGGATGGAAGGCCACTCCACAGGGATGTGGACGGATACAAGCATGGGTGGGTGGAAAGTTACAGATAATGGAAGAAGGATGAAGGAATCAAGGTATGGTGGGGATAATTGTGTTTCTGACTTTGGACACAAGGAAGTGTCCCATAAGAGAACTGGCAGATCAAATATTCCACAAGATAAAGAAGAGGATCCAGAGCATGACTGGTCAGGAAATTTTGAAAGAGGGCAACTTTACAAGATGGAAAAATACTGGGACAGGTCTGATAAGGAGCACTCAAGGGAGGAGAAAAATGGACATAGAGACCACGAGCAGAGAGATCAGGATTACAACAATGAGGATACCTTGGACAGGAGTAGTTCCTCTTCAAGGTCCCAAAGCAATTTTAGGATGGCACAAGAGGTTGACCATGGGTTTGGTTTGAGGGAAGCAGAGTATGGGAAGAGACGTCGCATACCTTTGGAGTAAAGATCACCTTGTGGGTGCAGGCATCCTGATGGTTGGCTACTGCTACTTCTCACTGGTTTTGCTGGTGGCTTTTGACATGCAAGCCAGATCTGAGGAAAAAATTAAGTTAAAGATAGTGCTATACATTTGATACTGTCAACTTCTGTTGTTGCTTAAGGACATTCCTTGCTTCAAGAAACCAATATTTGTGTGCCTGAGAAGCTTGTTAGTTTTCCATAGCTTGTAGAAACTTCTGGAGCTTGGCCATTTACTGGTTGCAGCTTTGGCCAAATTCATCTTAAAAATTGACATACTACATAAAACATACAACCTAAAGACACAATTTCCTTTACTCAATGCAATTATGAATGTGCAGTTGGTATAGTCTATTTATTTTTTTGGATTCTTCTTTACTTTTAGCCAAACAGTATAGCTATCTAAAGACATATCCTGTGGACATGTGCTTCTTAAAGACATACGTTTTACATTTTCAAGTTCAAAGTGATAGACTGATGAGTGTTGATGGATCTTATTAACTACCAGTTGCATATGTCTTTTATAAGGCCTGACTTCCAGTTGAGATTGGTTGATCCCCAATCTCATGTATGTCAAAGTCTCATATATAAGCTTTATGAAGTCAGTTGGATTTGCTTCTATATATTACTTTCATGTGACTTCTGTCTAATTACTGCTATTGAAATAATGCTGATGTGTTCTGCATCATCTTTTAAACCACTTGGCTTATAAGTGGGAATTGTTTGTACTTTCTTGTATCTTTTGCTTTTCCTTGTAACTAGTTTTTTCTTTCCTTTTTAAGGACCAGTTCCCTGTTATGTCATGTGTTTTGATCAGATGTTTCTAGGGCATCTATTACTGCATAAAAATATTTTTTTGGCCAGATATTTCAGCTAGGTTTTTTCTACTTGGCTGTCCAGATGTTTTGTGCTCAGCTGGCTACGTTTCTTTGGATCACATATTCCGAACTTCCACGAAATCCTATTCTTGCAGTAAGTCTGTAGAAACTATGATGACCAGTCCCATGGAAGTTATATCATCAAACTACCAGTTTGTCTAGGTTATGCATACAAAATATGTGATTCATGAATAGGTACATTCATTTGCACAGATACATCTCTGTATATTACATTCTGGATGTTTCCCATTGGAAGATATTAGGTTAATCTTACCACATAGTATAACATATCATATGCCTTTATTTTCTTTTTTGTTCTAGTTTGTCTTCTGGTGTCTGCTCCAGTTTAGTATTGTTTATTTGCTTATGGTGGATGTCTTATGCTTATCTTCTTTGATGCTGGGGCATACACTAAGTTTTGTTTTCTATTCTTTTAAATGACACAACTGGGGACAATATACATGCATACAAGTATGTTCCGACAAATTCTTCCTGTTTCAGTCATTTCTCTTTCAAAATAATTATCTCTTGACAACCATATGAAGCTCCTGTTTTCAAGATGTGATTTTATAGATGATACAATCTCAAAGTGTCTGCCTTAATTATGTTTCACCAGTGCATTGTACTTCTGCAATTCTGCATGATCCTTCAAATTTGCTAAATGTCCTGAATCCTCTATTTTGTCTGACCTTGAAATAAAGAAAAGAGGTGGATGACAGGTTGGCTTTATCAATGCATCAAATTCAGTTGTATAGCACTAACTTGTTTGTTATAAGAGACTGCTTAGGTTGTATGAGTCAGAGAGTCAAGGGACAAAATGGATAAAATATTTTAAAAATTACTCATGTAACATTGCTAAAAGCTTTTGATTAATCATGTAATCAGCTATTTGAACCTTCTTTTCCATATCAAGCAGAATCTTAAGAAAGTAATTGTCGCTATTAGTCGTTTGTGAAGGGTGCACCAGTTTGATCCTGAAATTGGTTATTTTGTAGAATCTGCACTGACCTAAACTCTTGGACACATATAATTCATTTATTGAAATTTATTCACCAAATATAAATCTACCACATCAAATGATGGCTTCAAAAGCTTAGTTTGACAAAGCTTATAGCTACTTCAAAAGGTTATAATTTACTCCGACTATTATGTGTGTGCCTGTATGTTTTTATCTTATTTGAAAGTCGATTCAAATTTGAATTTTAATGTGGTCTTCTCTTCTTATATCAGTCAAGGAAGAGATCATTGATCTAGGCAAATAAATAATTTGTTGTGATGGTAACTGAATCAGACTTTACGAGATCAAGTGCATGTCATTGGTGCCATTGGTTGCTACATGGTCTGGAAGGTTTCTAATTTTGCTGTTGCTACCTGGAGCACAATCTGCAAGACTGCATGATCTGTGGCATCACCTTGTTGTTATGATGTATAGTTTCTTGTTGTTTATGTCATCAAAGACTTACATCAGCATCACTGTATTGTTTATGTCATCAAAGACTTGCATCAGCATGTAGGATTACTCAGGTCTTAAAGAACTTGTTATAGAGCTCATAGTGTTAGACCTGTTTGTGGTTTGTCAGATTTGCCATATTAGTGTTGTTGCAGCCGAGAAACTTGAGAATTTGTTTCCATGTTTTGTTCTGTAAAATGTTCTGCACTTGTATATCATGTATCGGTCAAGGCCCGAGCATACAAAGAACTGTAGCTAGACAACCAATCAATTGCTTTTCTCTGTTCTCTTCCTTGGGGAGCAGATATGAATTATACATGTATTGTATTGTGTGTTTAAGTTTGTGAATTTTTTTTATTGTCGATCAATCATTTCTCTTCCTTCTATCAGTTATGCATGTCTTATATTGTCCTCTAAATTTGTGAAATATTTTGATTGTTGTGCAGTTCATGATATGTTAGTCTATAGATTTCTGCCTGTAAATATGTCAAAACAAGTGCCTTGTACGTTTTGTTCCTTGTTCCTCATAGTCTGCAGTCTTTTGATGTCATTTTTTCCCCCCTTCTTCTCAGGAAAATTTCTTTGTGGTCATTTAATCTGAATTAACATGCTCTTTTTGGGAAGTCATTTGATTTGATTAATTGACAGCTCGGAGATGGAAACACATTTTGGAGTTCGTGTGACTCATCTGAAGGTTTCCAAAACTCGTATGATCTTTCTTCCGTTAAAGTTTCTTTGACTTATTAGTTGACTTGTATCTACGTTAATTGATTTGTTGTTGTTGTGTATTCAATAGTGTGTCATGTTGTGTCTTTTAGTGCAACACAATTATTTTCTATTGATTGCTTTGCGTTGGTATTTTTATTCAGTAAGTGGGACCCGCCGCTGCGGGTTGGCCGAGTCTTCATTCTCTGCGGAAAAATACTATTTATGCCTACTCGGTTTCATACCCTGATATTTGTTGGTCGTCCGCTGGGACCCGGTTGCAACTTGAATTATTGCACGCGGCAATAACGGGTACTAAGAGAAGGAAGGTGTTGCGCTTCAGCGATCAACGCGCAGCTTCGGCGTCTTGGCCGAGCGACCAAACACGCGCATGGTGGGTGCTTCTGGAGTGAACGCTTAGGTGGGACCCATCGGTTGTGGGTCCGTGTACCGGTAACCTGTCGGATCGGTACGTACCGCCCGATACGGGCGATACACTTCGATACCGAAGACCTTGCTGATAACCATTGCTTTCTTCAAGGTTCGCAATAACGTACTGTACCGGTGTTTCGACCTGGGCTCGATACCGGTACGGTACGATATATCGAGCGGTATACTCAGGTGTGTCATGTACTGTAGCATTGCTACAGTGCTACATTGTTACAGTGTACTCGGATCGGTAACAGGCGGTCCGCGTACCGGCAACCTGTCGGACCGGTATGTACCGCCCGTACCGGGCGGTACAGTTCGGTACTGCCGACCATGGCTTCCTTGATTCTGCATGTTGTATTTGAGTATGTCTCTTAGAATTTATCCAAATTTGTTCTTGATATCATTCTTATTGTCATGTGAAATCTATCCGAACTTATCTGAAATCAATCTGGGCACACTGATAACCATTGCTTCCTTGATTCTGCATGTTGTATTTGAGTATATCTCTTAGAATTTATCCAAATTTGTTCTTGCAAGGCACACATATTGGGCCATTTATCCACATAATTCTGAGATGAATTAACATGATAAGTGGAATCTTTGTGACACGTTTTTAGTAATATAAAACAATTGATGCTTGCAGTTTGCATTGTTTGATTTTTTTGTGGCACGTGTCTCTTTATATTTGGCTGATTATAATCTTTCCATGTTTTTCATCAGATGGAATATCTGAAAAAGATGACCCAGAAACAATTGAGCTTTCCAATCGGTAAGTTAGTTCTCCTTAACCTACTTCAACAGGTGCTGCTCTTCACTTTAAGGTTTGAATTTATCTTTTTCTTTGGTTGTGATCTTTTTTTTGTTTCTGGAACACAAACCGTTGACAGGACTAAGCGAATGTCAATAGTTGTTGGCCCCAGCAGCTTTGCTTCAAGGAAGAAGAAGATTAAGAAGGCTGCAACCCTTCCAAATGGTAGTTGAAATAAGAGGTTGTTCACTTAATCCATCCTTTGTCTGATTAGCTACATTTCAGAATTATAAGATTGTCTACCATTATGGATTCCACTGAAAGTGGATAATCTATATCTTGCAGCATTTTGACCTACAAAACTCATCACTGGTTGTGTCATTTATGTGAACAACATCACGCCAAGAAGTTGCTGAGGAACATCTGCATGCACCATCTCTTTCCAACCGCGCTATCAAATGATCCATCTTAAGTAAAAGTTATTGTGAAGCGCCAGTTACTATCCGTTTCACACTGGCATATGGTTTCCAGCATAATTAATAGTGAATTTGCAGTGATGAGTTAGTGACTGCAAAATGTGCTCCCTCTTGAGCATGTTCATTTACATATATTAGATCCTCTATCGAGATCCTCTAGTCCTTATGTTCCTCTAAATGCTTATGATTTATTTGACTCGTTCTTATACCAAACCTGCTTACATTTGAAATCCTAATGCATTTCATGGTTATCATGATGGCCTTCTCGTCTCTGTTATCACCTGTATCAGTTTCTGTTCTGATGTAACAATGAAAAATTTTAGTTGCCTTGATGAATGTGATTTCTGTGCTGATTAGAAAATCCTGAAAAGTTGTATTATCCAAGACTTGAAGCGATGAGGGTTTGTTGTTGTGGAAGCTCCTGGTTAGAGTTTTAGGCATTTGCAACCAAGCATGAAGCAGACTGGAGGATTTATGAGTTGTTCAATAATGGAGAGAGTATATGATAAGTATCCGAAGCTCTTCAAAGGTTTCAAGTACTGAGAAATATTTTGCACCTTTGCAGCTTCTTTGCCAAAGTTTCTGATTACAAACTCTTGAAATAGAGTCTCATTACTAAATTAGTCCATGCAGCAATGATGTTTATTGTTTTTCTTTGTTGTCTCTTTCTATTGTTTTGCTTTGATATGAATATTATCCGTCTCTACATGCTTTGCATACTATCTTTATCACAATGCCATTATTTTTATCTTTTGCTTTGCGATCTTGTTGAAGTCATGCCAAGCTTTCTTGCGTCTTCAAATTCATCAAAACAACAGCAGTTCTATATAATGACATGAATCTTCCTGTACCTGGTACAAATTGCTTGGATTCATTGAAAGTCACAGAGTAGTCTTGCATTTGCTTTGGTTTTCCTTTTACCAATCTAAGCATTACCAATTATGAGGTTTTAACTGATTCATTGATACAGGGGTTTACAGCATCAAACTTCACCAGAGAGTTGACGAGACTATTTCCAATCTCTTGACGAGGTTATTTCCGATCTCAACATGAAGTGGCGGATGTGGATACTATTGAAAAATCTTAGGGGCGATATCTCATGTGCAACGAAAGAACAGAATATATTTGTTATTGTGCGAAGATTGATGTGTAAAAATTTATGAAACAGAAATCACGTGTGAGATAAATTGTGTTAATAGGGAGATGCTATGAATGCTAACAAAAAGCTAACAAAAATCGAAGGGGGGGTTAGGGGTTGGATAACGAAAAATGAATCATGTGTCGTCCGAGTGGAAGTTGGTTGCTTTATTTTCATTTTGATTGACGGTACCAATTTTTGTGGATAGTTTGAATTCTGGGTTACGGTTAGGGTTAGGGTTTGGATCTAAGCCTTAGCCTTAAGGGATGATGTGGTCCCAAAAGAAAATTGGTTTTTGTATCTTTTATCTATTAAAGTGAAAAGTACATTGCATCTCTTTTTGAGGGAAGGGGTGATGGATGCGTGGAGCGATGCCATTCGATTTATTGCAGGCAACGACAAAAGATGCATAGGAGGATGTTTTACGTATTTGAAAATGGCTAGGTGCTTTTGTCGGAGCTCTCGGGGGGAGGGAAAGGTGAAAGACGCGTGGAGCGGTGCATTGCAGGTGACGACAAGTGATACAAAGGGGGATGTTTTCTCTCTCTCTCTCTTTTTCTCTCGTTTATAACCCCTGGGCGCCGTGGAGGTCTCTGCAATCAATTTTTAGTAAATTTCAGTCATGATTCTTCTAAGCTTTCCTCTGATAATCTGATGAGGTTTTGATCACTTTGTGCAATAATTGTCATCGAGATTTCGCATATGGATTAAGATTTTTGATAGTTTTTAACGGTTGGAAAATAAGCAAGAAGGGTATAACCCATATAGTCTTGTTTATTTTAAGCTAATATATTCATACATGAAAAAATTAAGATCTTTTGTTGGTCCATGCGGATAATGTATGTTGAATGGTGAATGACATGCTTTTTGTTAGCATTCATAATAAGAATCGTCAATCGAAAATGAATGTTATAGTGAATAAAATAGCATATCACTTATAGAAAATCTTGTTTATAATCTTATTTAAAAATAGTGTAGTCGATGTGGGAATTATTATTATTTTTGTATATTATTGTTTCAAAACTAATAATAATAATATTTATTTAAAATTCAGATAAGAACAATAAGTTAGTCTAAATGGGACTCATTACATGATTACTTATACGATCAATGAGATAGCGGTTACTTCTATCATTTTGAAAAGATTACAAAGCCAAGTTGATCCAATTGGTTAGAAAACAATATATACATGCACTGCACATACACATAAATATATACATACAAATATACAAATTATACAAATAATATTATAAAATTATTTTATAATAAAATAAATATAAGAACATTGGTCAAATAGGCAACAACAAGAAATTAGACATGTTGAAGGAAACAAAGAAATATATATATATATATATATATATATATATATATATATATATATATATATATATATATAATAGCATTTTTTTTATTCTTACAATAAACAATTAAAGAAACTTTGGTAAAAACATAAAAAAATTAAAGATTTATAGATCAAGCTGATCAAGAGTCCAATTCTTGATTCTTATAGAACCAACCAACCAATTTGGCCTAAATTTTATAATTATGAATTTGATATGTTTATAAATGATGATGATTTAATAAGTAAATTGATTCGGTCAAAAGTATTTTTTTCGTTCGGCCACGCAATCCCTATGATCTTTAAACTAACATTGTAACATGTTTTTTATCACAATTTCAGCATGAAAAAACTCCTACACAAAACATGTTGATGGTGAACATAAGGTAAATAATAGTTACCAAGGATTTTTTCAGCAAAATCCACAAAACAAAAAAGTTTTAAACCGACAAGTAAATAATAATACTCGCACCAAACTTTTCAAAAAGTTGTCATCACAACATTCCTAAAGAAGAAAAAACACAGGAAAAAGCACAGGTAAATAGAGAAGAAGAATAGTAGATATCAATCAGGCATGAAATGGGTAAAGATAAAAGAAAGAACAATTAAACGATTACAAATGGGAGGCTCGGATTAATCTTGTCAACCGTAAAAAGAAAGGTCAGCCGTTCAGTGCTCTTTGTTGCCCAAATCCTATAATAAGTGGTATGCATGGCTGCAGCGGTATTTTTCTAGCGATTTGCATTTCATCATCAAATAAAAAAAAGTCTGGGATAAGAATCTACAACGCATTAGAACACCCTTGTTGATCATCCTTCACTCGGAGAACATCTGGGGTTCCACAAACAATATGGTATCTCACGCGGAGTAAATTCTTAACCCTTCCTCCTCTTACTAAGTTCTTGTAAATTATAGCCAATACCAGATACACAAGTAGTGATTTACATAATCCAAATCCTTACTACCTGAACAAACATAAGTGCAAACAGTACCAGGAATCATTGGTTGTATGAGGCATATCATACAAGCTCTGAATAACCAAGTACAACCAGTAGCACTATGGCAAACAAAAGAAACAAAATATCTAAATTAGCAATAACAATCCCAACAACTACATGCGCTCTTCATTAAATGCCTCTTTGCTTCAAACAATATTGATGTACTAAACATGATTTTTTAAGTACAATCTCAGTGCTATTTTTTTTTCTCAAAATGATTTTTAACAGTGTGATCATAATCCTTAAAAGTACTAAAAGTAACAAAAACCGACCGGGTGGGGGGTGTGGCGCACGGAGGGACCCGGTTGCAACAGATTGGCACTATCCATCACCCCAGCACTTTCTTCTCAAGCTACAACCCCGCGCCCCCTCCCCCCCCCCAACCCACAATAAGAGTAAGTCTGAGTTTGCCTTCAGCAAACCATCTCTTCCAATAAGAGTAAGTCTGAGTTTGCCTTCAGCAAACCATCTCTTGTTGGAAGAGATGGTTTGCTGAAGGCAAACTCAGACTTACTCTTATTTGGGTGGGGGGGGGGGTGTGGCGCGCGGAGGGAAGGGGGTGATGGGGATAGTGCCATTTCTATTGCAGGCGGCAACAAAAACCGGGGGATGTTCTCTCTCCTGTGCACATGTGCTTCTTAAGGACATACGTTTTACATTTTCAAGTTCAAAGTGATAGACTGATGAGTGTTGATGGATCTTATTAACTACCAGTTGCATATGTCTTTTATAAGGCCTGACCTCCAGTTGAGATTGGTTGATCCCCAATCTCATGTATGTCAAAGTCTCATATATAAGCTTTATGAAGTCAGTTGGATTTGCTTCTATATATTACTTTCATGTGACTTCTGTCTAATTACTGCTATTGAAATAATGCTGATGTGTTCTGCATCATCTTTTAAACCACTTGGCTTATAAGTGGGAATTGTTTGTACTTTCTTGTATCTTTTGCTTTTCCTTGTAACTAGTTTTTTCTTTCCTTTTTAAGGACCAGTTCCCTGTTATGTCATGTGTTTTGATCAGATGTTTCTAGGGCATCTATTACTGCATAAAAATATTTTTTTGGCCAGATATTTCAGCTAGGTTTTTTCTACTTGGCTGTCCAGATGTTTTGTGCTCAGCTGGCTACGTTTCTTTGGATCACATATTCCAAACTTCCACGAAATCCTATTCTTGCAGGAAGTCTGTAGAAACTATGATGACCAGTCCCATGGAAGTTATATCATCAAACTACCAGTTTGTCTAGGTTATGCATACAAAATATGTGATTCATGAATAGGTACATTCATCTGCACAGATATATCTCTGTATATTACATTCTGGATGTTTCCCATTGGAAGATATTAGGTTAATCTTACCACATAGTATAACATATCATATGCCTTTATTTACTTTTTTGTTCTAGTTTGTCTTCTGGTGTCTGCTCCAGTTTAGTATTGTTTATTTGCTTATGGTGGATGTCTTATGCTTATCTTCTTTGATGCTGGGGCATACACTAAGTTTTATTTTCTATTCTCTTAAATGACACAAATGGGGACAATATACATGCATACAAGTATGTTCCGACAAATTCTTCCTGTTCAAGTCATTTCTCTTTCAAAATAATTATCTCTTGACAAACATGAAGCTCCTGTTTTCAAGATGTGATTGTATAGATGATACAATCTCAAAGTGTCTGCCTTAATTATGTTTCACCAGTGCATTGTACTTCTGCAATTCTGCATGATCCTTCAAATTTGCTAAATGTCCTAAATCCTCTATTTTGTCTGACCTTGAAATAAAGAAAAGAGGTGGATGACAGGTTGGCTTTATCAATGCATCAAATTCAGTTGTATAGCACTAACTTGTTTGTTGTAAGAGGCTGCTTAGGTTGTATGAGTCAGAGAGTCAAGGGACAAAATGGATAAAATATTTTAAAAATTACTCATGTAACATTGCTAAAAGCTTTTGATTAATCATGTAATCAGCTATTTGAACCTTCTTTTCCATATCAAGCAGAATCTTAAGAAAGTAATTGTTGCTATTAGCTGTTTGTGAAGGGTGCATCAGTTAGATCCTGAAATTGGTTATTTTGTAGAATCTGCATTGACCTAAACTCTTGGACATATATAATTCATTTATTGAACTTTATTCACCAAATATAAAATTTACCACATCAAATGATGGCTTCAAAATCTTAGTTTGACAAAGCTTATAGCTACTTCAAAAGGTTATAATTTACTCCGACTATTATGTGTGTGCCTGTATGTTTTTATCTTATTTGAAAGTCGATTCAAATTTGAATTTTAATGTGGTCTTCTCTTCTTATATCAGTCAAGGAAGAGATCATTGATCTAGGCAAATAAATAATTTGTTGTGATGGTAACTGAATCAGACTTTACGAGATCAAGTGCATGTCATTGGTGCCATTGGTTGCTACATGGTCTGGAAGGTTTCTAATTTTGCTGTTGCTACCTGGAGCACAATCTGCAAGACTGCATGATCTGTGGCATCACCTTGTTGTTATGATGTATAGTTTCTTGTTGTTTATGTCATCAAAGACTTACATCAGCATCACTGTATTGTTTATGTCATCAAAGACTTGCATCAGCATGTAGGATTACTCAGGTCTTAAAGAACTTGTTATAGAGCTCATAGTGTTAGACCTGTTTGTGGTTTGTCAGATTTGCCATATTAGTGTTGTTGCAGCCGAGAAACTTGAGAATTTGTTTCCATGTTTTGTTCTGTAAAATGTTCTGCACTTGTATATCATGTATCGGTCAAGGCCCGAGCATACAAAGAACTGTAGCTAGACAACCAATCAATTGCTTTTCTCTGTTCTCTTCCTTGGGGAGCAGATATGAATTATACATGTATTGTATTGTGTGTTTAAGTTTGTGAATTTTTTTTATTGTCGATCAATCATTTCTCTTCCTTCTATCAGTTATCCATGTCTTATATTGTCCTCTAAATTTGTGAAATATTTTGATTGTTGTGCAGTTCATGATATGTTAGTCTGTAGATTTCTGCCTGTAAATATGTCAAAACAAGTGCCTTGTACATTTTGTTCCTTGTTCCTCATAGTCTGCAGTCTTTTGATGTCATTTTTTCCCCCCTTCTTCTCAGGAAAATTTGTTTGTGGTCCATTTAATCTGAATTAACATGCTCTTTTTGGAAGTCATTTGATTTGATTAATTGACAGCTCGGAGATGGAAACACTTTTTTGAGTTCGCGTGACTCATCTGAAGGTTTCCAAAACTCGTATGATCTTTGACTTATTAGTTGACCTGTATCTACGTTAATTGATTTGTTGTTGTTATTGTTGTGTATCGAATAGTGTGTTATGTTGTGTCTTTTAGTGCGACGCAATTATTTTCTATTGATTGCTTTGCGTTGGTATTTTAATTCAGTAAGTGGGACCCGCCGCTGCGGGTTGGCCGAGTCTTCATTCTCTGCGGAAAATACTAATTTTTTTGTCTACTCGGTTTCGTACCCTGATATTGGTTGGTCGTCCGCCGGGACCCGGTTGCAGCTTCGGCGTCTTGGCCGAGCGACCAAACGCGTGCATGGGATGGGGGGGGTGCTTCAGGAGTGAACGCTTAGGTGGGACCCGCCCGCCGTCACTGAGTCTTCGTTTCTCCGCCATCAGGGCTACAAGGTGGCGTACCTTGACGGTGGTTGGCGCTGGTCGGCGGGACCGCGTCGCCGCTCGGGTCACGACTCGGTGGCAGGCGTTGAGCTAAACCGGTGACGGGCAGTCAAATATGGTGTTGCACTCGAGGGATCAATGCGGCAGCTTGGGATCGAACACGGTTCATGGTACTGCGTTCTGCTGGCCGGTTCTCGCGTGGAGGCTTGAGATCGACCGGGCTCTCGTGTTTGGTCGCTGGGACAAGAGACGGCCCATACAGTTGAATCTTAATCGCTAAATCATCGCATGCGATCGCATGCGCTAAAAGGAGGAGAAAAAGGTCCCGTTCCTCGGCCATCTCTCTCTCGCTTGCCGCTGTTGCTCCACTCCTCCCTTACCTTCCCCTTTTGTATGCCGACGGGCGAATGGGAGTCGTCGAGGCGAAACTCTCCGTGAAGGATGACGCGAAGTCATCTTCGTCTGCTCCTCCTCCGAACTTCTCCATGGATGGCGCGCACAGAGGACTCGCGAGCATGATGCCGGAGGAGAAGCCCTTGGACGTTGTTGGCGATCCCGAGATCCCAGAACTGGCTGACGATGTTGGTTTCGATCAAGATCCGGAGTCGCCTAAGAAAGGTGGGGAGGAGGGGGTGGCGGCGGCGGCCGAAAAAGGGGTATGGCCTGGATTTTCCCAGAGACCGGATGCGCCCAATTGCGCGTTTTATATGAAGACAGGGACCTGTAAATTTGGGTTGAATTGCAGGTTCAATCATCCCCCAAAAAGGAGACATAGGGTTGTGCCTCTCTTCATCATGTTCTTTAAGAGTTTCCTATTTCGCATCTTGATCAGATTTTTAGGTCTTGCTTGTGCGTTAGTGATCGATTTACTTTCTTGATCTTGATTGCCAGGCCAAGCCGGAGAAACAATCGGAATATGTTCAGGTAAACAACTCTCATCAATAATTAATGATCTTAGTCCTTTGTGGTGTGTCTACACATCAAAAGAAAAGCGAACAAAACGGTAGTTAGCTTTGTCCAACCAATAATTAAAATGCAACTTTGTAGTGTATAATTTTCAGATGACAACAGGTTTTTTTTAAGAAAATCCATTTTGATATCTTTATTTAATTCCTTTGTTGGCTTAAAAGGAAAAGTAAGCTTGTGCCTTTTTTACACGTTGGATTTTGCATAGGTTTTGTTTCCTGCTATGATCAGTTGGTTTTGTCACTCTTGATCTCCAGACTTGTTGACATTTGTTTGAATTAACTGATGACACAATAATGGACTACAATCATGTATCTGAAACCTGCCGAAACAATAGACACCTAGCGACAAGAAGCTGTAAAATACCAAATCCCAGTATTTTCATTAATGTTAGAGTAAGAAGAAGAACCTTTCTGTTTTATGAAATTGCATTGTTGGCCCATATAGTGGTCGCTTCTATGAAATTCTCCTGGATAACAAATTTTGTTGCCTTCTTCTGTTCTTGATTCACAATCAAATTCAAGTTTTTAGGCCTGTACTAGTGAGAATATTGATGAATATACAGTGGTTAAGCTTGTCCATATAATTCTCGGTATAGAATTCTCTGAGAGCAAAGGTTGAAGAAAATTTTCTTGGGGTTTCTTTATTTAAGTATGTCTGGCTAGTGATGGAAACTTCTTTATCAGCATTTTCTTGCTTTATCTTCAATTTTTGGAACTACAAAAAATAAATGATCCTTCATAGATTAAAATCATAGGATCTCTATTTTTAGTTACAGCAGTTTCTAGTTGACAGATCCTGTCTGTTTTAGAGAACTCTCTACAAAAATTATTAAGTGGGTCTTTTTGGACGTTCTTTTCTGAAACTTTCGTAAGAACTAATACTCTGTAAAACCATGGTCACAATAATGAAGTACATCAAACTATCTGTTTGGAGAGTATGACTGTAGCACTAAGGTGTTGTGAGCCTTTGGTTTCTAATGTATAAGGTCTTATCTCAAATGAATGTATGTCCAACTTTGCATTTGTTTGTGTAGAAGCCATTCTCCTTCGACAATGATAATCTAGTCCAATAAATTCCTTTGTATCCCTGTTGGGTTTTCTTGTAACCCTTATTTTGTCTTTCGCTCAAACCTTAGCCTACTTCTGGACAGGGTTGTAAATTTTACGAGGATAGGCTATTTATCACCTTATTTTCTGGGAATGGTATTCCTAATATTCCTTCTGGATTGTCTTCCTATGTATTTTCTTCGATTTTCAGCATTGATCCTTATTTTCTTACCAATGTTTCTTATGCTTCTATGACATCTGCATAATGCAACATCTAATTACACATAGCAGTTCATGAGGCCAGACTGTATACTGCCTTGTTGTATAGCAAGGGCATTAGCACATGGTAAACTATCCTTTTGTATCGTTCTTATGTACCTTTATATTCCCTTTTTATCACCAAGCCTGTCTCGTCTTCCTCACCTTTTCCTATATATGATTATATGTTTTGTTCATAATGCATATTGGTGTCTGGCTAGTCTCCAATTATGGCTAGAGTTCCTGTTGGAGATGTGAAGTGTTGGCATTATACTCATTGATGATTTAGTTATGTGTCAATATGAATCAGTGATTGCAAAAGGCGCTCGGGCGCTCGCCTAGGCGCTCGGGCGAGGCGAGGCGAGGCCCGAGCGCCTCGCTAATGTCCCAGGCGGCGCGCTTCAAACAGGCGTCGCCTGGGCGCTCGCCTGAGCCCAGGCACTGGGCGCTTCGGGCGAGCGCCTGGGTAAACCAAGGCGACCGAACCAGAATTTTAGGTCTGGTTCGGTCCTGGTTCAGTTGTTAGTTGGTTCAATCGAACCAACTAAACCGATATAACCCCAACCCTAACCCTAACCCTAACCTAACACTAACCTGCTACCGCTCTCGATCCCGATCCCGATCGCGATCTCGTCGCTCGCTGCCGCTGCTCGCCGTTGTCGTTGCTCGCGCCTCCCGCGAGCCCTCTCGCTGCTCGCTCCTCCTGCGAGCCCTCCCGCGAGCCCTCCCTCTGCTCGCGCCTCCCGCGAGCCCTCTCGCTGCTATCGTCTCCTGCGAGCCCTCCCGCGAGCCTTCCCGCTGCTTGCGCCTCCCTCGAGCCCTCACGCCTCCCGCTGCTCGCGCCTCCCGGGAGCCCTCTCGCCTCCTGCGAGCCCTCCCGCGAGCCTTCCCGCTGCTCGCGCCTCCCTCGAGGCCTCCCGCTGCTCGCGCCTTCCGCTCCCTTTCCCGCTGCCGCTGTCGCCGCTCGCCGCTGCTGCTGCTGTTGCCGCTGCCGCCACTCGCTGCTGCTGCTGCCGCCACCGCTCGCCGCTGCTTCCTCGTTTCTCCATTAGGCTCAGTATACTCTTAATATTAAGTTTATTTGAATTTTGAAATGATTAATTTTCTGTTAATAGATTAATAATATATTATTTTGATTTTAATGTTGTTAATTTTTATTTATTTGAAATTATTGTTATAATTATATTATATATTTTTATAATTTAGATAATTTTTAATAATTATATTATATATTTTTATAATTTAGCGCCTCGCTTCGCTCGGGCGAGCGCATAGCGCCTCAGGCGTTTGTGGACCTTGACGTCTTTTGGCGCCTAGCGCTTTTTAAATTACTGATATGAATGGTATAAAGCATAACTATGATTTAAATTGTATTCATCAATATTGTTTTAACATGCGATGAATTCAGCTTATTTGTTAACTCTTAAACAGAAGTAGGCGGAACATATGCAGGAACACGTGGTTACTTTTAACATATGAATAATCAAAATTGACTTGCCAATTTGTAAAGAATGTCATAATTTCATAATCTAATGTGATATTGTTATGAATGAGTGATTATTTTCATTTTTTCTTAATTGTTTAAGACTATTAAAGCGGCACATAAGGGATCTGGTTCAGAAAAGATGGGTCAAACAACATGCAAGGTGAGCAGTTTTTTTTTCTCCAACTGTTCTTTCAAGTTATATTCATTTTGGTTTTCTTATCATTTTCGGTAACTATAATGAGTTTCTCACTATTGAAGTAGAATCTGTGAAATTCTTATTCATGTTATACTCTGTATTTCCTTTAAAAGTGAATAATTGTATTGCCAGGAATTTGGAAAGGTTGGTGAGAAGGAAAAGAAAGTTGCCCAAAAGAGTTTCAGGCCTGAGGTCAGTTTTTCTACAACCATTATTAGTTCAATTGGCCTTTAATTTTCATATCCAGCAATATTTAAGTGTTGCTATCATGATTGATTCATTTTATTTATTTCTTCAAGCATGCGATCATAATAATTACGTTTGCTATTTTTTCTAAGTAGAAGTATGACTGCAGCTTACATTTTCCAATTTATGTGTTGGTGTGATAAAGCTTTTGCTTTTCTTCTTTTTCTTCTCCAAAGAATGCTGAAAAAAAGCAAAAGGGTACTGTACTAAAAAAGGTGGAGCAAACTGAGAAAAAGGTCAATATTCTTCTTTTTGTTTCTTCTCCAACCGTTCTTTTGAGTTACTTATATTCATTTTGGTTTTCTTATCATAGACTTATTTTTCTTATCGTTTTAGGTAAATATAATGACTTTATCATTACTGAAGTAGAATCTGTGAAATTCTTATCCATGTTGCACTTTATATTTCCTTTAAAATTGAATAATTTAATTGCCTGGAACTTGGAAAGGTTGGTGAGAAGGAAAAGAAAGTTGCCCAAAAGAATTTCAAGCCTGAGGTCAGTTTATCTACAACCAATATTAGTTCAATCGGCCTTTAATTTTCATATCCAGTAATATTTAACTGCTGCTATCATGATTTGATTCATTTTATTTATTTCTTCAAGCATGTGATCATAAGAATTGCGTTAGCTTTTTTTTTTTCTAAGTATGAAGTATGACTGCAGTTTATATTTTCCAATTTATGTGTTACTGTGACAAAGCTTTTGCTTATCTTCTTAATGTTTCTTCTCCAAAGGATGCTGAAAAAAAGCAAAAGGGTACTATACTGAAAAAGGTGGAGCAAACTGAGAAAAAGGTCATTATTTTTGTTTGTAAGTGGATTTGTTTCTTATTATGTCTACCAATATCTAAAATGAAGTACTATTTTTGTTTTTATTTTCTCGTCAACCTCTTATTGACAGGCTGTTGAGAAAGAGGAACAGACTCCTTCCAAAAAGGTGGATCAGGAGAAGGTCAACATATCTTTTTACTGCTATATTTATTTAAGTATTCATCTGTTTTAAATAAGTTTACATTTTCATAATAATACAGTAGCATTTTTTTTATGACTCTGGGTTTAGGGCTTGGAATTTATGGATTAATGTACCACACTGAGATGCATTGGTCCATCAAAGTCTTTATGAACCAATGTAATTAATGTAATACTTTAAAATCATGTTAATCTTAAAAGCCTTGTAAAAGCATATCATATATCTCATGCTAGAAAGGAGAGATAAGATTTCTAACATTCTTTATTAAGAATGTAAATTTGGGTTGATTTATGAGTTTCCAAAAATTAAAAAAATATCAATTTGTGCCTTTTTATAGAATTTGTATTTTCATATTATTTGGTATCTAAGTCTGGTTTGTGCTGCAATAGATGATGTTGTTGATCTTGATTTTCAGGTCACATTGAAGAAACAATGGAAGGTTGTTCAGGTAATACTTTGTTGGTGTCCTTTAGAATTTCTTTCATATAGATAGTTGATGTTATTTGTGCACATGCATTCTTTTGTATTTGGCAAGTCATTAAAATTGATTTATGCTGAAACATTCTATTTCCAAACGATAGGCTTCTATCTTACTTAGGTGAGGTCCTTTTTTTTTGTTGCTCCATTTCTGAATTGGTATGTGTAAACCCATATATATTTCAAGTTCATTACGCTCCAACTTTGTTATCCCTGTCAGTTGTTTTTCCTTGAACCTTTACTTTCTTCTCATTATTGGTTGCAATTTGTAAAAGTTTAAAGCATTGGTACTGATTGCCTTCTTGTTACTATCCAGACAATGGCATATGTGGCTATATCTTTCCTTTTAGCAATTAGCACACTCAGTTATCATTTTCTCGTACTTGATTCTTATGCTTAAATGCTGCCATCAGAATGTAACAAGCAATTTAATATAGAAGACCTTGTACATGCTAAATCAGAAAAATGAAATATTTAATTGCCAGATTAAACTGAAGCAGAACACAGATCAAAAGTTTTTTTCTTGTATAAAAAATTTGTAGATATTATATTATGTGTGGTTCCCCTGTTATTTACTTGATACAAATGATTTAACATTTAAGTGATTCCAGACTAGGAAATGTTATAAGAGTTCCTTTATCAAGCTTTAGAGGACTGTTGAGTGAAAATCAAATATTAAATATAGTATTTATGTAAGTATTTTTTGGTGAATTAAGAGAACTGATATGTTTGTTGAGCTGATTCTTAAGGCATGGCTTGAGGGGATGCAAGACATGCGAAGTATTAGACTATTAGTTTTTTTTTTGGCAAAGGATAAGTGACGGAGGCAGGATTCAAGCTCAAGACCTTGTGATATACTATCAAAGCCTTTACCACCAGCTAAGCTAGCTAACACCTTCGAAGTGTTAGTTTTATACTCCTATAGATATGAAACAGAGTTATGTAATGGTGTCATGTGAACATTAAACAAGATACTTAAAGCTCTTCTTCAGTCAGGTCCAACATGATCGGCTGATTATCTTCCAATGTACCGTTGCATTTGCATATGCAAGAAAAGTTAATTACTTTATTTTCTAGAAAAAATCATTATCATCTTGGCAATCTCCTAATATCAACACAGGTTTCTACTTTGGATTGATGTTATCGTTGATCATGTTCTCTCCTTTCTTGTCCTAACTATTTAGAAAGCCGCTAGAGAAGAGCATGAAGAATCTTCATTGATAATGGAGGTACAAACATCATGCAGAGTAAGCAATTTCACTATTGACTTTGTTCTTTTATATAAAGATTGTACAAGTATTCTTTCATGTTAGTTAGGTTTGTTTGGTTTTCCTGGACCCATAAATGTATGATGCTAGTGTAGGTTTTTTATGGCCTTTCAGATAATTGTAGTGATCTATTAGTCCTGGAGTATATGTTGTAAGGTTCTTATTGGAATAGTACCTTTATTTGCTTTGATGTGGAATATTTGAAATTCTTGGAAAGGTTGATGAGAAAGAAAAGGAGATTGCCCATAGCTTCATGCAATTAAAATGTGAGGTAACATTTTCATAAAATCTTCTAATTTATCATTGGTTTATTAATTCAGAGGTCTAGTTTTGTTTAAAGGGCTACATTTTTTATTACTTTTTGTCATGTGAACATAAGGATGTATGAATTGAGCATATTTTCCATTTCTAATTATGAATTGACTTAAATAAGTTAATTAGCTAGTACTGATGTGGTGGTTTTTCCCTCTTATTCTTCTTGTTTAAACTTTAAAGAAAACAGAGGAAAAACAAAAGGCAATCCTCTTAAGAACAGTGGAGCAGACAGAGATAAAGGTCAATAATTTCATTCTTAAATTGCTCTTTCATTTTATTTTGTATTTGTTTAAAATGAAACAATTGAGCCAAATGGCCCAAATCATACAAGGCTATATTCTTTTAATGCCTTCTAATTTTGTGACTTGAACTGATAATTTGTTTAATTCTTTTGTGGACCTCATAGGCTGCTGAGGACAAGCAATCTTTTCCAGAAAGGATAGAGCATGAAGACAAGAAGGTCGACATCCTATCATTACCAGAGGAGAAACAAACTCTTTCTGGAAGATCAGAGCAGCAAGATTACAAGGTCAGCATTTTTCCATACCATAAGTCCACTGTTATGGTCACCAATGATGCTAGCCAAGGTGATGGAAATACTAGAGGTCGGGCTCTAAGGGTGGAGTTGGCCAATTATTCTGGTGGTGGTCATGATAATGATGATAATATTTGTGGTAGCAATGGTTGCAGCGTAGTAGCAGGACAGAAGTGGTAATGGTGGTGGTGGTAGTGGTAAAGTTGCTGCAATGGCAGTTATGGTGGTGATGACAATGGCAGTGGTAGTGGGTACTGGTGGTTCCAGTAGTGGTGATAGTAACAGTTTGGTAATTGTAGCAGCAACGATGATGACTGTTGTAGTGGCTGGTGGCAGTAGCAGTGGTGGTCAGTTGTGGCAGTGACTTGCAGTGGTGTTAGCATTAGCTGTGGCAGGGTCAGAGGTGATGGTGGTAAATAGAAGGTGGTAGGTGGCAATTTGCATAATTACAAGTGGTGAATCTCAGGATAAAGAGAGATTCTATCAATAAATCTTTTATAGGAAATTGAAAGATCTTAACCTCTTCTTCTAAAAGGAAATTCTGACTTCTCCAAAGATATACTTGAATGATGTTGCCAAACACCTGGAATTTTATAAAGGTTTTATTTTTATTTTTGGCTTTTTGCTTTTTAAGCTACAGAAGACCTTTTGGATAGCTAAACCAAACATGTCCAGAGAGTCCTAATATGTTATAGTTGTTAGTTGCTATAACTTGTATTTGGAGACTTCTAAGTGTCTCTTTTGGGATCCTTTTTGTGGATTATTAAGTTGTAATTTTTTATTACTACTATAAATAACAGCTTTATGTCCAAAATCCCAAATGATTAAGCTTGGGATGTTATCTTTAAGTTATGCAATGAATGTAGCTCGGTTTTGTAGATATTAGCTTTCCTCTTCCCTATTAACGTGCCTACTTTTTGCTTGTTCTTTTGGATTTTCCATATTCATATTATCATTCTCATCTGATTTAGTTTTCATTTAAAATTACAGCACAAATAGATTTCATGAGAGAAGAGAAAAAACTTAAAAGTCTGTTACAGAAGAAACAATCACATGAATCATTATATCAAAAAGGATGTTGGTGGTTTGGGCTACCCAGAGGAACGTTTGCAACTTTGTCATTTTATATAATGCTATAAGCCTCTGATATGGTGTAAATTTGATTGTTATCTGTTTCTTAATCTTCATATGAAAGGCTGCTAGGGAAAAGGGTAAAGAAACCACTTCAGAAAAGGGTGAACAGACAGAATTCAAGGTGATTTTAAAGCCTATGTTTGTGATGTTGTGTTGTTTATACTTTATACATTGGATAAAGTTCTGTATTGTAGACCAACCTTTAGATATTTGTTTTTCTCCTCATTATTGACATAACCACTTGTCTTTTTTTCTTTTGGATTTTCCACGTTCATATTATCATTCTCATCTTGTCAGTGATTTGAGCCGCCTAGAGGAACTTTTGCATTAATATCATGTTATCTTACTGCCATGGACCTTATATGGTGTAAATTTGCTTGTTATTTTGTTCCTAAATCTTCATATGAAAGGCTGGCACAGAGGAGGGTAAAGAAACTACTTTGGGAAAGGGTGGCCTGATAGAACACAAGGTAAGTCCAGGAAGCTATAATTCAGATTTTTTTTATTTATGTAACAAATTAAGTTTGGTTTTGCGGAATGACTTTTAGATACTAGCTTTTCTCTTCCACATTGACCTGCCTACTTGTGACCTTTTTTTTTTTAGATCTTTCACATTCATAGCATCATCCTCATTTCATTTAGTTATGTTTAGAAATTACATCGCAATTAGAGTGCATGAGAGAAGAGAAAAACACTCAAGATTGTGAAAGAAGAAACAATCCTGTAAATCATTATTTCAATAAGTACAGGATGTTATTGGTGATTTGTGCCACCTAGAGGAACTTTTACATTACTATTCGTTTTACTTAATGCTACAGGCCTCTGATATCTTGTAAATTTTTTTGTTATTTTGTTTCTGAATCTTCATATGAAAGGCTGCTGTGGAAAAGAGTAAAGAAACCACTTTGGAAAAGGGTGGACAGATAGAATGCAAGGTAATTTATAGATTTCCATGTATTTTACGTAGCTATTTTTGATCATTTCACACACAACTGTAAGAAATATGCACATGTCACAAACATGATTTTGTGAAGTCATTTTTGAATGCAATGTAAGTTATATATGATAAATTCTGCAGTTTTACACAATGCCAGGAGGTTGTAAGTATGGGAAATCCTGCAAATATGTTCATTCTCAAAAGAAAATGGAAGGCAATTCATCAAAATTGAACTTCTTAGGCCTTCCAATTAGACTGGTAAGCGTGCTATTTACTTTCATACATTATGATGCTTTCTTTGCTTTGTATCAGACTTCTATGTAACCATACTGAATATGATCGTGGTCAATTTTCTTAGTTTTTGCCAGTGTCAGGCACCTACGGTTTCATATCATGTGTTGATGATTGCAGGGAGCAAAGGAATGCCCATATTACATGCGTACAGGGAATTGCAAATTTTCTACCAATTGTAGATATCATCATCCTGATCCTACTGTCGCAATGGTTGGACATGATCCTCATTCAGGATGTCAAAGTAGTGGATCTATGCAACAAAGTGCCTTTGGAGCATCAACAATGCCCGTGACACCCAGTCGTAGTCAAGGAACACTTAATGGACCAACTTCTTTTGTAGTTGCATCACCAGCCTGTTCCCCAGCTTCAAATTTGCTTTCACAAGGGTTCCATTCAAATTCAGAATGCAATGGGTATCAGGTAATTTTTACAGTCCACGTGCTCAAGTTTATAAAAGTCTCCCCACTTGGCTTTAAATCTTTTTGTTTGGAAAGTTACCATGGTACCTCAGGTTCATGAAAATCCAACATAACATGAAAATGTAATATAGAAATCCTGTTGAAGCTTCAGTTTTCATACTGATATTCAGAGGCATGTCTACTTATTTCAATGACCTGAATTTTAAGTATAAACACTGTTATCTTGAAGTTGTTTAGGCATTCATAGTTGGTTGTTTCCAGATGTAGATTAGTTTCACTATACTGTAGCATCACTGGACACCAAAAAAAGAAGAATATTTCACTCACTCAATCACCTCTCTTAGATAAAGAACCTTTTGTAGTCTGCTACATTTTAGTGCAGAATATTCCAGTAAACTATTTAGAATTTGGTGTGGTTTACCTAAAAACAAAGTCAGGTTATGGAAGAAAGATGAAAATATTGATCATTCTAGACATATAGCCGCAAATGAACAAGTAAATGGAAAACATGTATTTTGATGTTATGTCAAAATGTTATGAAAGTGATGCATGATGGTGGGTGGAGGAAACTAATAGTTTCAAAGGGAATGAGTAGATATTTTGATAAACATGTTGTGTGAGAGTTTGAGCTGCCCATATTGTTGATTGCTATTGCATTAAAGGGTTGTGGTAATAGGAGAATAGCAAAACTAAAGTGCAGGGGGCTTCTTGATGGAGCGATCTTTCTCTACATAAGAGTACATCAATAATTGGAAGCAGTGATAACGAAAGATGTTCACTCAAATCTTTGCTAAACATGTAATGTGTAATGTGATACATTTGCAAGTATAAAATATAACAAACCTGTTATAGACGTATATCTTGTATTCATTCATATACTGTTTGATTCAGTTTGTTCTTGTCCATTTTTCTGAAACCCAATCTGTCAGCAAACCTGAAAATTTTGGTCCAACTTCAAACACACAGAACTGACTATGTGGTTTTAAGGCTTGTCAGCTAGCACTCCTGCCCCAGTTTAGTCCACATTGAAAGTGAGCAAAGCATATGATTAATTTATAGATCTATGATTCATTTATAATGGTTTGATGGATGTACTCGTAAATTGAACTTAGCATCTTGGGCCATTGGTTAGTTAATGGCTTAGTTATCTCATCAAGCTGGATCATAATAAATGATCTCAAAGCAGGCTAGCATTGGGGCATGAGACTCGAGTAGAAAAGACATGTCATAGCATAGAACCATCATTGAGTTATGCCTCACATGCATCATGTTAAATTAGATTTTGTGCTATATTCAAGTCTTGACGAAGATGTCAAGTCTTTTTAAGTGGGAGAGGCTTAAGCATTTAAGCATCTTAAGGTAATGGTCCAGGCTCAACGATATTAATGGGTCAATATTCCCATCATGCTGCTGCAGCATATAAAAATAATGCTCATAAGGTCTCTTCTTGCTTCTGGGAAGCAAGATACCATATTTCTTACATGAAATAGGGGCTGAAACATCAGTTCTTGCTTATGGGAAGCAACCGACTGTCTCTCCTACTTTAAGTAGGGAGAGATTCACTACTTCTATGAAAGAGTCAACATGGTTGCTAGCAGATGCATTTCACTATCGCAGGCATTACAGTAGATTGAAACACAACTTACAAAGAAACAATTTTTCCGATGACGACAAAGGATGTCTTGTAAAATTCAAAATCGTAGTCAACATAGTAATCTTATCAAACTTGTCTGGAATGGTTTTGTTCAGGTCTCCATGACCTGTTTTTCTTTTTCAACCAAAGTTACATGTACAAATTTAGCTTCATCCATCATGAATAATGATGAAAATAAATGTGATTTCATTGTTCATTAGCAGGTGCACATCGATGAATATCCCGAGAGACCAGGTCAGCCAGAGTGCCACTACTACATGAAAAATGGGTTTTGCCCATTTAAATCAGTGTGCAAGTTTGATCATCCCAAGTCTCATCTTCCCACAAAATCCAATGGTGTTTCCATCCCCATTTGCCCTCCACAATAGGAGTAGCGGCTATGGTGACATATTGCGGATCCAAATGTTATGACAAGGTTGATCAGTGCTGAGACGTGAGATGCAATCTCGGACATTAGCAAAGCAATGAAAGTGATGTTTCTTCTCTATTTGATTGAAAACCTGAGGAGGGTCGATTGTTGCTACGGAGTGAAAGTTAAATATCTTCATTAAACGGAACTTTAATGTTCGTGTATGATAAAATTCGTCGTAGCACAACATACCACTCAGTATGAGCGGTATATATCGATCCGACAGGAGATCGGTACGATAGTATATGAGTACACTTTCATGTATCATGTGTTGGTATGTTTGGTACGATTTGGTATAGCTCTTATGTATCGTATCGATAGCTGATATATCAGTATATCAGGTGAATTATGATGTAAAGATTATATTTCATTTATCCTAATCTGAACATAAAGTGAATTATCACTGATATAAAAATTGTTAATAGCGGAGTAAGATTTTAAACTTATTTCTTTTAGGTTCTTGGGAAAATTAAAGCAGGTAGAACATTCAGTCAGTGGGGGAATCTCATGCTGTCAAATACTCTGAAAGGAGTAGGTAGAACATACTACATGTTGCTCCATTTCGAAGATCTGAAACTGCTTTGGGTTATATCTGTGGCATTGTTCTACTATTTGCACAACACAATTAAGATTTTATTAGTATTATTATTAGCCTTTAACACTCTTTAAGTATCCAACAGTTCTGACGATGAAAACATCGAGGATATTAAAGTTGCACATTTGCCACATGGATAACAGAGTTGAGTCTCCCAAATCTACTACTCTAAGGTAAGGAAAAGGTTTTATATATATATATATATATATATATATATATATATATATATATATCCCATCGAAATTATAAAAATCGAGAACGCTATTTGAGAAAAAGAAAAACATGAGATATTATATAATAAAAAAAAGAAAAGAAATTCTTTTTTCGAAAAAAAAAATCACCAACTTTAGTTTATTCAACATGAGACAAGAGGGCCTCGATCGACAGAGTCAATCATACTCATATGGCTCCCACTAATAACAAGAAAAACAGTAATCACACGCCGACACCCATTTAAGAATATTAGGTTTCAATCCACAAAAAAATTAAATAAGTAGCTTATTTTTCAATCGATAATGAAACATAGCCATACTCCAATCGCAGTTGAAAGGGTAATAAATACAGTCTGACGAGGAGATTAAATGGGCAAGTCATACAATGTAAACTTTCTACAAAGACAACACCACAATATCCACAAGTTATATAAAACACACATCTCCTAAGCAATATAATGTTATATCACAGCCAGCATGAGATTAATTTCACAAACATCACCAGCGGAAATTATCTTCAGGTCATAACAAATCATTTCCCAAAGAAATCAATGTGAACAGCAATAATAATGCTTTTCTTGCAAACTCTGATCATTTTCCATCTCCAGAGTGTCGGCACACATGGAGATTGGATCTCTGCACGAGGCAACAGAGAAGTCAACAGTTAGCCTCAAACAGTGTCCATCATAAAGGTATCAAATAGACAGCAAGTCGAAGTCACCTGGTAATCTCTTGAGCTGTTCTTAAGCTGCTCATATGCTCAGAAACACACTGATATCAACACTGTAATTTTCCTTTTTTTCTTTAATTTCATTTCTTCTTTATTCCCTGTATGTATATAATTAACCCGAATACTTGCTCAACTTGACTAAGATCAAACAGTGATAACCTCAAGGACGTAAACCTCCCTCACTCAGAATAGACCAACAAGGAGTGAAATGACACTTGTGTAAATTTCTTGGGTCATATTAAGCAACAATATCTCACATCACCAATTTCTTGAATGAAAGGTACGCCATACTGGTGCATATTCACTTCTCTTCGTTGCTCTCATGAACAACCAGTGGTAGCTTCCAACAACCTGAACATAGATATTCGAGACAAAATGTCTCAACATACCTACAGTCTTTAATGCATTTCCCACACTGAATACACCTCGCAATGCAAACATCGCAAGCCCTGCACTGCTTAGAACCCTTTCCTTTACAACTCTCAGAAGGACAGTCGTAAACAAGCTTGTATTTCTGACACAACGGACACAACTCGATATCGATAATGCAGTCATCATCACAAGTAGGAGATGAGCGATCGGTGTGGTAGAACCTTGGTTTCCGATGTTTGGCTTGCTGAAGTTGCTCTGCACCTAGCAACAACTTCAACTCCCCATATTGTTCTTCGGATACAATGAAAAGCCTACCAAGCTTGAGGTGTTCTATTCCTGGCATACCTTGGGATTGCAATACTTTCAGGCTGTTTATAATGCCATCAAGACTTAGTCTCACACATCCAGGAACACTTAACTGCATGGGCCAAAAACGAATTGTTAATCTATCGTCACTGAATATAAACAACGTAAGGCCAAAAGTATGTAGAAAAGCATATCCTACTATGTTCATGACGCTACAAGGGAATGTTAACTCAAAAATGGAGAATTATACTTTTTAACTCTCCAAAAAGTGGTCGCAACAAACACATGATCTTGATGCTACAAGGCATACACGATATACTATGGCCCATGCAGACACATATGTGGTTCATATTAGAACATCCTTACAAATAAACTAGCATATAAATGAATAATAAAGCTTCAACATTAAGTCATGGTAAATGTAAGAAATTATTGAAGGATATTTATATCGATTTAAGTATCCACTTAGGTCATAATAATAAAAATTCAACAAAACTTTACCAGCTTGATATACAGACCATGTGTAAGATTAAAAAGGAAAAGACCTAAAAACACACCCCAATACTTTACAAAATATATCTAATGCACAAGGCTCCCTCCAAACCAGGTATTAGGGATGATAAAGGCAACCCAACTTTTGGTTTGTTTCATTTTTATTCGCACTTAATCAATGTGTGTAGCTTGCCTCACGCATCAGGACAGGTCTCTGAGAGACAAACCATGGTGTTAAGCCTCTAACAGCTTAACACCACGGTCTCTTTTGTCATAAATTTAAACAATATCAACAGCTAATTTATAGGTTTAAATAAACCAAGGGCAAGCCTTGGCATGACACTAAGCCTGCTCCTCTGCAACCTGGATGACCAATAATAAAATAGCCTCAGTGCTTGCGAAAATAAGGCATATATTGATGAGCCTAATGCACTAAGCCATCCTTCATTTTATTTGAATAGAAGGACGATCAATAAACATTTAGATTAAATGGAGTCATCATCAATGGACTAGAAGAAACCTATACATAGTACAACATGTAGTCAAGAAATGCATAAATCCTCCAAAAAATTGCAAGACACTCCATATGAAGACAACAATAAGAATAAAATTTCTAGATCGATGTTTAAAATTCTGAATTTGAATGGAAATAATTGGTCAAATGTGCATGCACGTTGACCATTCATATTTCACTCCAGGAATAACTCATTTCGCTCCAAGTATACACAAATAATCCAAAAAGTTCAAATGCCAAAGAAGTATGTTCGCAGAGTATCTAAATCTAAAACATGAAAGCGCCTGTACATGTAAGTCTCCCTCGTAACAAAAGTATATAACGAAGAGTCTAATGAATCTCTCATTAAAAAAAATCTTAACTAAGTCTTGCTAAAATGTATGCTTTTTCCGGTTAATAATCAATTTACAGCAACAAAGAGGAAGCAACAGCAGAAAGAGTTGCCAAACTCCTTGAAGAAGCTCATTACTATAAATGGCTACGCATGAACATTGATAAAAAAACTAACTAATAGCATGCATTACAATGATTATAAACAAATAACAAAAGATACCATTCAGAAATAAAAAACAAAAGATCCACGACGAGATTATATCTTTCAGCAACTTTGAATCACTTTCTTTAATTTCAAGATAATCTTATAAATTCCCAACAGAGTTGATAAGTCCTGACCCACCAAAAATAGCTTCAACCAAAGAACAAGTTATGCTCTGTTGTTATGCTAGACAAAACAGTAGATAGAACCCACGCATGGTATTGGCATGAAAATTTTCATGTCAGATGTTGTCACCAACCAGTAGTATCAGGTCACCTATAACAATGAGCCGTAATGGTAAAAAATTCATATCTGCCATAAATTTATGAGAAAAGAAAACGATCAGAAGAAGCAGCACCATCATATACAGAGACAATCCACATAATTTCTGCAAATTGAATTACAACGTAGGAGGAACATATCCAAAATAAGTTCAGGGTGATGGAAACAGTAAACAAACTGATGCAAGATTTGTACTCATCGATACTAACCTTCCTCAGCCTTGGATTATTGTCCAGCACTCGCTTCAGGCCATCATCAGTGATCCTTGAACAACCCGTCAGGCTCAAGCACTGCAGATTCCCTTGAGCTCTCTGTGTTAGCCGCAGCAACACATCATCAGTTATCTTCTCACTTAGAGGAGAGTCGATATGGATACATCTCCACAAGAGAGTATCACTCTGAACAGCAAAACGCAAGGACCTGCAGACCCCTTCTACGGAGAGGAGATCCCGAACACCCAAATACCCGAGCGAGAAGAGCAGTCCCTCGTGTGGGGTACCATCATCTATGATGGGGCGAGCTTCTTCTGCACGATTGCAATTTAAAGAATGTCCCATATCCAAGCCAGATTCCAAAATTTCATCTCCGGCTTCCCGAACAGACAATCCTGTGAAGTCCCCATCGTCCCAGCCATCACATTCCTCCATCCAACCATCATGGTAAAACTGAGTTTCAGGTGAATACAAGAGCGTCCACCCAAAAAAGTCACTGCCACTGACCTCGAGAAGGCTGGCTATCGCAACTCCCATGCTGTCGTCAAGCCCCATCCCGAATGGATCATCGGGAAGCAGGTCGACCGGATCAAACGCACCTTCCACATCGGTCGACCCACTATCCCCTTCAACGTAACCATAATCACTTCCAGTGTCCCAATACGAGACAAGAGGGCTCCTCTCGCATCTCGATCGAGAGGACTCATCATCGGTATGAACAAACGGGGTAGAAAAGACAGAACAAGATGAAAAATTTAAGGCCATGCTAACGAACCCTAAGCACCCAAATTCTTTCTCGTTCAAACCCAACTTGTGTATCAAAATCAAAAGAAAGAATTTTGATCTGTACTCCAATTATTCCAAGACGGTACTTTTAATCTGTATCTGGTAAGCCTAAGCTGACCTAATCTTCAGAACCCCAAGAAAACCCTCAATTTTTGATAGCAAACAAAAAAACCAGCCCCAAAAATTTCATTGAGCCCTCTTGAGCCGGACCCTACACGAAAGGAGATCGGAGGAAAGGATCGTCTACCAACGGCAACACAAAAAAAAGGATTAACAATCTAATCTAGCACCCAACCCGACCCTAACACGTCTTCAAGAATCAACCTTTCCCTCAAATCGATTCACCTAAACGGTACACAAAAATCTAAAAGACAGTTCCTTTTACCGGAGCAGATAAAAGGAGGGTAACGAGTCCACCACAGATCCAGCAAGAAAATCGCACGCAGGGAGACGAACTGATGGCGGAGAGAGAGGAAATCCTAGGGTTTCGGAGAGAACGGAGCCGAATACACCAAAACCTCTATTTCTCCCCTCTCTGCGGCCACGAGAAGAGGGTCGAAAGCGTCGGAGAAAGAGAAGGAACCGAAGGCGAATCTGCCCCTCTCCTCCCAATTTAGCCGCGTTGATTTTACATAGATCTCCCTCCCCGAAGCCTAAATTTCGTTTCCAACACCCCCTCTAAATCCAAAATTCTACAGGGGCATATGCGTGACACCACTTCGGCTTTAAAGTTCGTGCACAACACGGGCCGTGCGACGGAGTCGGAGCGATCGAAGAAAAGTACCAACTCGAGGGGTGTTTTCGCAATGTGGCCTTCCGTCGTCGTTCGTTCGTTCGCTGTTCGACGGGGAGAAGAAGGGTAGCGTCGATGGTTGGAGAGCCACCGACACGTGCCGACCCGCGGGGCAGCGCCTGCTTTCGATCTTCTACCGACACGAGCCGGTAGCTCCGGGTTGATCTGGGCCGTCCCATCGGTTTGGATCGGATGACGACATGGTGGTAGATACGGACGGTTTTCGACCGTCGGATCGTTCGGATGATAAGATGGTTCCGTCTTCGGTCTGCCGGTGTGTTTATCGAGGGATGAACGCGAGGACGTGTTACTTGCGTCGATGGACTCTTAAATGTCTGTCTCTTCGAGATGAGTAGTTTCTCGATTCATGCGTTTCATCCTTGGAGAGAAATATTTCAACTCATCGGACGAGCGTTCCAAACTCGCATGGACCGATCTGCCTGCCTCTCTATGTATTCGTTGGTGGTGAAAGGGAGAAACGTACATTGCGGATGATGTAGTTTGATCGGACCGGATGAAGTCAACGTCAAGAGAAAGAAATTTGCAGCTCCATTGCGTCGAGCAAATACGACTCGTTAGCAAACCAATTAATCGAGTGACGGTATCTTTATCGTCTTGCTTCTTGTCGAAGTCATTCGTTTCGGGGAATGGATGAGCCTAATAGGATGGTGACTGCGAGGACCGCTCCGCAAATGGTTGGTAAAGATTGCTTGCAGTCTCGACGAATAATAGAGTCTTCGCTCCTCGTTAAATCCTTGATGTTAAGAATATGATAATGGAGATCGTTTTTCGTTTATAGATTTCAGATTTTAGATGTAATGCTATCGACAAAGAGTAATAATGATAATACATATGGATGCATCCAAGGAAAAGGCAGTGTGATCGAGAAGCTTTTGCTTGAAGGTTTACTACTTACAGCATGCTGTGATACATTTCCTTCACGCCAAGGCCTTCTTCCTCAGCTGTCACACTGCCATCATTTAAAAAATGCAAAACTCGAGAGAGAACACGCGGTTTTCACGTTTACAACATGGTAGATTTGATTGCGAGTTTGAAGATAACGAAAGAAAGCTATGATAAATGCGTTTGGTAGCATGTGGATTACATATTTTAAAGAGAGCCAAAGACATGTCCTCAAAACTCGAGGCTGTTTCTTACGGATCACGGAAAGGATAAACACTATAGCAATTATATGAACAGCAGTAACTTTTACAATTATTGGGAAACAATGTGACACAGGATTTAACCAAACATCACAAGCCCATGGTAATCACCAGGGGGGGCATAATAAAGTAGCAGACGATATAATATCATGAAGACAGGACCACAATAACTGTGGCTATGATCTCAGACTTAAAAAGGTTAGTGCAAATAACATAGTTCAGTCACATGATCACAAGAACAGAGAATCAAGCTGACAAATAAGAGAGCACTAGTTTTCAATCTTGCAGGTACACCAAAAAAGAGCACTAGAAAAGAAGGTATGCATTTTGCTCTTGGATGCACAAAATTCCACAAAAAAAGCTAATTCATAAGGCATAATGCAGAGAACAGAAGAATGAGATATCGGTAAAATGCTAACCATCTAAAAAATGAGACTCGGGGAAATTGTTTCCACACCGTTAGCTTCCCTGTACAGTTGGGAGGGAATATGTAAAGAAACCTATCTTGTGAAAACAAAGCTAGAAGAATCACGACTTCATGCACGCACCATTTCACCAAGGGATGCAGAGTAATGATCCCCAGCATAGGATGCCAGCTGTTCGGATTACAAGGACCAAATCGGTCAATCCTCTATGTACAAATCATAATTAGACAGCCACCTTGTCACCAATCAAGCAGATCTACACGCAACACCATATCCTTCTTCTGGGTGGAAAAACTCAATTTCCAAACTTGAATGTACGCCACGGAAAATAGACCACCTTGACCGCCCATTTAGCCGTCAATTAATTACCCCAAAAGGTAGCAAACTCTGCGTCCAAGAAGGTGACAGCCAAATCACTTGGGATGCATCATCTTCTGCAGATGTCAGAATTCTTAGTTCTGACAAGATCCAAGAGCAAAACCAGTGTATGGAGGAGAATACTCTCAATCGATCTCTCCCTCCTCGACATCATTTACAGGAGCACTTTTATGTTCAACCTCTTCCTCTTCTTCATCATCCACTTTCATGAATAGCCCGAGTCGCTCTAAAGGGTTACTCCCCCCAAGTCTGAAGCCTCCTATGCCATCCAGAGAATAACCTGTGTGCTTCTCATTTTCAGCTGGAACTGTCCCGAGCATTTCCAGATCTTTAAGAATCCGACAGTCTTCATTGATGTCCACTGTCTTCTCAATCTGCAATGACATTAGAAAAACTATGGTTAATAAAAACATACGATAAAGGACACTCGAAGAATCTCACCAAACATACACAAGTACTTGCCTTCAACAATGCCTGACGTGCTGCTTCTCTCTCAAGCTCTATTTTGCGCTTAGCTTCAGCCGCAGCTGCTGCTTCAGCTCGTTTACGAGCATCCTCAGCAGCCTTAGCTTCTGCTTGAAGCCGCGCTTTCTCTATTCCAGTAGAGAACAAAAGTTCCTTAACAAAATGAACTTCAGTAACTGGTGCAAAGATATCATCGGTGATAATCATTATTACCTTCCCTTTGCTGACGCTCAATTTCCTCCCTCTCACGCTGCAGTTTTTCAGGATCCCCCTTATCACACTGAGCAGCAATATATATGACCAGTCAGGATTATGATGGTCACCTGCTACATGCATAAGAGCAGAAGTACTAAAATTGCAGCAGATTAGCCTCTGTTCAACCAACCTGACCGAGAGTTTTCTCCCGAGCTTTCACAATAGTATCAGCAAAACGACTCCTCAGTAAAGCAGCTCTATATAGCTTTTCCGGGGAGACTTTTCTCTCAGATGGTGTATGATCCCCTAAAATTTATAGGGGGGGAAGATAAGCCAATCCATGCAAATAAAAAGCTTGGGACCCTAGGCAGTATATTTCTTCTTAGAAATTCATGCTTACCCTCTTGACATTCATCAGATCCAACCAATAAGGGTTTAGGATCAGCATCCTTCTCTGAGAAATTCAACCCATTCGAAGGTCCTGCAAGTTGCCAATAGTTTTAAGTTATAGGACTGTTCAATGCAACTAAAAATACCTTGATTTTCTTTCCTTTCAAACCAACAGTTTCTAATATCAGAAACTCACGGTTCGCATCAAATGGGTTCATTACATCACTTTTCTCTTGATCAGAACCTGCCTTATTTCCAGAATTTTTCTGATAGAGGACAGGAATAAAAAATTTCAGTCCTTAACTCTTTTTCTCAGAAGAACACATTTCTAAACAGTGCAAAAAAAAAAGAGAGCACTCAACGAAGAGGGGAAATTAGTTCTAGAGACACTATATTCATGGTCCAGAAAGCAAAGTTTGGAACATACCTTAGCATTCTTCGGAATAGTAACTTCATCCTCCGATTCGCTCTCGCTAGAACTATCGGAGTCTAAATACATGAAAAAATAAAGTTTAGGATCAACTATAATTGACAAAAAAAAAAAAGGAACTACTAAACGCATATGTAAGGCAGGAAAAGAAATGATGAGAACTAACCCCGTAGTTTATATCTTTGTTTACATAACATCCAACCCACATCTAATCCACAACTGAAGCCAGAAATGCATCACACAAAAAGGGTTGAGGATGGGAAAAAATAAAATGTGGAAGGAAATAGCGTACTTAGCTTACGCATAACTCTAAATCCACAAGCCATGGCCCTAAAAAAAATGACCCAAAAATTGTCTAATGTATTCAGAAGCCACAAACCATCATAAACACTTCCACGTTACATGAAGATCTACACCTATATAAATCCACCACCAACAACCCCTCCCCCCTCCCAAAAAAAAAAGAAAAACACCCATTCCGCTCCTCTTCTCTCCTAACAGCCAGACCGACATACTGGCATGACTGCTTAAAATAAAAACAAGAGCAAATGGATATAAAATGTATGCATAAACTATAATGCATGCAAAGAAATACACACCACTGGAAGAACCTGAATCACTACTTGAATTGCTTGAACTGCTACAATTGACATTTGTTGCCTTAGTGTCCGTTTGAATCTCCAGAGTAGGGTAGCTAGACATGGGAGGATCGTCACCACATATATCTACTTCCTCGTCAGCAAGATCATTGCCTGCAAATGAACAGGAAGGCACAAGACTAATTTTCTGACTTATTATAACTACACTTGTTCTTCAAAATACCATATACACAACGAGGGCAAACCTTTGCAAGGATGCAACTGTGACGTGCTAACACCATTTTCATTCACTTGCTCGGCCTGGTGTCTCATTTCTCTCTCTTGCATATGGCTATCCAGAAGGTTCTGCAACTCAAAGAGTGTGTCATCGGCAAAAGATTCAATATCTATCTCTATTTCATCACTGCTTTGGTTTACATTGCCACTCCGTCGTCTCAGAAAATCAATAATGTGATCTGGTAGATCTGCCAAAAGCGACTCCAACAGTCTGGTCAGACTTTGTTTCTCGTCGTCCGTCATCTTGGGTTTTGTCCTCTTAGGCACAGGATTATTGTCGTCAGTAGGAGGCATTTTCCTCTTGCTGGAGGAAAACTCAGGCTTAACAACCTGAAATTCTTTCTTAATAACAGCATCCGCTGCAGCTAACTTTTTCTCTATGGTTTTCCACCGAGTTTCAAAGAACTTGCTGAGCTTATTTGCCATGATATGAACGCTATTACTAGGTGGGTTATAGGTCATTGCATTTGTGAAAGTGAGCCTCACATCTGCAGCAAAACCCTGTGGGCTGGGATAGGCATCTGAGGATAATTTAGTGCTGATGGTGCCAAAGTCCATTGGATGCTTAATGACAGTGTAGTAATCTGGAATGTTCAGCTTCTCTACATCTACTGGTTCATTGAAGACCCAAGCATAGTGGTGTGTCATCAATCGACTGAGGAGCACCTCACATTCTTTCATCAACACTAAATTTGAATCGGTCACAGGAGGCGGAGGCGCATTCGTTTTTGAAGACTCAAACCTTCCTGATATCCCACGCCTCATTTGGGAACCACTCCGCTGATCATGTTTTTTCTCACTGACATCAAACGAAGATGATGTGCTAATGCCAAGGGATGTCACACTCCTAGAAAACAGTTGCTTCTGAAACAACTGAATCTGTCCTAGCTCTGATCTTAGTCTCATTTTCACTTCTTCTCTCTGAGAACTAGACATCTTTGACAGAGAAATCACCTGCACTGGGACACCAAAATCATTGCATCTGGCCACATTTGCATTAACGCACTTCTTCCTCTTTGGAGCACTAGAATTATCCGAGGAGTCAGCACGTATTGCAATGCCAAAACCTTCTGATTCATTAATCTTCTCAGAGTTATACTGGTAGTCATTGATGGAACCAGAACGATATCCTTGAGATAATTTCTGTTTTCTCCCCTTCGTAGCAAAAGAAAGATCATGTGAACTTCTCTTCATCTGTTTCTCTTTGGTGTACTCTAAAAGAACTGTAGGTGCCATACGGTAAATCCAAGACAACTGTTCACATCAGTCATTCAAAAAGATCACAAAAGATTATCCATTTTGCAATGAATGCAATCTATTTGCTGAAAATAATTTGGTCATCTTTTCTTTTTGCAGTTCACTAAAAAAAAAAAAAATCAACAGGATGAGTGCATCTTTGTTCTCAGTCGTCAGCTGGGAGAAATATTCACGGTATCAGATTGCTCTTAATCATCCGATGTTTACATTCAAATATGCACAAATGAATCAAGTAACTATCACAACTAACCCTCAAATCCAAGCTTGCTGCCCAAGAAAATGTCAAAATCCTGATTTAAAAAAAATTATGCTTTACCAATCCACTCTCACAAGCAAAAGTCAATCTATAAATCCCTAAATACCTCAGAATCGCACCACGAGGTATCAAAGATCAAAATCCTAACTTACACAAAATTCTACCCTTCAGCAATGGAACTTTACCAGCAAAAGCTAATCGAAGCTTCTCCCAAAACCAGAAGCAAAACCCCAAATATACTTCTAAATTGTGGGCAAAATCCCCCCTACAAAATGGACCCAAACCTCAAAAGCACATCAATCAAAAGAAACCCTAAAACATAATTAGGTACCGGGATCCAAAAAACCCGGTATCTCGACATCCGAATCCAATTTCGTCTATCCAAATCCAAACATGAGAAGGTACGAAACCCCAGCCATATTCATCCACGAAACAGCAGGAAGCAAAACCTAAATCATTAAAGACCCAAAGCAATAGCAAATTCCAAAACCTGAATCGAAGGACGGAGCCACCAGGGGGGCCCTCTCAAGAAAAACCCTAGAAATCGAACAGCCCCTCTCTTTCCTCGCTTCGCGCCCGCCCCTTCGCCTCTCGCCTCTCTTTCTCCTCGACAACACGCGCCCACACGGGATCTCCCGAAGCCCAGCGACGGATAGAGCGAACAGCGACCGGATCCGAAAGCCATCGCCTGACATATTTATAGGACCCGCGGGGTCGTCCTGGTCGGTGCTAGGAGACATCTTGACCGTTATTTAATCCGATCCGACGGTAAGAATACGGTCTCCTGGTGTACGTCCATCTATTTCCGATGGACGGCCGTGATCCGATTCAGCGTCGGCTTCGCCGTTCAACCTGCGGAATCGACGTCGATGATTTGGCTACAAAGGTCACTAAAACCAGCACGTTTCTTTTGACTTGGACTTCTCTCGGCCTTCGGATTCCAAGCAAAAGACTCTGTAAATTATTTGCTACACTCCTTGCTCTGAAGCGACACGTGGGTGCGATCTGTGAGGTGTACGCATCCTATCGAGTTGTTTAAAATGTACTAGATGTGGCGCATCGACCCAATCCCGAGCTGCAATTTCGGTGGGTCGGCCCGAACGGACCCAATCCGAATTGGGTTGGACCCGATCAGACTCGATCTCAGCTCCGGAGATGCCTTTAGAATTATTGTAAATCAAAAAATAATTCTAAAATAAAATCTTGAATAATTAGCGTATCAAATATGTAATTATCAACCGAATCACATATGTAATTATTTTCGGCCTCACTATACTAAAGATGTGAGAAGGCTTCCATAATGGATATATTATGTGCATGCCAACAAACCCCACCCAGCATTAGTCCTTCAAATGCAAGCTTGGCCCCCACCAATGCTTCTTAGATGCTGTCTCGGCCGCAGCTTTCCTACGCTTATTCTCTTCTAAGCAACGTTCAGAATGCGAACGCACATCGAGTCATGAATTGGGTGGGCCCCCGGGAAGTCATCCAATGGTTGCCCGGGTTTGGTTTCTCGGAGGTGCGGCGTCGTAGTCGAGTGCGGCTTAATCAAATCATAGGCCGTTCATAAAATTACCCCTGTCATTGCAATAAACCCCCAAATTGCCGCCTGGATGAGAGGTTAATTATAGTTCTATGGTTAAGACTACCCGCCAAAGTAGAGTCCATTAACAATATAAATATGGTTAATTAAATGCCTAATCAACCAAAGTGAGGTTGCATGTGTTGATTAAGGACTACTTACTATGTATGTGTGTTGGAATTCTAATCGATACCAAATTAACAATTGGAAAAGTTGTTATTTCACAAATTATTGAGAAGAATTTTTTTTTTGCCACGTGCCATAGATTAATTGGTTTGTCTGTGTTAATTAGGTACTAATCGAGTTCCAAATCAAGACAGAATGATCTTTCTACTTCCATGTATGCATGTGGAATTCTAATATAACCCAAATTCAAGCACAAAACAGTGTGATTGCACGAATTATAAATGCCAAAATATATTAAAATAATAATTATTATTATTATGGATAGATTGGTTTCATGAGTTAATTAAGTGCTAATTGAGTTCCATCATTAATCCCATAGATTAACTCGTTAATCCATTCTAATTCCGGTCCTGTAGTGGCATTCCAGTAATTTTGTCCCAATTATCTAAACGAGTAGAAGTAGTTGTTGCAGCAACAGCAGCTGTGAGAAGAGTGTGGCAACGAAACCGTGGAAACAGTTAAAGAGATCGAAGGAAGAGAAGCCCTAACGAGATCGGTGAGCGCTCTTCTTCCTCCGCTCCTCCTCTTCCTTCGATCCTTGCCAAAATCCGTGCAAATTCCCCTACGCGCGACTCACCCCGACCTGCGAATCCAGGAGAACTGGGGCCCTTCCTTCTGCGATCGGGTTTCCCGCTCGATTCCGGCGTCAATCTCTGAATGCTGCTTGTCCGTGCCACGAATTCGAGCTGAACGGGAGCGGTGACGCGCAAAGGCGCCAGCTTTTGCGCGTAGCCTCGCGGTTGGTGGAGAAACCCTAGGTGGAGGGGGGACAGATCGGAGGTAGTAGGAGCTTTGGGAGGTACGAAATCATGACATGTGGGATCTCTCGTGAGGGGACTCTGTAGTTTGTTTGAGATTCCTAGCTTTGTCCTGAATTGTTGCGGAAAGCTTGGATTTTTACCTAGAATGTCTGTCTGGTGCTTGATAACGTGCAGTCCTCTATCAGAATTCTGCAAGTTTGATGTGCTCTTGCTTCGCTTTTGATGGTTTGCCACTTTGCTTGCTGACCAGTTTCCACTTTTATGTGGCATTGTGTGTTAGAACGTAGAGAATAGTTAAGAACACGGCTGAAGCTGCTGACTGTTTCTAATTTGTTGTTTTCTGCATCAAAGAAGGTTTTGTTTGTTTTTGCTGCTCATTTTTAATGTTAGCATTTGCAAATTCTGTGTGATAGGCTGTTGCAGTGACATCGGCACCTAATCCTTCTGTATGGAAGGTTCTATGCTATTGGATTTTTTGGCATATGACAACCCGCATCGTCGAGCAAGGAGCCGGAAGGAATCTTGTCTGTAAGGAATACTGAAGGTGTGAAAGATGCCTCCTTCGCCCTCATCGAGGCGCTTTCCTGTGAGGGAGATACGGACGGAGGGTTTCCACACGAGGGGCCGCAGTATAGAGAGTAAATTTCCACTGAGGGCCAAGGATGATGATCTTGTCCTGTTCAACGAGATGCAGAACCGTGAGAGGGACAACTTCTTGCTGCAATCTTCTGATGATTTTGATGATTCTATATGTAATGCCTCAACTCCACCGTTGCTTTTTGTTCTGTAGGTTTTCTTTATTTTGCATTCTTGTTCAGTTTTCTAAAACTGGCTTTCAACCGATCTCTTTTTTTAATGTCATCAGCAAAATTAAAATATTTTCCAAATTTCAAGCTTGGGATCACCATTCCAGCTCAAGGAGAGAGCAGTGATCTGCTCAATGCAGATGGCGAGAAACATGACTATGACTGGTAAGTTCCCCATATAAGAGAATCTGCATATTGATAACTCCATAGAAATTATTTTCTCCTCATTTTAAGTCCTTGTGAGGCACTTGGGTCTATTTCTATGTTTGTGCAAACTTTAATTGTATTATCAAGTGCCAGTACCTTAACAGCCAAAAAATATTGAACCTGTTATAACTTCTCATGCTACTCTCTTCCTTTTTAAGTTTGATTATGTTGTATTCACTCAGCAATGCAAAACACTTTTAATCATTGTTTGTGGTTTAGCCATGTGAAGTAATGACTAATTAATTTCTTGTTACCAAGCAGGTTGTTGACTCCTCCTGAGACCCCCCTATTTCCTTCGTTGGATGATGATGAGCCTCAACCTACTAATGTGTCCAGAGGCAGGATAAGAAGTCAACCCATTTCAATCTCAAGAACATCCACGGTATAACTCCCTTTTGTGACATTGATCTTGCATGTGTAACCAGTTTTTCCTTCACATTTCCCCTCTTTTGCTAGCAATGTCTTTGATATCTTTTTATGTGGTCACAGAGTGAGAAGACTTCGAGGACAAATAGGAGCAGCGCGAGTCCATGTCGATTAAGTTCATCTCCAACATCTACTAGCAGTGTAACTCATTCACGAACTAGACCATCTTCAGTTCCCCGCTCTAGCCCACTTCCTGTTCCGCGATCAGCAACACCCTCACGAAGACCTTCCACTCCTCCAGCCAAGCCTTCACCACTGACTCAAAGGTCTTCGACTCCCACGGTACGGAGGATGAGTACTGGGTCCACTGGGCTGGCATACTCTTCTACAAGGGGAACATCCCCTGTAAGGACAAATCGTGGCAATTCTTCCTCACCGAAATTGCGAGGTTGGCAATCAAATCTTCCTGGATTCTCCACAGATGCACCACCAAACCTTCGAACTTCTCTAACAGATCGGTCAACATCACATGTACGGGGTTTGTCTCCTGCATCTACAAATGGAACAGGTTCATCAAAATTTAGAAGGCAGTCAATATCACCATCTGCTTCAAGAAGTGCCAGCTCATCACAAAATAGTGAACGGAACCCCTTTAGTTCTATTAGTAAGCCATCTGTGTCAACTTCTTGCGATGATGATACTGATTCACATGCTTCTGTGGGAGTTTCTCCTATTGCTACTACAAGAAAATATGGTGCTTTTGCAAACAGCAGAGCTGTAATGGTCTCAAAAAAACCTTCCAGATCTTCATCTGCGAGTTCTGTACCAAAAAGATCCTTTGATTCTGCACTTAGACAGATGGTAAGGTATCAATTGTTGCTTTTATCTTTCTTTCAATTTTTTTGTTACATTTTTCACAAAGTGGCATTGGCGTGCTGCATTAGGTACATGAATTCTGTAGCAGTACAGTATAAGGTTAGTGATGAGCCAAAAGGTACCATACATCTCATCACTAACCCCAGTTTTATCAACTTTGGCTTCTGTAGTAGCTGCATTGGTCCTTGGGTCACTTGTATTCTTCACAAACCTGCTTGCTTGCCAATCATCTCCATGTGGAGATGATGGGAGAAGAAAGACAGGAAAAATAGTGAAGAACTTAAGGAGGCTTCTATCTCTAGGGAAAAGTATCATAAATATCCCTATGTAACATCAAAACATCAAAACTATTCCTCCTTATGTCAGGGTAACATACACATCCCTGCAAAAATAAAAAGAAAGTGCCAAACATATCCCTCTTGTCATCCCCATTAACCTGCATCAATTTGAATGCTGGTGTACCAAATTTGTTCGTCAATTGCTCTGTATCGGGCGATTATCTTTTTAATCATAAGTTGCTGCTATAGTTGCAAAACAATAGCTAAATTTTTACCCTTGTGGTTTTGTACCTTATTATTCTTACTTAACAGGTTATTAACCATAATCATAATTTCTAGAATGTCCTCTGTGTTTATGTTGCCAACCTTAGGGATCTCCAGATCTTGAAAGAGAACAGACAAAAACTGAAGAATTCATGATGCGAGGGACTGAAATTCTCTTCAGGATGCAAGCTACAAGAATTTATGGCTCTGATGACAAACAGAATATACAATTGCTGATTTGCATTTTCTACTTACTATCATATGAACAGTTTGCCTGTGAATGATTTACATATGAGCTGTCGCACCATCAGATAATTTCCGTAATAACCCATATGGCAGTTACTAGGAATTATATTGAACATTCATCAATGAGATATTTAAAATATTATTATGCTTCTTAAAATTAACAGTCTTCACTTACCAAGTAATCTGGAGTAGTTTTATGAGAATTAGTCACATTCCACATAAGCTAAAACCAATTTGTCAGGATGAAATCTGTCTCAACATTCTTATTTAGCATTCCGAATTTTATTAATATATTTTCCATTTAGCTGATTATTCTAATGCTTTTCCTCTACTGAAATTCTTACACAATCTCCCTGTGTGTAAAGCTTGTCCAGCAATTGCATGGATAGCAACATTGCATGAATTGTATTCTTGTTTTTTAAAGATATCTAAACATGAAGCTAAAGAGGTGTCTGCTAATGCACGTTTATCTATTTCAAGAAATGGAAATTATCATATGTTTTGATTGCTTATGAACTTTTGAAAGCTTGGTACATTACTTAATATCTTCTCGATGTTTGCTTGTTTGTCTTAACTTGATGAGAATTACAACTACTTCGTTATATTCACTTGGTGTTGATTCTTCTGTCAACCATACTCTTTGCACTTACTGAAGTTTCTATTTATTCTGATAATCTGTAGGATCATCATAAAGCTCCTCAAGACATGTTCAGGCCATTGTTATCGAGTGTTCCTGCCAGCACGTTTTATGTTGGGAAAACAACCAATGTGCATAGACCTATGTTCTCTCGGTATTCTTCACTTACAACTAGCAGCAATACAAGCTCTGAACATGGTGCCAGCGTTGTCCCTGATTTGGAGGACAATGACCATGACCGGAGCGTTCTTACTGGTGAATTGGAGAAGACACAAGATCCTTCATTCCAGGAGGAAGTGTTTATCTTGGATGAGATAAGTGAACACATTGGCAATGACACTTGTTCTGCAAAACTTCAAAGTGGTAATGAGATTTCTGATTCAAGTGTGCGCAATAAAATTAACACCAAGTTGGACCATTCTTCAGGCAATGATAGTGATTCACTAAATACGGCAGTTGCTTGTCGAGGTTCACATGGTGCTGAATGTTCCAAGATTGATTCTAATGAAACAATGAGTATTTGCTTGAAATGTGATAGACACTTCGTGGTTACAGATATAGATGTGGATGTTTGTGAAGAATGTTCTGGAACATATGGATCGATTGATTCAGAAGAACCTCGGACTATACGAGTTGGAAACCAGAGTGATAGAAATGACACAATGGACCGCAAGGTGCAACCCCAAATAGAAATACCTGAACTGACTGAGATTAGAACTGGCATTGAGCCTTGCCAACATGAGCAAAGCAGTGAAGAAGTAAGTCATCTCTCTGTGGACAGTGGATTATTTCTGTTGGCGAATGATAAGAGGGATGAAAACCTTTCTGAACAGGAAGTCCTTATACCAGCTGAGTTGTATGCTCCAGAATCTAGTAGCAACTATGAATCTCAACAATCACAGCCAACTCCCAGTCAAATTGACCAGGTTGACAATTCTGAAAGCACAGGCATAGCAGTAGTTTTGATGAACAAGTCAAGCAGCAGAAAGTGGCCTGTCGTGCAAGGGAAGGCCTTTTCTGCTGCAAATATATTTCTCGCTGAGTCTTCTCATGGAAGAGATAATATCAATGTCATGAAGCATAGCCTTGGAAGGGATAGTTCTTCTGCTTCTTCCTCTCTTGATATGGGATCACGTGGACAAACAGATGGCCACATTCTATGCCAATTAAGCAGCACAAAGTGTGAGACACAGGATGCGAGAGGTGAAAGTCATACTGGCACCCAGGGCTGTGGTCCACATTCGAAAACTTCAAGTATTGCCATAGAAACACTGGTCCATTCCCAAATCGGAGCTGAAGAAGTTTCATGTAGTATTATTGGAGCTGTTGAGAGTGATGCCATAGAAAAGATACTATCGGATGCTCAAAATCCAGAGAGATCTTTCGGAGATAAAGATTTGAATGTGATGAAGCATACATCCACCGAGCAAGCTGTTGTAGGCATAAATGTGTCCGGCGATGATGATACATCTTTGGCAACACGTGTCTTGCCATCACAATCAAGTCAGCATATTAGTCTTCAAATGTGTGATGATATAGTTGAGAGCAGTGACTCTTGTGAACATGCTAAAGAAGTACTTTCCGGTAACAACAAGAGTCCAGAAGTAGAGGCACCAATTGCCACCCCAGATTCATCTTCCATTGAAGGCAATCATACGCCGAGCGCTACTGGCTGTCAAGATGATGTTGCTCACGTCGCAACACATTGCTCATCTGTTGCGACATTAGACGAGCAAAATGATATGGTCGGTTTCCAGGATTTACATGATGATTGTACATCTCAAATGCCATACTCTGTGGAGGATTTCCAAGAAGATTCCATTTCCACATCAGACAAGGATGTGTTGATTTCTGAAGTGGAACCTAAAATTGCTGAGGACCCTTCTAGTGGTATGTCATTTTAAGTTATTATTTGTCCGTTTATAATAAACTTTTATAGACAAATAAATTAGTCTTTACTTTTTGTATTTATAAGTAAAAACTTTATTTGTTACTGACCATCGACTCTCACAGAAGAACCAATCATAACGGTCGAAGCTCCAAGGAAAATTGTGCAAAGAAGTTTTACTCTGGAAGAAGCAACAGATACCATACTGTTCTGCAGTTCTATCGTCCATGATGTGGCTCACAAAGCTGCAACAATTGCGATGGAAAAGGAGTCGGCTCTATACGAGTCTTCTTATCGGGCAATTACATTTATGGGAAATTCCGTTTCCAGTAAGAAGGATCTGCAAAAGATGGCCACCAAAAACAATCACAGGTCACGAAAGATTAATCGAAAAAAATTGGCAGCCGCCAACGAGATGCCAAGTGTGGAGGTGAGAGACAATGTCAAGAACTCGGAGTTGGCATCTTGCAACGCTGAGGCTTTACACACAGGTGAGAGTGTGAAGCCCCCAAAGTTGGAGTCCAAGTGCAACTGCACAGTGATGTAGTCCATGTTAAAGCTGCATTATTCATCGGATTCCTGGCATTATAGCCCTAGCATAAGTTTCTATATTCTTTTTTTGGAGAATGAGGTGTTTATATTTTTTCTTTAGGAGTGTTAAGAACACCCCACAGATTCTTGTAAAAGATAAGCGTCTCCTTGGCATCAGGAATCAGAGGGTTTGTGGCAAGATGCTACCTTTTTTCTTGGTAGGGTGGTGTTTGATGATGTTGTTGTTTTCCTGTTTTCTTCAGGAATAATGTAACCTATGATATTCTTTTGTAAATTTTGTGCTTCTTTGTGGCTTCGATGGTCGGTGGTGAATGCTTTTGTATTTTAATGCTTTTTTTTTTTCCTTTTTCCCTTCCTTTTGATGAGAGGGATTATTTATTTAATAAGAGTGCCAAACAATTTTTTTATTTTTTATTTATTTTTAAATCCTCACGGTTACAACTTTCTGAATTTTTTGAGCGATTATGGAATACTTTTGTTTGGCAATCACATTTTGAAGAACAAATGATGTCACGATTATTCGAGAAATAACTATTTCGAATTTTCGATGACACAAATCGGATGAATTGGTGAGTCATTTTTTACAGACTAATTTTCAAATTACGCATCAATCTTCACGGAGGACGAACAATTGTGGTGGGATTCGACAAACGACGGAAGAGTAACTGATTACTGCACCATTTATGACTGATTTAGGATTAATACGATGAATACCAGAACAGTTGAACCAGAACACGAGGAATGCCGATGCTAAACTAAATCAGATTAATCCGGCGGGTTTTCTCTTTTCATGTGAAATCGCACATTAATAAGTTTTAAGAACTCATCAGCAACAATGATTAAGAATGATTAATTTTATTTCATGAGTGAGATGGATGTACATTAGAGGGAGGATTCTAATACAAGAAAGGGATCCATATATATACTTAAAGATCAAACTATTTGGAGGGGTTATATAGATGTTCTTTATAAAAATTTGGAGGGGCAAAAATACCATTTACAATCTTTGGAAGAATAGATACGAAGACTTTTTTTTTTTTTTTCTATACAACAAACTGAAACCTCGAACAGAAACACTTTTCACTACAGGAAGAACTATCACCACATTAATGCACTCACAAGAATCCTAAGGGACAATACTCTACTGTTTAAACCGAACACCAACTTGAATTCAATTAGGATAGCAGTGGAAGGGGTTCATACCGATCATCTTCAACAGGCAATCCTCCAAAGATTGCAGCAACTTTTCGGAATCATAGAAAATAATGGTACAAAAAGAAAAAACAGTTCCATTTGCTGGGGAAAACTTTGTAAGGAGCACTGCACTGAGAAATAATTGATGTCAATGTTTCCAGTCAATATGAGAATGATAGGTTAGTTTGAAGCTCCCCTTCTGGATGGATATATATATATATATATATATAAAGGAAAATTATCTGATTGATTCTTTGGGTCATCATAGTAATGTTCATGAAAGAGCCTGGGAGGCAACTTCTCTTGAGGGTTTCCCAGCATAATGCCATAACCTATCATAGAAGACAAGAACACATAAATCATTATTCAATATATGATTATAAAGATTGAAATAAGAATCAAGGGAAAAAAAAACTGAATGTTTTTATTCATGTAAAAAGAAGCAACAAAGGACATGATTCAGAGATGACCATTGGCAAACATCAAAGCAGACTAAGGCTTGCTGCAATATGTCATTAATTATTAGTATTTGGAAGGTTCCTCTCGACCCTTTTGAATCACATCCCAACTTAGCAGCAGAGAATTCTACATAACAGGCATAGGAGAATGGAACAAACAAGAGAAACCTTTATGATCACCTTTGCCGATAGAGTTATACAGATATCTTTTAGTGAAGATCGCCCTGGAACATCTATCTATTTGCCTTCCTAGCAAGATATCGTTCACGGGCTGCCTGAATTTTACTATCCATGGAACCAGGTGTACCACTGGCATCTGCCGCTTGCATAGGTGAATTTATCGTTTTGTTCTCGATGGTCTCATTATTTTCTGAAGCACCAGAGCCACCACTGTAAAGTTAGAAATTTATTAAAATCTTGAAATATTAATTTCGGTAATTTTTAAATAAAAATTTGAAAGCAAACAGCAAACAGTTCCACTGCACATGAAGAGGAATTATATGGTAAGGACTTCTGAAAATTTCTCCTGGTCAAGTGGATTACCTCAGCTTGTCAATGTTCATCTTCTCCAGTTTCTTTGAGATTGGTTGGACCCATGAAATTTCAACTGCACATACGTTTCTCATAAAAGGCCGAGAGGTATTTATGAGTTCATGGTAAACAACATAATCTGGCAACTGTCCATCTTCATCAGCTTCTAGCACCGAGGATGGATGAACCTGAAATGAATGGCTTCAGCAAATCATCACCACAAAGATTTTATAGGACAAAATTAATTATTAGTGATTTGGCAAGGCCAAAAGGCAAGAAGTGGGCACAAGATAATTCTGACCTAAACAGTGCCCCTGATGTATACAAATTTTAAGCATAATTCCATAAAATCAAAAGAGGATTTTGCTGATGACATGAACAACCTAATTTGTATTGCCATTTTCTCTGACTATATTGTCCACAAACTATTGACCTAGAAACTACATGGAACTTTCCCAAGAATAGAGAAAGCAAATATGCAGTTAAACATCTAAGCTGCAAATCCTTCTATCTTCTGTCACTGAACATTAAGCTTCCACATCTCAGTTTCCTTTTCAGTGTGCTATTTGTTCATATATTTAGTTATTTAGTACAGCACAACTATAACGAAAAGAAAATTCTTTTGCTCAGGTTAATTGTTTTTATCATCTTTCAACTAAAGTCATAGTGAATTGTTTTTATCATAATAAAAGATTTAACATTTAACTAGAATTTAATCTACAGACCAGAAAGGTCTGTCACTCAATCACAAGTTGAAAAAATGTTTCAGATATAAAACTCATCGATGTACTTAGAAATGATTATAAATTATGTTTAGATACTTGAATTTTCCACTGAAAATTAATCTTGCCAAGTGGCATGTTGTATGAAATCTTCTTACATTGATTACAGATGCAATGGTATAATAGTCACTTATGATGCATGTCATATGGTAATACTTGATTGTGAATAAAATAAGGGTTAGACAAAATATGAATGGAAGGTAGCACAAGAAAGTCCAGACCTATATAAATCACAAACATAGAACAAATTTAAATGCAATTATATGAGAACATAGTCGGAGAATTTGCTATTAAGTTTAATCTACATTAAGAGTAATCTGTTTTCAGGGTCTACATTACATGATAAGTTTTGGAAATGAGGATATTCGAACCATGCAAAGTAGACAAACCATAGAGTTATTATTTGATCATCATCAGAGAACTAAAAGCTATAGCAGAAGTATATATTAAGTTCCGCATTTTGTGCAAAAAAAAAATCCACATGGTATGTTACCATATGACTGGTGTAAATTAGGAAAATCTTGATTTTAGTGTAGGATAAGTCACAAATACCTGCACAAGTTGCGACCTGTAACCAAGTGTATGATAGCCATTGTGAAGCAGCATTCGTTCGGCCAACTGATTTCCATAGCCTCTGCATAAAGCTCTCCTGAGCTTTTTGTAGTCTTTATCACTTTTTTTTTGCCGCATGCCTGATTCTACGTCCAATGACCCTGTATTTGAGAAACCAGTAGCCTTGTAACGAAATATTAACAAGCAGAGAACAATTTATGAAAAAGTTTGCTGCTCTGATAGAAAATAAAATGACAGGAGATCATCCAAGACGGTAGGTATGGACATATTCAAAGGAGACTTATAGATATGATTGGATAATGCCAGTCGGTTAACATTATTCATGTAAAGAGAGAGAGTGTAAGGCCTAAGAAGACTGCTAAAAGCAATAAAAAGATATTGAAAGATCTATATTTTCTTACCAAAGTACCAACCAAAAGGTTTCATATCCACACACTGTCAATTCATTGAGGGTCTAGGGTGACCGAAGTTCTAATCTGAATGTCTCCAGTCTTGAAAAAAATTCACCAGCAGATCTGGAAAATAGTGGGGTGGACTAGGTTTTGTGCTCTCTTTGGATTAATTAATAAGGCCACAGTCATGATACCAATTTGAGTCAATTTGGCTGTAAGATATCGAGGGCAAAGAAAACGATTGTGCTCTTAACACAGATTTCTAAAGGTCAGGATCCATCTTTATGAGAAATATACTTGTATGCAGGGTCTGCCGTACCGAACCATACCGCCCGGTACGGGCGGTACGTACCGGTCCGACAGGTTGTCGGTACGCGGACCGCCTGTTACCGGTCCGAGTGCACCATAGCACTGTAGCAGTGCTATAGTACTCGGCACACCTAGGTGTACTGCTCGGTATACCGTACCGTAACGGTACCGAGCCCAGGTCGAAATACCGGTATGTATAATCTAATGGCTAATTTTAGACCATGACAAGATAGGAGTAATGCATATACTGTACAGTTTACACCGAGATAGTAAATTGACAATACAATAGAAAAAACTAAATGTACTAAATATCAGTGGTTTCATTAGGCACTCAGGCGCTCACCTAGGCGCTCGAGCGAGGCGAGGTGAGGCGAGGCCTGAGCGCTTCGCTTCATTTCCAAGCGGCGCGCTTCAAAGAGGCGCTCGCTCGAGCCCAGGCGCCGGGCGCTTCGGGCGAGCGCCCGGGTTAAACCAGGCGATCGAACCAACGTTTTAGGTCTAGTCCGATCTCCGGTGCTTTAGTTGGTTCAATCAATCCAACTAAAGCACCGATATCAGCCTTCCTCTTGCAACTTCCCACCCTTAACCCTGCTCGCCGCTCCGGCTCTCGCTGCCGCTGCTACCACTGCCACTGTCGCTGCTCGCCGCTCCCACTGCTACTGCTACCACTGTCGCCGCTCGCTGCTCCCACTGCTCGCTTCTATCGCTGCCACTATCGTCGCTCGCCGCTCCCGCTGCCATTGCCACTATCGTCGCTCGCCACTCCCGCTCCCGTTACTCACTACTACTGCTGCCGCTGCCATTGTCGTCGCTCGCTGCTCCCACTGCTCTTAGTCAACAGCCTCGATCTTCCTCTTACTTACACTCTTCTCACTTCGTATACTATTAACAGTATACTACTAACTGTATACTAGTAACAGTATTTTTATTTATTAGATTAATAATATATTATTTTGATTTGAATACTATTAATTTTTTTTATTTTAATTTATTGTTATTGTTTTGAATTTTAAGACTTTTTGTTAATGTGATATTATAATTTTACAAGATTTTCTTAATTTAATATCATATTTTTATTTAAATAATTATATTTATTAATTATATTATATCTTTTTATATTTTTAGTGCCTCGCTTCACTCGAGCGAGCACCTAGCGCCTCAAGCGTTTTTGGAACTTAATGCCTAGCGCTTTTTAAATCACTGCTAAGTATGAAAAAATCAAATAAACACCAATGTAATAAATTGACCTTTTCCCATCTTCTGTACTATCTGAGATAATTGCTTCCTCACATCCTTGCTAAACATCATGCTGCGGACCTGCAAAAGGTCCAAGTATTACTAAATGACATATTCACAGCATGAAGCCAGGATGAAAATGTGACAGTACATTATTAACATAAACAACATTAGAAAGAGATCAAGGGCAGAGCTCACTAAAAAAATTGAACCTAAAAAATTAAATATTGATCAGCTACGTTCATAAACCATTTGCAATTTTAGATAACTGATGAGGTATTATTTTCTAACAGGGAACTTACAGATCAACTTCCACAAAACCACATGAACTATGAAGCTGGAAAGTTGAGAAAAGATAGAACCTAAGGGAAGAAATAAATGATACACTTGATGACACTGGACTTTTTCCACCCATAACTAGATGAGTCACGAGAGAAAGTATAACCAATTATGTTGTAGAGGTGAGCTTTATTATTAGTTGGAAAGAAATGAATATTACAAGCAGATATAACAACATATGAAAATGAATAAAAAGAAGTCAAATACTATACAAATACTCGCACATTTAAGCAATCTGAAGGTTTGACAGAGCTATCACAGAAGCAGACATGGAAGCAAGGTAAAGGCCCAAGGGCACAAGTAATAGGTCTTAGATAACCGTGTCTGGCTACTTACCACCATTATACCAGCCTAATATGCGCACTCTGATAACTAAACAGAGTAGACAAAAATTAAATTTCAAAAATGTGGAGAAGGAATTCTAATATAAATAATAATTGGAGAAGAAACAAAGAAAAAAATCTGATATCCTAATCTTACTCCATAGCCTAAGAGTTGATCATCAGCTTTTCAGCAGTACTGAGCTTAGATATTGTTTACGGACAAAAAAATATATGTCACATGATAGACTTGATCGCAGTAAAAGAACAAAACTCAGACATATGGATTGAAGATCAACAAGACAGAAGCCGTTCCATAACTCTGTTCGCATCAAGACCTTACATGGCCAAACAACTGCATACTTGTTGGTTAGAATTAGTCACTGTTCATCCAAACGAAGAACCAAAACCAATTTATAACCTTTAATCCATATTGGACACAATGAACCCAATAGATACTGTATCAAGAAGAAATCGATGAACTATCTTGAGTCACTTGACTTACAATCTGGGATCATAACTACAACACCAAAGCCACAATTGAGCTACTCCAGAATGTGGAACAAAATAGATGGCCTCTTCCATTAGAGAAATCCTGTTGATCGTTCATTAAGAATCAACCAGGTACGTGAAACCTTGAATTTATTACGTAGAAATTACTTCTCAAGCAGATACCAATGATCAGAATGTGACTAAACTGGTGATTCAACAGCATCATGAAAGCATTCCTAGTCCATCAAATGGCATCACAGAACTGGCACCGAAGCTAACATGAAAACATGCCATCATCATGGATGTTGGTTTCACATTGATATTACATGTGGACCTAGTAGAAGACTAGTTCAGGTAAGATAACTCTCCAAAATCTTCGATCTATGCATAACCATCAAGTACCATGAATTTTTGAAGTAACAAAAATTGTAATATACCTGCAAGTCATTGTCAGTGCACCAATTTGGATCATAGTCGGCTCGGTCCCAACTTTCATATACTTGAAGCAGTTGTATATGGTCACCCCACCCAGAACCATCTGGTAGTTTGGAAAATGATTGTTTTCTCTTCTTCTCTTTGTTTTTACTGTGCATGTATTGTACGGTGCAAGATGCAACAAGTCATTCAGCTCTTACACAAAGTTTATTTAGGCATGAAAAGTTATAGAATATCCATATATTTCAAATCCAAAACAATATCACCAAAGTAATATATAATTTCATTGTTTTGTCACAGAAAAAAAATGAATAACTGTACAGGAGAAACTTTTGTGGATGTTCAAAGAAAATAACTGATGATTGACAAGCATCTTTGGATTCATATTCTGCTAACTATATGCTTTTTTTTCTTTTTAATGTCATTCGTCATGAAGTGCATGAGTTAATGACACACAACACATTCCAGAAAATTCAACTTATGAATTATACAAAATAACAATGGAGGAAGCAATGGGAACAATGGAAGAGGAGGAGACAAGTACTAAGGACAGGCTGGGGGTGACAGACAACACAAGAGAATGGACTATGACATTTTAGGATTAAAAATGATAAAAATAGAACCGGACGATAGGCCCTGTACGGTATGTGGGCCATCCAAAATTGGATGGTCTGCATGCCAATTCATGCTTGGACTGGTAAATACTGGCCAGTACATGTCAATCCCGTATGAAATTGTATATCTTGGATGAATCACAACATGAGTAGGGTTCACCTGTGAGTAGGACGAATTGCAACTTCTGCTGATAGCATAGATGTGACTGTCAAAGCCTGAGACAAACATCCCAACTCATTTGCCTCGATTAAAGTCCTTGCAAGCGAGGGTTCCAAAGGAAGCTCTACAACATAACCAAAAGGATGGCACTTAGTCTAGGGAAAGTGTCAGATGTGCATGATCCAGATAGTTATACCCATATAACCACACTCATGAAATGTTTCATGCAATAGAAGATTAAGAGTACATACATGAATTCCTAGCAAATTAAAACAACCCCAGTTTACTATAGCAAATCATTCAATTAACAACATTTACTAGGTTTACATATAAGAGTGTTCGGACCGTTCCTTGATTAAAAGAAACTCAAAAAGTGATCTCCAGAAAATGATTACAATTGTCAATCAGAAAGATTGACTATTATAGAGAAAATGATTACTATCTGCCCATGGAAAGTGCAACTTGAAATATTGCAGGAAGCTTAAGCCCCAATGACAATATCCTAAATTAATCTGTAGCTGACCCCTACAGTTTTTTCTTTTCTTTGATATGTACAATGTAACCTAACATCAACATAATGCCTTTTCAGTTGTCATGATTCAGATAGTTTATGTCCTAACATTAAATATTATACATGCATGGATATTTACTGCAGGCCAGTATACATTTCTTCAGATATTTACTGGTGCTTGGTAAATAGTTGTAATTATGTAAACTATTCAACTTTATGAGAAATGTAAAGCCTGATTTTTATACTTTTATTCTGTTAAAATTACATATCAACAAACCAAAGACTGTGATATTTTGACATTTTTCAGATTTTAATAAAATTTTGAATGTTTCAAAGTTCTACAAAATTATAAAATTTTACATGGATCTCCAAATCCTTTGCTGAAAGCTTAAAATGTTAAGCTGCATGATCCTTTTATAAGTTTTATTTATGTTCAAACAACTTGTCACAGGAATTCAACTTTCTAATGTGTAAGGTTTTGCGACAACTATTACAAGCTGTGTCTTGGTTTGGAGGCACTTCAAGCAGTCTCCATGAGTTCCTGATCATATATTTGGTTATATCAGTCTTTCTGGGAATATTTCTATGCTGCATATATATGCTCTGGAATATTTGAAAGGCATAAACCTTTTATTTTTAATTTAGTGCACTTGAGAACATGGTGACTTTGTAGCATAAGTTTTCTAGTACATCTTCTTGTTGTTTATTTTTAGAGCAATGCTTTCCAAATCATTTATACCTTACCCATCTACCTACCTGCCTTATGATTGGAGGCAAAGCCAATGTGCGACCTACATTTCAGGTCATTGCTTACTATAATCACAGGTAAAGTGAGACAGTTAAGTGACAAATGGATACCAAAACTATCAATATCTATATCATCTATTTTTCTTTAAAGAATAAGATAAGCGTGTCTTTTTTTTGTGGAAATGCAGTTCCCAGTTCAATGGATTCGTAGAAAATTTGTATGCAATCATCTTATGTTTTGAAATAAACTGTTTTATCTAGAATCATCAAGCGAGCACCTTTTTTCATCCTAAACAAATGAAGGCCGAAAACAGGGAAATCATCAGTGCATTCAGGCATGAATATTTTGTATTAAACTCTTACCAGCCATAGCTTTTCCAATCTCAGTTATCTGTCCATTTTCATCAATTGCATCAATGAGGTATAATTGCCTTAAAGCATCTTCCAGTGATTCACCTGCGGAAACAATAGGCAGCTTAATTTCTAAAATTAGGTTATTGAAAGAAGTCCATTTCAAAGAGAAACTTTTGTAGAGAATTTTATTGTCCTCCAACATCAACTTATTAATTTTGGTGAACAAACCATCAATATATCAACAATATAAGCACCTAAACGAATAAACAATCTCATACAAGATCAACAACAAAGAATGAAGTTCTTACGTGATGGTGGATCCAGAAAATCAAACTTCAAGATATCAATATCAGAAAGACTTAATGACTTCAGGTAAAGAACACTTCCAGCAAGAGATGATCGCTGAATTTCCGGTATTGTTGCATCAAGAAACTCCTCATCATAAACAGTTCTAGGATATAACCGGTAACACTTGCCAGGACGAGTCCTTCCGGCTCGCCCAGCTCGTTGATCAGCTTGAACTCTACAACAATTCACACCAACAATTCAAATCAATGAGTCTTGTCTGACAGCCAATCTGATTATACCTAAAATGCTTAATGGTTCAATTTCAAAACATCATGTCCAAACACAAGAATAGTGAGTAACATCATTCCCACTCTCCAACCAACATGAGTAGCATTTTCTTTTTATTTCAAGCCATTTCTGTTACCATGGAAAGAAATTTATTGTTTTTTATTTTCCTATATGCACAAAAATAACAACAAATATCAACCATCTACAACAACCTACATGCACAATATAGCATCACTTATAGAACGAATGGACAAGAACGTGAATAGAGTACCAAGACAAAATATCTGGACACAACCAACCTACTTATCTGCACGATATCAAGAGAATACATTCCGGTCGAGGGGTTATATTGGCGCTGCTTCACAAAACCAGAATCAATGACATACCTAGCATAAGAAAATAATCAAAATATTATGCAGATCTTAACTTAAATCCAAAGCCATTAATTCAAGAGGAAATATAGTATATGCATAAAGGAACACATTATTCATTTAAAAGAAATTGGAGTAATATCTAAATTTGTTTTCAAGGAGATGTTTCTACCATTGGACTTTTCCGGTGGGAATGAGCGCAACATATCTAGTATGGCCACTAATTGGTTAAAAATCATAACATGAAATCTGCTACAGCTGATATATATACAAATTATTGATTATCTAATACAGCAGGCAGTGATGAGGATGTTGTTTGCTTTGATACTGATTGCTCATTAAGTTACCAAATTTATTAAGAATGTCAAACATGTCATAATTATGCAAATACAACTTAGACAAAACTCTGATTTTCACAAAAGATTTACCCATGAACATCATGCCACACACAAAGATTATTGAGACACTAGAGAAACACAAGAGAGTTCAACCAAGAAAAATTGTACAATCTGATACATTGACAATAATCCAGTCAAACAAGCTGTCGTGAGAAATCCAATTAGTTTCAACAATTCTTTGTATAAATTTCTGAGACAAGCAACAAATTAAGACTACAAATTACGTTAGAGCATAGATGTAAAATATTTTCAGATAAGAAAATTGATTACAAGACTTCAAAAGAGTATCCTAGCAGAAACACACATAAGTTACATAACACAACCCACCAATGAAGATTATATTAAACTAAGGTCCATCTTTTGTCCGAAAAAAAAAAAAAGTAACCTCCATTTAAAACTGCTTTTCCACAATTACAAGGAAAAATATTTTTGTCAATAATGGTTTTTTATAGTTTATACATCAATCGTCAACAACAATAGTGGTTCTTTCAACTCAAACACATTATTCTCAATAACAAATTTCAAATAACATTTCTGGATATACATTTCTGTTGTGCCAGTGATATCTTCTGTTATCAGTAACAACAAATGTCATGCACAATATGACTAATCATACATGAAAGAGCAATTAATTCAAAAAAGAAACCAAATGCAAATGAAATCTAACCACAAATAACTACATGGAATAGATCCTTACACGATACCATCAACAGTGAGAGAAGTTTCAGCTATGTTGGTAGCAACAATAAACCGTCTGCAGTTTGGTGGTGCTGGACTGAATACACGAATCTACATTATGAAAAGCAAATGTGAGATATCAGCCATAATATTGATTTTAAGGTTCAATGATCTTAAGATATATCTACCAAGTTTAATATCTCACAGACAAGCAACAGAGTCAGAAAAGCATCTTCTTTTTTCTTACATGCCACTTTAACAGGTCATGTTACACAATGCAACATTCAGAAGTTATTATGGTTTTCATATAAAAAGCAATCAAAAAAAAAAAAGAAATGCAATGCAGCTGAAGCATCACAAATATCAGCACATGTATACATAACGCAAATATTCTACATGCAAAATGCATGTCATCCTGTCCATAGAATTTATATGGCGTAACATATTCACTTACGTGAGCACAACATCTGTTTCTTTTTCATCACTGAAGAACTGCAAGGCAAAATCTAGTGGTAGCAAGTTATTTAATTATGTTGAAAAGAAGAAAAAGAAAAAAAAAATGTAAGTGTAATTGTAATTGTACCGAGTTGTTTAATTTTAAGCATTACTACAAATTTTACTTTCACAATGCAGATTTTATAATATAATGGTGCAAGATTTTTTGGTGTTTAAAGATCAGTTGTAACTTGTAAGAAATAAAATCCATCAATTACTCCATAGTGATAGTGGTTATGCAATCAGTTCTAACAATACAGTACTAACTAAATCAAAGTAATGCTCTCTAGTGGGTCCATAAGAGTAGTATTTATCATTTGTACAGCTGGAACTTGTTGCCTTTAGCTATCACATTGTAATGGAACTTGTTGCCTTTAGATGTCAGTGCATTCTATAGGGTCAACTATTAACAACAAGAAATAAATGGGACATTATGAATAAATGTGAAACACCATTTTTAAAGAGAATATTGGTGTTTTGACTCATGTACTTGGATGTCATAAAAGCTACAAAAGATAGCCTTGACACCAACTACGCTGTATGGTTACAGAACAGCCAATGAGAAACAATATATATAAGAGGTTGGGCTGCTAGCCATGCATCTACCAAATGCTGACTGGTACATATGCTCCATGTACTCTGTTGTGCTCAGCCTCTTATGTGCTAGGCACATGCTAGCCTTCATAGTTTGACATGGTTGTACATGAAAATTGGTGTGTCAATGTTCGCAATATGTTAGATTCAGAACATGAATACAAACCCAGTGTAAGGCTGTGGCAAACATGAAACGTACAAAAAAGAAGCAACTGCTGGTTATGACATGGCAAATCCATAATGAATTGTAGATCTTAAAGTGGAGTGGCTTTAATGGGAAAGGTGAAACATAATATAATTGTTTTCATGGTAAATTAGTGTTAGAATCAGTTGAAGGTGAGGAAAAAAATTTGAGAAGGTTTATATGGTAAATTAGAAAGAGAATCAGTTAAAAGTGAGGAAAAACAATTGAAAAGGTTTGAACATGTCACAAAGGACAATTAAGTGAATAGGTAAAAATAAAGTTGCCACAACAGATGAGAGAAAGAACAAGACTGTTTAGAGTTTGTGAAAAAGAACATAAACCTAAATACAGCAGAGAAGGATTTATACAATCTAACTTGAGGAGTTGTGAAACAATAGCATCCTTGCCACGGTAAAAACGCTATTATTCTTTATAGTTTGAAAACTAAAAGGAAGCCAGACCCACTGTCTTATGTCAGTGGAATAAACAACCATGCCTTTTGATGAAATTGATCAAATCCCTGAACAAGGTTATAATACATGAAGAAAAAGGAAATTTATGTGCTACATCAGGTTGAGCACATACAAAACAGATTTAGGCATAAATGTGTATCACAGTAAAATTTCAACTGAGGATATGCATGCTCAAATGAAACATGTACATGCATTTTAACTCATGACACCAACACCACAAACAGTTATGCAGCTGACCGTTTTTTTTTTCAATTAAATTAATGTTCATGTCAGAAACTTAAAGTGACTTCCTAATATCTACCTTATATTTTTTCAGAAACTAAAAAGAAATGAAACTATAACTCTTACAGTTTAATTTATTTTAACTGCATATGGTTATAACTTATAACTTATATCAATAAAGTGATGTGTCCATGAAGTACACAAATCTAAAAATCAGTTTTATCAATGTGAGTCATTATTTAATCTTATAGAAAATTGAAGAAAAAACCACTTCCAGGCTAACCAAAATAAAGCACCAGACACTCCCACATATCTAAAATTCAAAGACTGAATAATTCTGAACTATCATAAAGTTTTCGCATGCATAAGTCTGAATGTAGCACGAATAAAGGAACCATAGAAACTATAATGTTTTGGCTTTCAGAGCTGTTTGTGTGGGTCAATCAGTTATCGCTTTCCTCCCCAGAAGCATTCAAGTACTCGTCTAAGCTTCAGGTAAATATATCAAGCTCTCGAGCATCAGCCTTATTCATCTTCATGAAAGTACAAACTAGAAAGCAATATTCAAACTAAATTATCTCTTAGGCTCAGTTTTATATAATTGCAAATATAGATAATAATATTCATTTAATCCTAACAACAGGCCATCAAAGGATCCATTGATCTCACAAGTTTACACATCTATTATAAACACCTCAACTATCAAAACTAAAAAATTAAAAGATTCCTTCATGCAATGTTTTTAACTTTTTATAGTAAATAGAGTTGCTAAATGCAGACAACTGCATTTTATTGGATAGTGAGATTCAGGCCCATAATAAAATCAACTGAATATGCTATAATTGCTCAAAGGTAATCAACAACCAACATGTTGGTGTAAACACACCCAGCAGAGTAACCAGTGAAAATGTAGGTAACTGATACTAAAGCAACAGTAATGGTACTTTGCTGCAAGACATTCAATTAAAAATCCATTATAAAAAATAGCTAGATCAACCAAAACTATGATCGAGTTAGATGATATTGCCTGTAATTCAGGTGGTAAAGAACCATGAAGTGGAAAGACTATAGCATCCATGCAAGAACCTTCCTCGAGGTTTTGAATCTTCTCCTCCAGCTTAAACACCATTTTATCAATGTCATCCTATATTAGTTAGAAATTTGTTTAGTTTATAAATATAATAACAAGAAAAGAAAGCAATAATTCCTGTCAATTTCACGAGGTAAAAGTATAATATTGCATGGCGATAACTCGGTTATCTGAAGATAAAATTAGCAGAGAGGTGCTATGCCAACAAAACCATCAAAATATGTAGAAAAACTCATAGGCAAAAGCTCACCTGTCCTGTCATAAAAATCAAGACATCTCCAGGCGGTTCACGGACATGTACATCTGTCAAGAGCAATATCGATGGTTGATATAAGATATAACAGCACAACCTACAAGATAACAAAAAATCTAATAGGCAAAACATGTCAACATACAAGCCTCTTACATGGAATTATCAAACAGGTTCCAGAGGCAAAATTAGTTGTCATCATATTCTTAGAAGTAAAATATTTGTAATTATTGAGTACTATAATTGCATAATTTATCAAATAAGTAATGGCAATATATACACTATATACCACAAAGAACTAGTTTTTCAGTTTTAAACTTTCCTACATTTATAAAAAATCATTGGCTTTTTGAGCCAACCTTACATGAAAAGTAGCATCATTCACAAAATTTACACATATTTGTACACTTAATGAAACAGAAAACTGAACAAAAATTAAGATTAGGCTAGATTACTGTGCCATGAGTTGTTTCCCACCCTTTTAAAAACTAAGTGATATACATATATCCAAAAAATATTAGATTTAAAAAAAAATTCTATAGTTTATACTTTATACCAAAATTGTTGCTGGTTCTTTTGAGAAAATCTTACATAAACAGTGGCATATATATATACATGTATATATATGTATATACATATATATATATAACAAAATGTGTATATTTCCAATTCTCTCTCTTTGTTGTTTCCTTCTTTCTGTGAAATCATTTCCAATTCTGTGTATGTTCTGGAGTAAAATTATGAAATCCTACCAACTTGTAGACAGTCTATTACATTGAAACTGACAATTAAAGAAGTAGAATCAGCTATTCAAACTTCAAAGATGATACCTCTGCATATAATAAGGTTCACAGGATATACTGGGTGTAGTGAGTGGTATAGGCCCTACACCAGGTTTACCACCTGGATTATGTCAGCATACTGATAAGCTATTGGACCAGTATTCGAACTGACAATTCCCATGTTGAAAGGGGACATTAAAGAAGCAGAATCAGCAATTCAAAGATGATACCTCTGCGTATAATAACAAGGTTCACAGGTCGTACTGGGTGTACCGAACGGTACAGGCCCTACACCAGGTTTACCGCCTGGTTTACCTGATGTCTGCATACTGATAAGCTATTGGACAGTTATACTTAACTGTGACGTATGGTATTGTAAACCATGGATAATAAAGCTACAGGATGGAAGTTTGATTTCATTGAACATTTTTGTATCACTAAGTACTGCTCATGCTAATTTCAAGAAGCTGTATACTAACTAGTATTTAGCCCATTCCGTAATAATCACTTTCCTTCTTTCTGCCTCTCTCCATCCCAATCTTCATTGCAACCACAAGTTCTAAGGAAAAAATTACATTAGTATTGAATTCTCCATGTGCATTACATATAAATTTGATGATAGGGCAAAAGCCATAACAGCAAATCAAGCAAATTCTCTAACTATGCTTGGTTACTGTCATTGTCAACATTCATCTCACTCTATGACAACACTTGCAACCAATATCTGATTTTTTAATATAGTTACTTTCTTGAGCAAGTAGTCAGTAGTCACTATGGTTTTCTCATAAAATCTCATATGTTGCATCTATAGTGAACAACTAGGAAAGATAAGTATCGCTTCGATAGAAGATAAGATAAGAAAAAATCATTTAAGATTTTATAAGCATGTCGTTATGAGACCTCCAAATGCAATAATCAGAAAAGGTGAAATAATTAACATTAGTGGTATGAGAAGAGGTAAAGGAAGGCTTAAAAAGACTTTAATTGAAACTATAAATAAATATTTAAGTACTCTAAACATAATTAAACATATAGCTTTTTTATATATCTCAATGGTGTCAAATGATTCATGTAGCCGACCTCAAATAGTTGAGATTTAGGGCTTTGTTGTTGTTGTTGTTGCATCTATAGTGCTTCATAAAAAATATCAACCATTTCCCATGTCCTTGACCAAGTTTTGTTAAAACGATATCGGTGACATGGTCTTTTTGGTTTCTTTTTTTTTTTCTACGATAAGAATTGTATCACTTGCTATTTACTTTGCTATTGGAACTTGGAAGTATAATGACATATGATATAAAACAAAAACATACTAGCAACAAGAACATAAGAACCAAGCTTTTTTCAGAAATCAACACCACCATGTAAAACTATGAATTTCATATATTTGAAAAGGTAATCAAAGAATATGGTGGGCATTTTATTCCTACCTAGAGCAGTCTTCAGACAGCATTCGACATAATTTGTGGGTCGTTCAGTGCTGTATAATTTTTCCACAGGGAATAATATCCCTGGGACATTTAATACAGGGCATCCGGAGAAAAATCTAGATACTTTGACACCATCAAGGGTTGCAGAAGTGATGAGAACTTTCAAATTTGAGGAGCGTCTATTTATTAAGCGTTTCATTAAGCCCAGCAATATGTCACTGCCAAATTGAACACCATAATAAAAAACTAGAATTATAGAATGCATAAACAACAATAACGAAAGAGTAATAAATTACTAAGCAGAAAATAACTAACAATGAACAGTGGAATTCACATATTTAATGCATAAATGAGACCCTGCTTGCACTTAATAAAGAAAATTTGCCCAGTGTCATAACATGCCATTGAAACTATCACTACACATGCCAGCACCAAGCCAACAAATGCAGTAATCAGAAAACCTAGCCAGCATAGAGGAAGCATCGCATGAAAATGTATAGAGTAATACCAGGTTGATGTCATGATACGGTAACTCAATTGCTAACATTAGAACACAAGAGCAGTTTTCTTTCCATTATTCATCAATGTGCAAGTGTTCAAACAAAATGCAAAGCTTACGAATATAAATAAATGACTATTAACTCTTCAAGCAGCATAGGCCTTGATGAGGTGGGGGTGTTCTATTAGTCAACATATTGAACTGTTGGAATAACTAGAACTGAAAGACACCAAAACATTTTGTATTCATACAGCAGCTCAATTTCATATGAGATAGACTGGATCTCTTATTGCTTAATTACTTCAAATTTAAGACAGATCAAAGATTCTTGAAAATATTTATATACAGATCTTGTCCATGTTCCTAATCAAGACCCTTTTTCTATAACTAAACAAATTTAGAGTGCTAAGTAAACCTCCAACATAAGTTTGTTACTTAACATTAACACATACAATTTATTGCGAGAATAGAGGCTTTCAAAGCATCATCTTTAGATGCACATGTGTGCCCCTAGATCATGAGGTCTATAGTCTAGTTTTCTTACATTTTCCTGTTTCCTCAAACATCTAGGATAGACACTGATGACCCTGAAGAACAGTAAGTTTACACACAAACTGTGGAGCATATATTGCTCACTACTTTTGGGGTTTTGCATAAAATTAGAGAAAACTATTTAAACATATGCTACGTATTAAGCAATTTAATTTCATTAAATGGAGTACAATGTACGAATATAAAACTACTTCCAACAAACACAGAAACCATAACCACTCCTTTCATCAGATGAAAAAGAAAAAAACATGCCCAAAATTCTAAATTCTAATACCTTGAACTTTGTGTAGTGCTAGTTAAGAAAAAGTCACTTATAAGACTGAACAAAACAAGTGTCATACGTGTTCAAACTGCGTTCATGAGCTTCATCCAAGATAATAACTGAGTACTGGTTAAGTTCTGGATTAGATAGGCTTTCTCGAAGAAGACAACCATCAGTTAGATACCTGAGCATTGTGTAAAATGGAAGTTATTGCAATATCCAAATTATAGACCAGAACAGGTTTATCCAGATATAAATGCTTTCAGCAGAAGTCCAATCTTTTGCTTAGCCCACTTCTTCACCAGATTGTACAAATAATTTCTTACTTAATGCAGGTTTTATCAGAAGTCCGATCTTCGAAACGAATTGCATAGCCCACTTCTTCACCAAGTCGAGAACCTAGTTCAAATGCAACCCTCCTGTGGAGGACAAAACAAACTTGTTAATCCTAAACTAAAGTTTACAGCAAAAAGCATGGATGTCAGTAATATCAATACAAATGTGAAATCTACATTACAAAATTATTGTTGGGAAATCCTCTAGAAAAACAAGCCAATGCGCAATTTATTTCACAGAAACTTGACAAGTAATATGATAGAGAAGAGAACCACTTATGAAGAATGAAAAGCAAAGGATAAAAAGCAAAAACTAGAAGCTCTACCTTATTCAATCACCCTAAACCTAAAAAAAAGTTGGACTGCCTGCTTGGTCCTGTTTTGATCAATTTTTGGCTATCAAACGACTCACTTTCCAAATTCCATATGCAAAATGACAAGATTATGTTAATAAGTCATCTAAATATTAACATAATCATACAAATTGAAAAGAAAAACAACAAAAAATAGATATCCAGTAAACATCTAATGTTGGTAGATGAAAACTGCTACCACTCACTTTAGAAGATATAATTACTCGACTTAATACACTTCAAGAAGACCTAGAAAATTTTGTCATGAAGAAGAGAGGGGATGCTGATTGTATCTTATTGTTGCAAAAAGGGTCTCATATCGTAAATTCAAGATGGAGAGGGAAAATGCTTGATGTGAGTACTGGTTAAGTCAGAAAGAGAACTTAAGAGGTTTTTGCAGATACTTGAAGAAGGAACATAGTATCTCTTGTTTGTACAAAGAGAAATTTGTTTCCATCACTCAATATTTTCCTTTTCACTCAAGGAAAACTCAGTGTCTGGAAGGCCACGTGATGGATAATTATGCAATACTTGAAGAGAAAAAAGCAGTTTATTGAATATATGGAAAGATTGACCAATTACTCCAATTCATATATAATTATGATGATATTGAACATGTTTTAACAAATATCAAAGAAATAAAGAATCCGCACTAAAATGTAAAGGACTTCGTGCATAAGACTGCATATGAAAACAGCCATATGTGATCAAAACCGAGGATTTGACAGTCATGATGATTCATTATTACCAATATACTTTAAGTTTGAGACATCAAAATTTCTCTTATTTTTATTGTTTCAAACAAAGCGTTCTTTGGTATCCCTCCTCTCTAGCACCACCAATACTGATAGCTCATGTCAAACATCTTACTTAAGCAATGCACTCATAAATCTTTCATGCACAACTCTAAATTACATTAAACAATTTTCCCTAATTTTGTCCCTGATTTGTGCTATTTCAAATGTCATTTTTTCATGGTAAAACCACACATCATCTCCGCAACATCAACTTTTTTAATATGTCATGTCCTAATAATTCAAAAAATTTAATGACAAAACATAGGTGACCTTGTAGCTATAATAACAACAACAACAACAAGCCACCAACGTCCCAACTATTTCAAGTTTGCCACATGGATCATCTCCCATCATTCAGTGGCAACATCTGTAGTCCCAACATTAGCTAACCTATTAACCGTTTTATAGAATATATAATAGACTTGTAAAAGTTGACTTTAACGCACCAATTAGGGGTTCTCCTAATCAAAATTTGGAATCTCTACTCTCTATCAGTCCAACCAAGTATCAGTATTAAACATATAGCTAAATACTGCTGCAGCACAATCTTTTTTTTTTTTCTTTTCAATCACACTGGGTAACAAGTTGGTATAGTACTCGATATATCTATACCATGACGGTCCAGTAAGTTACTGAAAGTAAAACCAAATTGAGATTTGGACTCTTGTTCTAATAAGGATTTGGTTTTAAATAACAGTACAATATATTGAATTTTGAGTGTTGATTAAGGGTTCGCTTACCATCAATTAGGATTTAGGCTCAGCATTATTAAATGAATGTAGAATCGTAAAACTCATTAAAAAAAACTACGTATAAATCAGTTAGTTATTATTAGTCAAGATTGCATTTAGTGAATTTGAAAAGTAAGTTATAAAATGATTCTTAAAAACAAGCTTATCAATTTGTTTGATAAAACTACTTCATGAATTGAATGAAATAACTAAGCTACTAGTTAGTTCTAGAAAAATAATTTGGGAAGCAACTACTTTTTGGTGTTTTGTCCGTCATTTCCTTTTCCAATAGATTTCTTTAATTTGCCTATCTTCTGCCTAACACTAGTTCTTGCTAATAATCTACAGGATACTAGACCACCAGTTACAAAACAGTCTTAATGCCTCTGCCCTCTCCCTTTTTAACCCTCGGCATTCAGTCCTGCAAACAATATCTTCTCAATCTTAGTCTTTTTGTTGATTATGACGTCCAAGATATTAAAAACATTTTCAAAGTTTCTTATAAATGTATATCAACTAGGCAACTACACCTTCAAATGTTCTCTATAAGTTGTTAAAGCTGCACTTCATATTTGGTTCATAGCTCGAATTTAGATGAATCCTACCCTACTATCATCGTTAACGCGGCAACTGTTAAGACATCCTGGTGGCAAGCGCACTGTTGAGCAGTTGATTCATTACGACAGAACATACAAACAAAATGAAGAGAAAGAGAATTTTCGAATCCTAGAGCGGATTCAGAGTTCAGAAACTCCATCTTCAGCAATGGTTCCATCGGACAAACAAGCGCCAGAACGCGCGCGTTTCTTGACCGCAAGAAAGGCGTGAGGGTTTTACCTCGCGACGGTGACCGCGGCGACCCGGCGAGGCTGGGTGACGGCGATCGCACCGGAACGGGTGTACCCCCGACGGTGCAAGATCTGGGAGAGCTGCGTGCTCTTCCCGGAGCCCGTCTCGCCGATGATCACAACCACCGGGTTCTCCGCCACGGTCTCCGCTATCTTGTCCTCGAATTGGAGGATGGGGAGGACCGCCATGGACGCGGAGAGACGGTTGAGGATGGGTCGGACGCGGGCAGAGTTAGGGTTGGGGGGTTTGCGCTTGTCTTATAGATTTGGCTCCACACAACCAACACATTTTTTTCTTTTAATCTATAAAGATGTAAATGGAACTCTTCGAACATCGACACCGACGTGATTGACTCTATCCATCGCCACGTATATGACATAATCCAATACCTATTAATATTATAATAATAATGATAGCGTACAAGATGTTTTATCTAGGAAAACCTATTATTAATTTTTTTAGCAAATAACTCCTCCTTAATTGATTTTTATTTAATGATGTTTATTTTTTTATTTTGATCCGTGGATGTCATCGCCTTCGTCATCACCGTCTCTGCTCCCATCGAGAGTAGTATCTCCTCGTTTCCCTTCCCCTTCTCTTCGATCGTCAACCGATTCCTCTTCGAGCATAAGCACCCACGGGATCGATACCATTTTCGTCATTAAGGACTTTTGCCTCATCATCTTACCTTTGCCCTTTATCGACATTTTCATCACCCTTGATCGAAGAGGGAGGAGGGGGAAGAAAAAAATGAGAAAGAAGGAAAGGAAAGGGGAAGATGTTAAATTATATATCTCTATATTAATTAAATTAAATATATATTATATATTTAATCATATTTTGATTATGATTATTGTTCAGTAAAAAAAAATTTTAATTAATATAGACTTAAATGATCGAGGAGCTAGGCAAGAGATGAAGAAAAAGAAACAATGGAGGGTAGGGAGGGCGAAGAGCTAACGACGTGATGTGGTCTCCCCAGAGGTCGATGATGAAGAGTTCGAAGAGATTGACGACGATAATGAGATCATGGGAAAGATTCAAGGAGGCGATGGGGAGGTTGTCATGCTCCCTCAATAAGGAGCTCTTTGATCAAGAGGAAAAGGGGAGCTCATCAATCGTGATTCCAACACTATCGCTACTCTACACAATCCTCATGGAGGGATCTCTTTGATTGTGAGGAAGAGAGAGTGACGAAGGGCAACACAAACAAAGATAAAGTAGTGGAGAGCGAGACTATGGTGGCATTAAAAGGGAGAGGGGACGGGGCGATAGCAACAATGCTAAAAGGTGGAGAGGGGAGCCGAATGTCACAAAAGATGAGGTGAAGTTAGCGAAAGAGGCGAGAGAGGGTGTGACAAAGACTAAGGGGGGCAACGTTGCTCATGGTGGCAGTTGGGGGCTGAGGCGATGATGACGATGATATTGGAGATAACAATTATCAAGGGTAACGCTTATTTTATTTAATGACGCTTATTTTTTTATCAATTTGATAAAAATATTTTTGACTCACTACTCGCCATTGTCAATGTCATCACCTTCGTTGTCATTGTCTTTGCTCCCATTAAGAGTAGTATCTCCTCATTTCCCTTCCCGTTCTCTTCTTCGAGTGTCAATTAATTCCTCTTCGAGTGCAAACACCATCTTCATCAATAAGAACTTTCGCCTCATCATCTCACATTTGTCCCTCGTTGGCACCTCTATCACCTTTGATCAAAGAGTGAGAAGGGGGGAGGATGTTAAATTATATATCCCTATTTAATTAAATAAAATATATTATATATTTAATCATATTTTGATTATGATTATTTGTTAGTAAAAAAATAATTATGATATAATTCTTTAATAAATGATCTGAGAGGGATTAGGTAAAAGATGAGGAAGAAGGAGCAATAGAGGGTGGGGAGGGCAAAGAGCTAACAACACAATGTGGTCTCCCCAAAGGTCGATGATAGAGAGCTTGGAGAGGTCGACAACGATGATGAGATCATGGGAAAGATTCAAGGAGGCAATGGGGAGGTTGTCGTGCTCCCTCGACTAGGAGCTCTTTGATCACGAGGAAAATGATAGCTCATCAATCGTGATTCCAATACTACCATCGTCACTCCTCCTCACGATTCTCATGGAGGGATCTCTTTGACTATGAGGAAGAGAGTATGACGTAGGGCAACACGGGCAAGGACGAAGGAGCAGTAGAGAGCGAGACTATGGTGGCATTAGAAGGCAGAGGGGACAGGGCGATGGCATCAGTGCTAGAAGGTGGAGAGGGGAGTCGAAGGTCACAAAAAGAGAAGATGAAGTTAGCAAGGAAGGGCAAGGGAGGTTGTGGCAAAGACTAAGGGGGTAACATCGCTCTTGATGGGAGTTGGGGGTTGAGGCGATGGTGACGACGATAATGGATATAACAACTATTGAGGGTGACGAAGACTAGTGAAGTGTCAAGAATATTTTTATCAAATTGATTACAAAAATATTACAGATAAAAATTAATTAAAGAGCATCATTTGATAAAAATCTAACATTAAGGATGATTTTTAAAATAAAATGCCGAGGTAAGAGATAAAATTGCCATATTTTAAAAATAGGATTGGATTAGAATCATGGTGAAGCCGGGTGACCACCTTAAATTTATAATCCGATTAAAAATTAATAAATTTCAAATTATAATATACCAAATACCACCTTAGTTAAATAGACCTTCGATCTCATTGTTTCCCTCGAAATCCAATAAAGCGAATTTAAATCTTATAAATTCTCTTATAAAAATGATCTTACAGTTAAAGAAACATAATTTAAATCTTATAAAAATGATCTATTTATTGGATGAATTAGTCATGTTATTCCATCGTTTTTTACCTGATTAAATAAAATAATTAAGATATGAATATTTAAAATTATATTTTAAAACTCAAAATTTTATTACAATAGATTTTTTAAACTTTATCCTTTTAATCTGTTGTTTTAATGTCTTATTAGTTTTCTTAATAGAAATCCATACACACTTATTTACTCTTTGACTTAAATTATGCCCTATATATTTACTACAGAGTAGTTTGATTCACTCGAGACGAGCGATGCATTTCTACATGCTTAAGACCCCAAGAAAACTAATATCTAACCTTGAAGGTATGGGACAAGCAGAAACCTATCAACAGAGCTCTGACTTCAAGATGAAGTCAATGCAACACACAACTCTTCTTCCTACCGCTAGTTGAGCTCGCTCCCTCCCTTCCCCGATGCCGCCCTCGTCACGAGCCTAATCCCCCTCACCCATAACTCGGCCGCCGCCTCCCCTCCCTCGCACACGAAGTGCACCTCCCGCTTCCGGGTGGTCACCACCCTGAACAGCCCTGGCTCGCGGGCGTCGCCCCTCCCCTTGCTGTTCCTCACGAACGCCGGGCTCGCCCCCACCTCCGCCTCCCTGCACACCACGTTCCTCCGCCCCGAGCTGCCCCACCGCAGAACCCCTGCCGCCGCCACCATCCTCAACACCTTCCCGTGCGGCGGCCCTTTCCCGCGCCTCGTGTGCTTCTTCACGTGGCCGCCGCGCACGACCAGCGCCCGCGCCAGCTCGTCCAGGATTACGCTCTCAGCTTCCTTGCCGAGCTTCGCGTTGCTCCTCGCCAGCGAGAGCGCCGTCTCGCCGCGGCGCGTCTCGATGTCGCACCTGGCGCCCTGGAGGATCAAGAGATGGCATGCCTCCGCGTGGCCTTCGCGTGCGGCGAGCATCAGCGGTGTGTAGCCGTCTCCATCGAGGGCGTTCACGCCCCACCCCGTCTTCGTCAGGAGACGCAGCGCGGCCATGTCGCCCCGCCGAGCCGCGAAATGGAGAGCGTGGAACCCCCCGGCACTCCCCTTCTCGAGTGCGAGCTCGAGCATCGCCTGCTCGAACATATCATGGTTCTCGTTCAGCCTGAACAGATCAATGGCCGTCTCTCCTGCCTCGCTGAGGAGCCTCACGTTAGCGCCGGCGAAGACCAAGACGCGGAAGGCTTCCACGTGACCCTCTTTGGCCGCCACCATGACAGGGGAGTACCCATTCCCATGCCGTTGGTCGATGTTGATGTCCGGTTGTGTCAGTAGCACTTGCAAGGACGCAACGTCTCCGTGCTGGGCTGCGAACATGATCGGGGAGAAGACCGATGGATCGCTCGATCTAGGAACCGTTCCCGAGCGAATCACATCGAGGACAGCATGTTGGAAGCCGACGCTCCAATTACTGGAAGCAGCAATTACGGCAGCAGAGGCACCGGCCAAGCTCTTTCGACCGAGATCGGCGTCGCTCGACGCAAGAATTCTGAGGCAGTCACCGCGCTTGTAGCGTGCGCATAGCATCAGCGCCGTCTCACCGGCGTCGGTTGTCGAGCTCAAGTCGCACCTCTTATCGACCAAGACTTGCATAACGGAAGCCATGCCGAGCCGCGCGGCCATGTGGATCGGCCGGAACTCGGTCTTCCGGCCGGCCCTGACCGGGAGGTCCCAGTCGGCGCCGCAGGACAAGAGGGTGTCGACCGCTCGAGGGTTGCCGCAGAGGATGGCGTGGTGGAGGAGGGTCCGGCCATGATGTGGAGCATTAGGGGAGTGGTGCTGCAGGAGCATGCGGAGTATGGTGCCGGTGGACTCGAAGTACTCGACGGCGCACCACGCGGGGGTGTAGGGCTCGGCGAGCCCGGCTCCGACGCGGAACTCCTCACCGGTGGCGGCGTCCCACGACCACGCACCGAGTCTCACCTTCGCGTCCATCCGCGCTCCGGCCTGGATCAACGGACTCATCATGAATCCATCCATTCACGTACTCTACCGTTGCATGAGTGGTCGCAGTGTGGGAAGTACCTGTAACAACCGGCGGACGACGGCAGCCTGACGGCCGACGATGGCGGCCACGAGCGCGGTGCAGTCGACATTGGTGTGCAGCGCTGGCTTCAGTGAACGTAGCAGCAAACGAGATGTCGCGTTCGCGTCCACTCCACACTGCAAACAGATCCCCCATGCAAATCAACCCAAGCTCCGCTGGTGGACTAAATGCAATCGCGGATGGAACGGTGGCAAACATGTACCTTGATGAGGCCATCGACAACGTCGACGAATCCCCGAGAGGCAGCCGAGACGAGCGCATGGACGGCGACGCGGGGGCGCACGAGATCGGATCCCATGAGAAGCTCCGCGAGCCGCGCCCTCCCGTGCAGGCTCGCCTCCACCACCCCTTCCTCGCATGCTGGCTGCGATGCTCCGGCTTTCAGCAACACCTCCACCACCTCCGCGTGGCCTTCCCTCACCGCCGCCGTTATCGCGTGGCCCCGGAACAGCTTCTGGTTCACGTCAGCGCCTTTCTCCTTTACGCACCACCGCCCAGCAATCGAAGCCACCAAGAGCAGATTTTTAAGCCCGAGTTACATCATAACTCCGCTAATCGAAGCAGCAAAAGCATAAAAAAGAAGTCGTTGGTAAGATAAAAAGGAGCTCCAAGACTGTAGCACGATGATCTTTTCCCCCCCTTTGTCTCTTTGTTCTTTACTTGGTCGCTCATCATTCTGGGCAGTACCAACTATGACAAAGAGTCGGAACAAGGGGGTATGGGACCGGAGATCTGAAGCCAGCAACTAAAGATATCGATACATTTCTGTATCCCTCACCGGACTGTACATTTAAGACGCAGTGTCTGCATGCGCCGACGCTGAACACACCAATCTCTTCATCGAAGCAGGCGTTCCGAAGGAGAACAGCTGGAGGCAGCATGACACCAGAGAGCCACAAACGTACGAAATCGTACAGTGCAAGTTTGTTCGATGGTCTATTCACCACTATATTGTCTCTCTTCTTTAATCGTTGTTTGGGCTACCACATTACGTCAATCAAGAGGTATAATCTTATTGGAAAACTGTGGAGCAATCACAACGATGGAGTTTTGAGCAGGGCGGAAGACGGGAAGTACCCAAAGGAGAGGGATGGGAGTCGCATTAAAGATGAAGAGGGAGACCAGGATGATGTCTGCGAAGGATTCGAGGAGATCTCGGGATGGCTCCACATGTCGCCGTCCAACAAGAGGAGGGCAATCGAACGGTCCAGATGAGAGGTCGGTAACCCGTGATACGGCACCGCGTGCGCTGTCCCCTCTCCCATCGCTTTCCTCAGCCCGAATACGTAGTGGATAAGCCACGTGACCGGGGCACTCCCAGTCGCAGCTACTGCGGAACTCAAGAAGCCCCTAATTGCACCCCCCCATTTCATTAATTTCCTCAACAAATTAGAAATTTAGGAGGAATCAATCCGTAAGGATGGTACGAAATTGACCGCAATGAATACATGCTAGTAAATGAAGAGAGAGGAGAGAGAGAGACGGGGGCACAGTTTGCCAGCTAGGTGGAAGCATTCCACCCCTGTCCGTCGCAGGCGAGGCTACGCGAATCACGAGGCAGAGAATGCACGGCCAAGATTCTGCCACGGAAGATAGCATCGGCGTCAAAGTGGACGACGGTGACGCATCGGGAAATTGGGAATAACGGAACAGAAGGAGATGGATTTCTTATGGGGAAAATGAGGCTTATCCTCTAAATTGAAAGAAGAATACACTAATTGGGTGTAACTAAGATCAGATCCGAACCCGATAACCCGTCCATTATGTACGAGGGATGTGTAATTTCGGATCAAACTGGAATTGGAAACCCAACCCGAGTTCGAGCCTATTTCTAAGTAAATAAGAGAGCGAATAAATGCAGAAATTAGCGCAATAATTATCGAGAAGAAGAGTAAAAATAAATGAATAAAAAATATATCTCCGTTTGATATACGAGAAGAAAACGTTGATCTCGAAAGAGAAAAAGGAATTCGAAGTAGGGGAGAGGAGATCGCACCAGGAGAGTGCGGACGAAGGGGAGATCGCCTGCTTGGGCGGCGAGAAAGAGAGCGGAGGCGTCGGTGCGAAGCTCCTCCCACTCCACCCGGACCTCGTCGGCGGCCTCCTCACGGAGAGCCACCTCCACCCAGCGTCCCCGCAGGCAAACCGCCCCGACGTGGTTCACATCCACCGCCGGGTCCGCGAGGCACTCCGCCGCAGCCATCGCGTCTCCGCGCTGCGCCGCCTCCACCAGCCGTTGCGATGCCGCTGCCGCTCCTCGACCTCCCGAACCTCCTCCTCCTCCGCATCCTCTGCCCGTCGAGTGGGAGAATACCGCCATCTCCGCCACCGATCGGGGCCACCGACGAGGCATGTGCTCAGGAGTCGCCCCTAGCACATCGATTTCCGCCTCTTCCCTTGTAGATCTTTGGGTCACTACCACTGCTTCTACTGCTACTGTGCTCTCTTTCGCCTCGGTGGGTTACGGTTCTCGGGAAACTTGAAAGGAGAGGGCGGCAGGGGAAAGAGGAGGGGGGTGGGAGTTAATTTATAGTGGGAGAGTTAACCGCGGTTAATGAACGAGGCAACAGAGTTATTTCTTTTCTTCTTTTTTTTCTCTACCTTTTCTTTTACCCGCAAGCAGGCGCGACCGGCGGGGCCCACTGCGGGATTCTTGGTACGGAGTAGGTTGGTGGTGGTGAAGGAGCCGGCTTCAGCTCAGGCGGCTCCAGATCTGACCCGGTTTTTCGAATACATTTTGTAAGTCGGTTGACCGAAACCAAGTATTGGGTTGGTAATCAAATAAATTAATTACAAATTATTTGATTGTTCCAATGTCTTTAACTGGTAAATAAATTTTTTTCTAGTATGAAAGTAAAATTTTTATGAAGAAATATTTCACCTAAGGCTCGAGTGTTGCAACACACTTGTTCCCATGCTGGTAATGGCTTCATCGGAGTTCCTACTCAAACATGTCAACAGTTGTCTCTAAGCTTCACTATGGACGTGGACGAGTCTCGTGTATGTGATCACAGAAAGAATTCCAGGAACCGTCAAATATTTTTCTATGACCAAATAAAAATGTCAAACGGTAGAAAGAATTATAACAAACCAACTTAGTGTATGGCCTAAAAAACAAAAAGCCAGAACGCAACCTATGAATCTTAAACTGGTCAAACACAACATCCCAAGGCAGGAAGAGGCATTGCTCGGCATAAAACTTCCAATGTTTCAAGAAAAGAAAAGAAAACAAAGGCAGGCTTGTCCAGATGAGAAGTACCAATAGACATTGGAGTGAGGAAGTGCTGTGCTACTCGTAGGGTGGGGATGGGGATTGGGGACTATGATTTATTGTTGCCCTGTACCACCTTGTTCTTCCTCTTGTTTCGGTGGGTACCTGTCCGATCCTACTACACTGTGCTCTCTTGCCATTGATGGCACCCGGTTCACTCCCCTAGGAACAAAATCCCAATGGCCTTTGGGAAGTCCCTCCTCAACCCTAACCCTCTGTTCAGGACTCAAGCTTACCATCCACCCTACTCTTTCCAATACATTTCTTTTCACAAATTATAGGCACAACAATCAAGAAAAAACTTGCATGCAATAGGGTAACATTCAAATTCTTCTAAGAAAAATATCACACTGGTTAAGGAGTAGTGTTTATAGCATAATAATCATCACAGTCGAATATCATCTAGACACTGAGAAAATAATAAATATAATAAGAACACATGAATATTCTTTAAAATATTCAAATATCTTTGATGATAAATAAAAAGGTTGATGGTATTTTAATCGATTTAAGATTTAGATGATCTAATTAGTGAACCAAACCAATCGAAAGTGTTATTCGATTTTTAAGATCCAATTAACTGGATTTTATAATCAGGAGATGATAGGTCCACAAACACCTGTTTGAGGGTTCATGGAGCTGCAGCTTAGCCGAGCCGAGCCGAGCCGAGCCGAGTTCCAAAGCACGTTGTAGTGCCCGTAAAGCAAGCGGATGCAGCCACGTGGCTGTCGTCGTCCCCGGAAATCTAAAAGCGCCGGGTTCGCCTGCCGCCGGTCTGCGGTGCACATGAAGAAGGAAGACATGAAGGATTGAAGCGGATAACATCGCCCCTCTTTCTCTCGGTCTCTCCAAGATTTTGTCTCATTAAAAGAATAGGTCAGGGAGAGGACTGCAGAAGGAGACTGCAGGCCAATAATATATGTATGAAGGGAGAGAACGGAACAGGCTTTGTGGCCGGATCTCGTGTGTCATTCTGCCTGTGTGACAAATGCGGCCATTGGAGTTATTCACCGTAGAAATAGGAGGAAGCTGCAGTGCAGTGCACCTCGCTGTCTGCAACTAGTCTTCGATGAAACATGTGAAGAAGGATGACGGTGTCAATTTTAACTGTATTTACCATAATTGGTGAATCCATACAGTAATAAGAAGAAAAAAAGAATTGGACTTTATATATAAATAAAAATATATATTATGTGATGGGTTGAGTCATCTACCATCGTGAGAGAGTGTGAAAAGCATAAATCAAAAGAAGTCTTAGATGGAATGACATCGATTAAAAATTAAGAGGAAAAAAACTCCTCATACATCGGAAAAATATATACATGTTTGTCGATTAATCAAGATATGAGGATGATTTTAGAAGTGATGATCAGAAGGGTCATTGATTTCAGTTCTACCCAACGGCCAATCTGACTGAACTCACAACTCCCCCAGTTCATACCACACAAATGGGAAACCAGAACCCTATAACCACAGGAGATCTGGAATCGTGACCCAGGAGCCGATCGACCTGAGGAGGAGAGTATCTCAAGGCATAGGATCCCCGAGAAAGGAGACGTGTGCACTCACATGCAGCGTGTCAGTACATCTCAGGAGATAATATTCCCAGCCACCTTATAATTTGCATGGGTCTGCATGCCATCACCCTCCTCCAACAACCACCGTACGTCCATATGCCTCAATGTCGATACGCACTCATAATAAGTCAAACCTATCCATGCATATATGTACCAGATCATGGAAGATAAAGGCTTAGAATATATACCTTGGTTGATGTGTTTGTAAGCTGGATTATGGTCATTAAGATCTGGAGGGGGCAGAACGTCACATGCACCATTACGACTGGGTTAGCACTTAATTCTGTCGCATTTATTGCCTTGGGATTGGTTTACGGTGAGAGGAGATCGACATGGCAGGAAAAGAGTCGTCTTCATCATGGCGATGGTCTCCGTTGAAGCTTCTCCCGTAAACTTGTGTCGAGTGCTATCTTCGTCAATCTGCTTGCATGAACTCCTTAAGGTTATCCCCATTTTGATGGTCGATTGGTTGTGCTCTAATTAATGGGGAATTAAATGCGATCTTATCATAGCACCAAGTGCATTCTAGTCCTAAAGGAGACACCATTTGATGAGATTCATCACGAGGTATCATCGACACAAGCACTCAAGGAGAATCTTGCAAGGGCTTTTTACCCTTTCAAGGTGGACTATGCTCCTTATCAAACACTAGCTCTCTCTCTCTCTCTCTCTCTCTCTCTCTCTCTCTTATCATGGTTTTCTATCAAAGATTAACATGGACTCTGCCATTTCATTACCATTATATGATAGAGATGATCATGCATAGAGATGCGCAAGCATTAAGATTATAAATGCAGGTTCTGCTGCCATTTCATTATCTCTCTGCATCAGCACACGTTTAACAGCACAATTCCATTGTCTTCTCTAAGTTAAAAATGATGTTCTACTCTACCATAAAGTAACTTACAAAGTATGACACTTCTAGGGTTTGTAGCAGCAATGCCTGAGCCAACTTCTTCCTCTTGTTGTGTATAAATCTCTGGTGTCCTAATGCTTTTAGATGTACCATCTAGACTAAGCCTATGGTCTAGACCATATGCCTTACCTGTTTGGACCTTGAAAGCACTTGTTATCCAAACAGATAAGAATAACTAGCTTGTCAAAAACTGTGTCATGCCTCTCATTTGTGGCCTTCCAAAATCTTGGCAACTACTCTAGGTCTTAACCCTTAGCCTTCAGCTCACCCTATGGAATAAAATGCCCTTGTTAAAGGAGGCCCAAACCCTAATCTAGCCTTGTAGGCATGTATCTCGAGACCTTCAGCAGGACATCTTTGTCCCACTGGCCAAAGCATCACCTAACTTCAGGCCTACTTCACTCCCACCAATTCCTTTTCTAGTAGCTCTTAACAAGAAGAAAGTGCTCTGTGAATTACAGGTAGACTTCACTAGATCATGGTGACACTTGTTGTGCTTACAGTAGTGCGGGCTCAAGTTGTCCTCTTATAAATAAATGGTTTTGAAGGGTGTCATCATGGTCCTTCCAACTTTGAGATGGAGACAAAATCATGGCTAATCCATTGGTTCCATCAAAAAGGTCCCTTCCATGGTGTTTTGGGTCTATATAATATTGGAGGCTCATGAAAAACCTATGATTGCATAAAGTGCAACTGAGGTGAAAAAGAAAAACCCAAAGGGTCTCCACTCATGTTTGCTTGTGTACCAAAGCTCCCAAGCCCAAGCAAATATCATTCCCACTCAGTCTTCCCATTCAATGTGGTCCTCCTTGTTCTCCCCTTTTAATGCAGGAACTATGTGTGAGACATTACTCAACAGAAACAGAGATGACTGTAGAAACAGACCATGGAAAAATAAATACACAAACAATCATGATTCCTCATTCAATGGAATTGAATGAGTTCATGATGCTAGACGTGGAAGTTCTTTCGAAGGCCATCAGGTCTCATGGAGTGCTACACCCTTGCATGCACAGTCCTCCTGAAAGATCTTGAAGGGAAGGTGGAGCATTGCAGGAGTAACCTAACTTAACTTGCTGTGCCTCCATCTTCATCTATAAAACCGGGTTTCAGTGGGTTCTTTCCCAAAGAGAATCTGCTCAGAGTGCCAATATAAAATTTGACAGTTAGGAAGACTTCATTTGATTCTTTTGCTATTCTATTCCAAGACTGTTGTGGTAAACATGTTTGAAGTTTGAGCCATGACCTGCCCTTCATAGACAGCATCTTTCCTACTTCAACCTCTACAGTCATAAAAGATCAAGAAAAGTAAAGAACTGCCACCAAGGAGTCAAATGTCAACAATGCACTTTATTTCCAAGAAGTCATAATAAATCTGGACAAAATGGCTAAACCTGGCTAATGGTTCAGAACTCAGATTTCACTCAAGCCCGAACTCATCCCAAATCCTACTTAAAGCACTTGAATCTGATTTAAATGGTTTAGTAGAGAAAAAGAACACAACCTATTGTTGTTGTTGTTGTTGTTCAACAATAAAATGACAAAGGGATAGGTGCCTATAAATTTTATAGTATACTAACCCGGCTAAGTACCTAAGCTATCCGGGAATTAGGCGCCTATTTTTCTATCCAAGCCTGTGTTTAATGAATCGAGTAGACTCCAAAAATCTTGGATCCAACAAAGTGTAAGGACCTTAGTTAACTATCTTTATATTTCCAAAGTATGTGCTCAAGTTGTGACATGGTCATAACAAAATTAATGTTCCGGTCACAGCACCATACTTGCAGAAATTCTTGTCGATTTTTCGTGACTGGTATCTAAATCTGATAACAGTTAGCCGCAGCTGAAAACAAATAGCATCAGTTATTCATAACCACTAAGATATGATTAACTTCTAAGAAAGAACGGTATCTAATAATCTTTGGAAGTGGAAGAAAGGGAAGTGTTCGAGAGAATGTCTCAACGAAAGTCTAAGCCACAGACCTAATATATATCGTCCGGCTCTCTAGCGATGTGGAACGATTCCTTGGTCGTCCTCATCATCATCGTATTTTACTAACAACCTTAAGCTTGAGCAATCTCAATGTAGAATCATGCCCTATCCTATCCACCGGCGCTTGAATCTCGATTAACCACGCCGTTCACTAAAAAGCAAGAGAAGTGATCTAGGGCAGAAAGACTCCATGAACTTCGGTCCAGAGCACGAAGTAATAATGGAAAGAAGACGGAAGACGTTTCTCGCGATTCTGGACCCGTTTTCTTGAGCGATTAAACGAAACAAAAAAGAGAAACCGACAGAGGAGAGGAGGGGAATACCGGGTTCGGAGAATTCTGCCCAGGCGGAGACCATGGCGGGCGGAGGGATTCCCCAAAGCTCGACGGCCTTTCAAAGCCGTAGCGGACGCGAGCCAAGCAGCGCCAATCCATTTTGCGTGGTTAGAGCTGCAACGGGGGATGGATTCGGCTCAAAGACGGTTCCAATGTAGTCTAATTGGTCGCTTGGGTTGCGCTCCGAATCAATACTACAACCCAATCCGAGACGAACCAACATCAGCAATATATAATAATATATAATAATACTAGCAATTATACTGAAAGAGCGCTTTTTATGTCTCTCACTATGTACTATGCCAAATACAGGTAGTATGATAACATTGTTCTTTTACGAGATTTTGCTATCTTTACGAGAAGGTTTTTGTTGCATAAACTTCCTATATTCTACATATATCAAGAAATGATTCAACAAAAAGCATAACACCAAAGATAGATGACACACTAAAACAGTCGACTGTTTGCAGACAACTATTACAGAAGGTAAAGATGACAAGTACCTTATTTTGTGCCTAGTAGATTACCACAAGTACCACATGGGCAAACCAATAGCTGCAAGTCCAAACCAAGTGCCTGGGTTTGCATACAAATTATAGCAGATAAAGATCAGACAAATCCTACAATCCGTCTCTTTGACTGTTTTTCTACTGCATAGAAACGAGAATAAACCTCACTTATCCTTCTCGAGCATTGCGCGGACTCTCATAGGAAGCCCGTATAGTCGGATGAATCCAGCAGCATCAGCCTGGTTATAGATTGATCCAGTCTCAAATGATGAGATGTCCTCCCTGTACAGGCTGTACGGGCTTTTCCGTGATGCGACGGTCACTGACCCCTTGTACAGCTTAAGGGTCACAGACCCAGTAGTGGTCTCTGTGATCTTCTCCATGAAGGCATCCATGGAGTGTCGAAGGGGATCAAACCATCGGCCGGCATACACCAGCTCGGCGTACTTAAGTGCAAGCATGTCTTTCATCTGTATGGTCTCCCGGTCGAGTGTCAAGGACTCCAGCTCGCGAGCAGCCGCCCACAAGATGGTGCCACCTGGGGTTTCGTAGACACCACGGGACTTCATGCCAACCAAACGGTTCTCAACCATGTCTATACGTCCAATACCATGCCTTCCACCAATCTCGTTGAGTTCTGAAAGAAGAGATGCAGGGGACAGCTTTCTTTCATTGATGGAAACAGGTATGCCTGATTCAATCCCAATTTCCAAATATCTGCATGATGTTTCACTAATTATTTAACAGAAAAGGGAAAGGTGCATGGCATGCTTGAATAGTCAAATAACCAGCATACACATCATACCATCAATAGTCCTCTAACACGTCACATATACACATTTTGAATGTTTTAGAAACATGGCTTATGGATAGTTAATAGCTTATAGTAGCGCTTATGAACACACTAAGCATGGCTTAGTTACTTGTCGGTCTGTTTAGGCATAATGGTTATGGTGACACAACTGATGTGAAGAATAAAACACTCTTAATAATTTAAAGGTAAAGTTAATCAAGAGACTATTCCAAGAAAGTTTGTGATATTCTATCCAGCGTCCTCTGCTTTAACATTCATAAGCTCTAGATGGACTACCTATAATAAAACCTAGAAGGCCGATTTCAAGGTTGAAGGATCTATGAAAAAGAGTCCTCCAAGCACCCCTTGTACAAGGCTACCTAGAAGTCCTCCAAGTCCTCCAAGTAACCAATTCTAGTTCTTTATCAAGGTATCCCCTTTGATGGAAATCAGAACACTTTGTGTCTATTTCAGTTTCCCACATTGCTCAAGCAGAAGAACAACAAAGCCAATGAGGAAATTTTTGAAAGAAATCAAATTTTAGTTTGATTGAAGATTACAAATCTTTTGATTAAAGATTCCACCTTTATAAGAAAATACTATCATTATAGAAAGATGAAAGCCTATCAATCAAATATATTATAAAAAAAAACCAGTAGATTAAAATTTAGTTTCCCATAAAACAATCATGCTTTATCAAATCTTCAACTTCAGATATATATCCACAAGGTTTCACAATGAAATACAACCACAAATCTACATTATCTACAAATCAACATGCACAATATCATAAGTATCATCAATGTGAGAAACAAACACAACAGGAAAAGGCCCCACTTACTCGGGTTGATTAGGTGCGTCTTCTGGATCAACACTCATCATGTACATGTCTTTCTTTGGCTCATTCGCTGGGTCCTCAAGAATGTCACCCTTCAAATCAGAAAATGAACTTACAATGGCCACATAAAAAATGTTTTTTAATCTTGTTACACACTCTGGTATTTGCACATAAAGACTATGTCGAGTGATATCAATATATCTTGTATCTACTAGCATAGTTCTTGGAGCCAAAAGTATTCAATTGGAATCAAGGGATGGTACATTGTATTGACCTCTATTAACTGGTTTTTGAGCAAACAAACTCAGTTAAACCACAAGTTAATAATAGAAACTCGTGTCGGCAACTTTAGGTATACAGTTTCTACTATTCATTCTATTGTCAGCAACTTTAAGTATACTATGTAAGAATGCACCCATCACCCCAAACTAGTCTTAACTTGTTCCATTTTCAATTGTTTATTGTTTTGTCACTTAATACAAATGCCGACAAAGAAACAAGTGATTGGATAAAGAAACTGAAAGGAAAGGACAGCTTAGAGACACTTCATACAAACAGCGTCACAAAACTAAGCACAGAGTTCAATAAATGAGGAAAGCAAGCTACTCAGTTGTCTACAAGATTCAATTAAACCACTAAGATTCAATTAAACCATGTAAATAGATATAGACAGTATAACAACCCAAGCTAGTCATCCAAAGCAAGTGAAGAAGATTAGCCAAGACGAATAAATTTTTGATACTATGGTGAACAATTCCATCTTAATTTGATAACATCATAGAAAAAGATGAAGTGGCAGAGATACCTCATGGCTAAGGTGCCAAAGATTCCGATCTCGGCTATAAATTGATTTCTTTGTAACAGGTATAGGAATATTGTGTTTTTTTGCATATTCAACAGCATCCTCTCTCCCTGTTATCTCCCATTCCCTCCAAGGTGCAACAACTTTAAGTTCAGGGTTTAAAGCAAAGAATGTGAGCTCAAAACGAACCTGTGGCCAAGGTTGTGATGGAACAAAAATGAACAAGGCATACATTTAGAAGACCACAATTACTGAACTACAAGTACATACCTGATCATTTCCTTTTCCTGTGCACCCATGTGAAACAGCATCTGCACCAACTTCTTTAGCAACATCAACCATTGCCTGACAATAAAATAAAGTTCTCATTTTTGTGATCAGTCACAGGAGTAAGAGTAATTATCACTTGGTCATTCATATGTTAATACAGTCATAGTCAACATATATCACTTATCACTTGGTCATTCATATCACCATGCCTTATCACATAGCATGTGGGTGCACACTTTGTTTGAGTGGCATGCTGACCGTGTCATCATCAGTTCAACAGGATGTGCCACAAGCCATGTCATATTGTGACATAACTATATGCATCCAAGAAATGGGTTCATTAATGCATAGCGCATAGGACTTAGTTTTTATGTTCTGCAGCATCAAAAGAGAAAAGGAAACCATAGGAGGGCAATTAAAAGAATGTCATTTATTAGTTGCACCAGTAACAGCTACTGACTCACCAAATCTTAGTAAGATTCTCTTCAGTCTTCACCCTCAGACATCACTCTCAAGGTTCATTGTACAAAACCAACCAATCATGACCTCCTAAATCTATCTTGTAGATCACAATTTTTGTGCCAACTTTTCATTTTCAGTATCTTTCTAACAACTTAGTGGTTTCTCCAAATTGCAACCCCAAAGACCAACAAAGTCTAAACTAATAGCTTCTCTGAACTAACCTCATCAAGTTATGTTCACATATTAGCACTTTTTCAAACATTTGCATTCTATCAATTTCAGATCCTAAAAAAAACATTTGGTGGTTTCTCACTGTTGAAGGTACAACCAAGAAAGTTTAAGCTCACCGCTCTGTAGTGCCTTCATCAAATTATGCCAGCGTCTAGCACTTTTCTGAACATTTTTGGATCAACAAAATCAAATAATATAAGAAAACAGAAGACATATTTGTCAGGAGGATGATGAATATTGGAAATGATATGATGTTCAAAAGATCCTTCCCAGTAACTACATGTAAATCAATAAGTATTAGTTTCTGGATTATTTCTTCAGAAAGCTCAAGTGTATCATGTAAGTACGTCTAGGTGTCAGGTGCAACTACATTGACAATATAACATAATCCCTGAAGACGTATCAGAAGAATACAATAAGTAATTGGATTGGCCATAAATCATTGCTTGTTTTTTTGGGTGCCCTCGTCCCTCGACAACAAAATATCAGCTAGATGTCAGAAATAGGTGGAGAACAACTGAAATAAAAGAAACTGGGCAAGATATATCAATTGTCGAGAATATCCAGATCAACCAGGAACCGGCTAGAACAAGTGGAGCCAAGAATTGGTGTAAGCTGTAAGAATTGGATTGATGGCCTAATATAAGCAGGCAGGAACCAATTGTTTTCAACTGACCATTCTTTGAAACAACTGGTTGAGACCAATACGTTCCTCGAAAATTCTTAATTGACAACATTTATGCCCAAGCATAAGCATCACCTTGGCTATAACAGGCCGAGCCATTGAAGTTCCAAGCAAATATTTTCTTTCATACACTGCACCGGCTCGCAAACAAGGAAATATGTAATCCTGAACAAATTCCTCCTTTAAATCCTTTACAACAAGTTGGCTTGCACCACTAGCCTTGGCCTTTTGTTCCAAGCCATCCATCTCCAGGTCACCCTGTAGAGGAATAATCAACACACAAGGAAAAAATAAATGATATGTATTTAACATCTGTGGGAAACTAATGTATTTAAATCTAACATGAAAAAGAATAATCCAATGTAGATGGAAGCAAATGGACCAATCCGACAATAAGGTTCCATTTAATTCAAGAATTCTTAAAGAGAATTAAGTAAATTATTCCAAATAAGTTAATTACTTGTACCTTTGTTGGGTTAAAAAAATCACCAACAAAATATATCCATTTAACCAAAAGGGAATAGCTAACATGAAAAAGAATAATCCAATGTAGATGGAAGCAAATGGACCAATCCGACAATAAGGTTCCATTTAATTCAAGAATTCTTAAAGAGAATAAGTAAATTATTCCAAATAAGTTAATTACTTGTACCTTTGTTGGGTTAAAAAAATCACAAACAAAATATATCCATTTAAACAAAAGGGAATAGCTAGTGTTATCATTATGGGAGAATAATCTGTTGATTACACCATTTGACCAAATAACTAACTATATCCAATCAACTAGTTAAAACAGGGCAGTTGTTTCATTAGTTATTAAAGGATAAGTCCTTTAATTCATCACTTGTTCTTCAACCCAAGATTCCCTAACTAATGAATTGCAAGTCCATTACTTTAGTTAAGCACACAAGAGCAAACAAAATTGTGTCAAACATTTAGGTAGCCTCCTATAAAGGAGGCAATTAAAATTTGAAGACATGAAAGATTTATAGGGAACCAAAAGCACAATCAGAAAATGAAATCTTTAGGCTATAACACATTAAAAACCTAAAATCCTGAATCAGTAATAATACAAGCGCATTTTTCTTTAGTAAAACACAACATATAATGTACCAACATAGAAATATAAATTACACACTTGTCCAACATCTGCAGTGAAACACACAACTTCACATCCATAGTTCTCCCTGCAATTTATAAATGTTAGAAAATGATTCAATAAATGTTAAAATGGGCATATGGACTTGAAACGTACAAGTCAAAATATCATGAACAACTGCTTATCCACCCAATAAAATTGAAGAAGCTTTCTGGAATATCAGAATTAAAAACCAACAGCAATTCAAGGGGACAAAACAACAAAAATCCAAAGCATGGTACACTAAGGCATATGTTGTATAAAAATATAACAAGAGGCCGTGATGTCCCAATTTGGGTCGAGCTACAAGCATCTTTTCTTTTCATTGAGTTCAAGGCATGTCTTTCATGTATTCCAAAATATGTTTGGCAGTGCATCAGGCCTTTTTTTTTTCTTATTTTAAATTACCTCAAAATAAGTGAGCCAAGGATTCACTTCCTCCTCTAAACCACAATAGTGAATCCATTAGTAGAAAAGAATATTCTTATAAAAGACAAGTTATACCTTAACCAAGGGACTATCACTGAGGTGTCCAAACCACCACTATAAGCTAAAACCACTTTGTTCAACTTTCCACGCAATCCACCACCACTGTTGCTACCAAAAACATCAGTATTTTTGGAAAGCACGTCTTGATTTGTTTCACCAGCCATAACATTTTGAACACCTGCATATTACAAAAACAAACAAATTAAAAAATCCATAATACACGGATGATACCTTTTTGGCATTACATGATACCATATTGTATTGGCAGACACATGCCAAAAATGGCTTAGTCACATATCAGTACCTCTAACATGGTTCAATACAATCAACTCACATGTCTATCAATACATTTGAGCATGATATGTTTTGTTTATGCCGGTGCATGCCAGAAAACATAAGCCAGCATGTCAATACGACATCACCTATATCATGGTTGACATATCATATGCCCATGACATTATAGTTTGTTTCTTGCCCACGTGTCGCAACAATCAAATTTAATGTTATGGTGAATTTGTTGAATCTTTTCAGCCAAAGGCCGTGGAATGATCTCGGATGCGTCCATACTTGTGGAGCAGTTACAATACATGAATTTGTATCCGTATGATTAAAAAATCCTTTACGAAAGCACGGATATATCTTCAAGTCACCATCGCCAATCATGAGTGCACCACTCGATAGGATAACAAAATAAAGTTCTCCTTCTGAAGGAACTATAATTATGGAAATTCTTTATATCTTCTTTGGCCTCCCTCTGCGTATGTATTTAAAAATATGACAATGAGCAAACTACGTGAAGGTACTTTGCTAATGTGTAAGCACTTAAACAACAAGTTACAGACACTTCTATTTACACTAGTGCAATCACTGACTTCAGTTTAAAGAGATACACGACGGTTTTACCTATATGCCGTTCTGCATGGTTATCACTATTTTTTGTTTCCCCAAAATTCAGAGAAGATTACTGGCTGGAACTTGGGAATAGCCAAACAAAATGCAGCATGCTGATATCTCACGTAGAAAAATAAAAAGAAAGAAGATCATCCGAGTGGTTATACCTTGATTCCGAGGTACATTCTTTTTCTGTAGACCTTGATAATTCATCACTTTACCGTAAAATCCACTAGAACTTGCACCAATCTAGTGACACGTGAGCTTAACTATTAATAAGTTGTTCTAAATGCACAAAGTACAATAAAAAAATGAACAGAATTTGAAGTAGCAGATTAAATGGCTTCAGTACCCCCTGGAAGAAGCACAATTTCCTCTGGCAGCCAAAGTTATTCCGATGGACTGGCGTCCCTACATCACATTCGATGCATATATTTCAATTATATTGCACCAAAACATCCTTAATACGCACCGGTTAACAAAGAGAAAGCGCAGTTTATAGTATATTTGAGAAGATTTAAGAAGGTGCATATATGATATTGCGTTTGTCTCGGCAAAAATTTTCTCCGGTTGAAACCCAAAAAAGGAACTGAGAAATGTTTCGAGAATGAATTGAAGCGTTCCAATGGAGCAGAGAAATGCGAACTTCGACGTCAATATGGCATCAACATGCACCAAATCACCGTCGAGAACCCACTTTTAGAAGCCCAGAGACGGAGAGAAGGGTGAGGAGAAACGGGGATGAGATCTGGGGTCACCTTGGAACCCGATCTTGGAGGATGAACAAGCACTGTTCGCCAGCAACTGAGACATCCCCACGAAGGACCATCTCCCGAAGGACGTCGGCGGCGATAAAAAAGAGTAAGGAGGCGCGAAGGCAAGCGCAGCCGGAATTAGGGTTTCTCCAACGTTGAATCCTCAGGGAACGACTTACGAAACGATTGAGATTACGACAGGCCTCATCTGACACGAGTCTCCAAAGTCGCTTCCCGAGTCAATTTTGCCACGTCAATGAGTCTCCAAAGTCGCATCCCGAGTCGCTGTCGTAAATTGGAGCCGTATGATCGACGATGGACGGTGTAGATCCATTCGTGGTGTAAATTATATATAGACTTCTTTTTCTTATTTGTTCATAGTAAATTTGTACATAATTGATGTGTACATTTGATTGGATATAATTAATGGAGCCACTTGTATTTATTATTTATGATCAATAATTTATTAATATAATAAATATATATAATTTAAAATAGAAATTTTGATATCATCATCAATGACAGGAGGTGTTATAATAAAAGCAACCACCAGCAATAGTACCGAGCTGTTATTGGTTAGCAGGGCATTATACGCACACAACTTCTCCCAGCTCGACAATAAGCTTAAGAGCTTTCGGTTCTATCTTAAATGGATATGTGTCGCCCGGTCAAATGTTAAGCATGCAATCATTTACTAATCCTTCTACCTCCTCCTGGGTGGCTATGTTTCCATTGCCTCTCACTTTGTATTTTCTAACGTGTCCACCTATCGTGCCTATGATATAGTGGTTCAACTCTCTCTTACCTTTACCTTTGACCTCTCATATATTTGTTTCTCTTCTTCATCCATCGCTATGGCCTCTGTCGTTTCCTCTTCATCGACAAGATAATTTTTTTTTAAAACTTAAATTACATATATCATTATATTAATAATTTATTATGAGTCAGCCTGTCATATAAGCAAACTCTAACGTTTTTCAACTCAAACTTGACGGGAGGGACTTATATACTATATTTTTAAAATTATATGGGTTATTTTAGACACAAACAAAATCATAAGAGTTTAAATGGTTCATGACGAAAATTACAAGGGCTAAAATAGATTTTTTTAACTTAAATTATATGTATCATTATATTAATAATTTATTATGAGTCAACATGTAATGTAAGTATACTTTAACATCTGTTAACTCAAAGTTGATGAAAAGAGTTTAAATATTATATTTTTTTAAAATATAAAAATTATCCGAGATATGAGTAAATTATAAAAACTAAGTGATGTATCAGTAAAATCACTTAGAGTTTAAAATGAACCTTAACCATTAGAGTTTAAATCGATCGGTTGAATATGACTCTCGTACGATAAAATAAATCACATTAGTGAATATATATATATATATATATATATTATTTTATATAATAATTTTTTTATCGATATACACAATATCGTGATAAGTCTCGGTGACTTATTTTATTTTCTTTCTCTTATACCGATGTCTACGTAAAATCTCGATTGATTAAAAGTATTCATTCTATTATATTTCCAATGGTAAATAACTATATATCTCATTATAAATACTACGGAATATATATATATATATATATATATATATATATATATATATATCACGTCACCCTAAAATAATTCATTAAATCACCTTTTAAAAAAAGAAAATACTTTATAATCATCTTCTCCATCAAGCTTCTCGCTGCTCAAGAACAATCATCGTACATTGCAAATTTCTTACGTGCTTTTAGATCAAGTTAATCAACCCACATCATTCAAGAATCATCCAACAAACGAAGAACGAAACCATTTTTTTTCCTCTAATTTTTCAAAATAAAAAAAATGTATTATAATTTAGGAATATTCAGCATCTCGGAGGCGCCGCCGCCGCACACCGATCCGATACGCTTCCGAGTGGATCCAAATCCCCCATTCGGATCCTCGTCTCCTACGCCCGCAACCCGTATGTCCACCCTAAGTATCTTGTGCGGCGGAGCAACGAGCTCGACGACTCCTCCTCCCCGAGCCATCTCATCTCCCCTAGAGGGTGGATTCATTTCCTCGATCGCAAGTCGTCAAGGTGAGAACGATTTCTTCTCCCTCGCAGAAATATCGATTCCGTCTCTCCAATCCGTTCTCGTGGTGTCGAGTTTAATATTTCTTCTTCGTAAGGATCAGAAAGATTTGGTCTTTGCTGATGGCGTCGCCGCTCATGGCTTCGTGCTCATCGATCTTCGGCGCAAAGGTGCGATCTTTCTCGACGGTGCCCATCTCATACCTGGAAAAAAGTGTCTGATTGGTCTCTTCCTTGGTCTGCAGAGCGGATCGAGCTTCGCCTCGTGTTTTTCGCCTTCGATTAGAGCACATAGCCTCCGAAAGCATGCTTTGAACAAGGTCCTCGCAGTCATGGCGCCCGCGCGATCTCCCCGCTCTCCATCGTCCACTGGATCAGTCGGGAACCGTTCCTTTTTATTCGGATGTCTCGAATGCTTGTGACGTTCCCTTTTGCTGGGTTTATGGTGCTTAGGATACGTTCCATTTGTGCAGGTGAAGCATGCGATGACAATGACGGAGAAGATTCTCGCACGAGCATCAGAGAAGTCTCATCCGGAGCCTGGAGAGAATATCTGGGTGAATGTTGATGTCTTGATGACTCATGATGTCTGTGGCCCCGGGACTATTGGGATCTTTAAGAAAGAGTTTGGCAAGAATGCAAAGGTAATGAATAGTTTTGATTCCTATGGTTGTGCTGAAGTTATGGTTCAGGAGTCTTAGACTTCTCTTATACCCAATTTAGTTGCGAAACTGGTTCTGCATGAAATTACCTTTGAAGCAAACGAATTGCTAGGAAAATTATGATACACTATCTTGCTGATGTTATGTCTCCACATGGAAAACCATATCGTTATTCTTCATCACCCATGCACAGGCTTGCAGTAGTATCTGTAGGATGTAAAATGATGGTCTGTCATGGTCAAATCTTGTAGTTATTGCTCACGGTATAACATTTTTTTTTCTTTTTGATTTCCACCATTACTTATTTGGTATGATTATGACCACGATGAACTTCAGGTGATTCTTCTGCCAAAATCCTGATGCACACGAACCTCCTCTGTCGCTAAAGCTTGTTTTTCATATGCTTGCGTCATCTCATTGTTTCTTTTTCTTTAGAAATCTTAGTGAATCATTTTATGCTTCATTGAACATGAAAATGGCATGATACTTATCCTAGTCTATTGCTGTGTATCTTTACTCCTGTGTATATTCACATGTTGGTGTTCCACTCTTATGAACATCTGCTGATAATATAACTGTTACCAAGTGCATGTACGAATTATATGACAACAATTAGAATATGATTTGAAGTTTTGAACATTCAAATAATGCTGTGAGATTGGTCGTTGGTGACCTCTGCAGCTCAATTGGCAGGTATACTGGTACTTGTAGAGCAGTACCCTCATTACTTTTTGATATTTCCGTCATGAAAGTGATTGTCTGATTAAGTTAATATGTCTTGTGTTGTAGCATTTTTTTTCCCTGGTTCTTGCTTCCTGATGTTGACATGAAGGCAGGAAATTCCACATTCAAGTAATGAAAACGAGCTAAGTATGCAGAAGAGATAGTTTTGCCTTTTGAAATACTGGCATTCCTTTAAAAACTTCTAGGAACATTGTTCTTCACTACTCCTACTAAAGGATTTTTGGCATATTCTATTGGCCATGTACACGTATATAACAAAAAAAGGCAGTCCCTTGAAGCACCCATTTTTTTCAGCATATTTGCAGTTTCATTGTAAGCTTCAAATGACAATTGCATAAGCAACCAAGCTTATCTTGGAGGAAGTTGAGGCCGAGTTTAGGACTATATTAAAAAAAATGAAGTTGATCTTGAGAGCATCCTCTTCTGGACTTCAGCTGGTAACGATTACATTGAGAATTCCTTCATCTAAAATAAGAAAATAACAGTTTTGCATGCTGTCGCAGATGACTTATTATCATTTAGAAGTTGAAAATCTACAGAATTACTATAACCATCCCCATTTTCTCACTCTTTTGGAATATCAATATGAAATTTATAGGAACTTCAATCATCATGGCTATGTTAGCTTTACAGCATTGCTCAAAACTGAGAAGTTTTTTGGTTATTTTTTGTTTGAATGTTACTTTAGGTTAGCCCACTAGATCTTGTGCCAAGTGTTGAGTCAATAGAGATTTAGGCAATAAACCTGCTTACCTTAATTCCGAATGATCAATTGGATCCAGTCATTCTCTTGTTCTATTTGAAAATTAAGATGACTGCAACTGTTTGTGTTCTGAACTGCAACATTCTGTTGCCAACTTAATGATGTCTAGCAAAATATCTACAGAAAATTTGCCATCAATAATATACTTTGGAATGAAATAACTATATGTAATTGTAGTAGATATTTCAGTTCCACCATCATGGGGCAGGCATGTCGATGACATCCCAACATGTCACATATCTAATGACACTATAGAGTATGGAGTTGTGCCAATTGACACAAGCAAGGTGCTCAGTTAGGGGTATGCCCAAACACGTAGTCATGGCTCAGGATTACCTTGCTGATACCATGCTGGCACTTTGCAAGTCAGCCTCCATGATCAAAATGTGCATCCTTGTACAGTCTAGCTTCTTGAGATTCTTGTGTGGTATCTTTGAATTTATTCATTTAGTGTTTTTCTTAGGGTACATTGAAAGCTTTGGAGCTTCTGTCTAGTTGCACATGCTCAGGCCATTGCCTGTTGGTGTTCTTATGGTTTTATTCTGTGCTGTCCGACTTTCTCATGCATTGCAGTTTGCACTTTACAGTACTATGAAAATGTGTGTTTGAACTTTGACAGCATTTCAAAGTTGCTATGCTTTCTGTATACTGTTCTGTTGTGGCATTTAAGGATGTGCTCTCTCTTCTTAGCACTGGTTGAATTGTGAATCCCAGGTTTGGGATCGTGAGAAGATTGTTATAATACCAGATCACTACATTTTTACTACTGATGAACGTGCAAACCGGAATGTGGATATTTTGAGAGACTTTTGTTTGGAGCAGAACATTAAGTATTTTTATGATATCAAGGATCTTGGTGATTTCAGGGTATGGGATGTTCTTGATTTTTTGGATGAATATCGAATTCTTCCCGGCATGCTTGTTACTTTTATGTATAAGTTCCTTCTTTAAACATGCAGGCCAATCCAGATTACAAGGGTGTATGCCACATTGCGCTGGCACAAGAAGGCCATTGCAGACCTGGAGAGGTTTATAGTGTTTTAAAATAGTCATATCAAATTTGGTTCATGATCTATATCGTATTATGTTCTAAAGGCTTCAACTGTACAGGTTTTACTTGGCACAGACTCACACACATGTACTGCTGGTGCTTTTGGGCAATTTGCTACTGGAATTGGCAACACTGATGCAGGTTTTGTAATGGGAACAGGGAAGATTTTATTGAAGGTCTGAAAAGTCTCCATTTTGATGTTCATGAATGTTTTCAATAAACCATATGATCTGGGAAGATTCTACAGAAGATCTGGAATAGCTTACTTTGGTTGTTAACATTAGTAACTGTCATCTTTGTCAATCGAGAATGAATGATTATGAGTGTGAAGTATTGGGAGACTATGCTGGAATTACTTGAGTTTTGGAAATGCAGTTAAAAGCATATATTTGTCTTTTCTCACTAGAACTATTATTGTTCAAATTCATAGTTCACTCTCCATTAAGCCTTCTCTTGGTACTTTGATCATGTTGTATCAATTACATGATAATTCCTTTAACTGTTAATGGCTATAATTTCAGGTTCCTCCTACCCTAAGGTTTATACTAGATGGAGAAATGCCGAACTATTTGCTTGCCAAAGATTTAATTTTGCAAGTAAGTTAAATTACTCTTACCTTTGGTTGAGTCCTTGATAGTGGCTAGTTGCCTTCTGGATCAAAGGGCAATTTATCTATCTTTTTCTTTAAGAATTTGTTTTTCTCACTTTGCTCTTGTCATCCAGATTATTGGTGAAATAACTGTTGCTGGTGCAACATATAAATCCATGGAATTCGTTGGCTCTACTATTGAAGGACTAAATGTAAGTGCTACAACATACTACATTTTATGAATTTATTTGATAACAATTGATTTATGATAATTTTGCTTAAGATGGAGGAGAGGATGACCTTATGCAACATGGTTGTTGAAGCTGGGGGAAAAAATGGGGTTGTTCCTGCTGATGAAACTACATTCAAGTACCTTGAGGTATGAATGTCATTCTTGCTATGATGTGAATGTGTCCGGTCAATGTTTAGTTAGTATGTGCTAGACATACTTGTTTAGATTGCAGTTCTTATAGTTCTATGTTTTTAAAGATAGATATACATTTGAACAGGCCTCCATAGTTTGTGCAATTATGTGAGCTGTTTGCCTGATATAAATATTGCATTACCTTTACCTGTTTCAGGATAAAACTTCCAAGAATTTTGAGCCAGTGTATAGTGATGATAATGCCAGGTAATTGTGAATTTAACTTTGTGGTAATTTCCTCCTTCCATAGAGGTTCCATCGGTGTGTCATTCATCTTGAAAGAATCCTGTTTATGACTTATTTTTAACTTAATTCTGATGCTGCTTTCAATTGGTAAATGATTCTGATAACCAAACAAAATTATCCCCAAGAACTATTAATGACGATTGTAATTTATAATTAGAGTTAGAGATGTATACTTTGATCTACTGATACCATTTTTCCTAAAGCATCTAATGGGATAAGGCATTAATAATATAGTGCCCAAGAATTTTATCATAGACTTTTTTTTCTCAACCTCATTAGTCATTTACAAGTAATTAAGGTGTTGGAAGTCATGGGACTTGGAGAGAGTTATGAATTTGAGTAGATCCCTGCATGTTTTGTTTTGTTGTAGAAGACTACCATGCATCTTCCTTCCAAGCAGACAATCTTACATCAGTTGCCAGTTTTATCCTTTTATTGTTTGAATTTGAGTTTTTGTTCCTAAAAAATTCACTTGTCATAATTGTGCCCATTCTTCACTTTTCCACCATGATATTCTTACATGGTTCTGGAAGTAACAACTGCTTTTTGTATATTATTATGTTTTGATGTTAATCCTGTCAGGCTAATTAAGACAAATAACTTTCGTTCGGTCAATCTCCAAGATCTTATTTGTTTATTAAATTATAATCTATCTTGCAGATTTATTCAAGAATATAGAATTGATGTGTCCAAGTTGGAACCACTGGTTGCAAAGGTGTGTAAACATTTTACTGAATCATTCTTTTTGATTCTCGTGGTTATTTTACATTTAGAGTCCCACCTTCAACAACATGAAGCATAATTTTTATCCTCGAGTACTGTCATGCTAACTAGTTTCCTTGACTCTCTGTTCTAATATCCAGCCACATTCTCCTGATAATCGTGCTCTAGCAAGAGAGTGCAAGGATGTCAAAATTGACAGGGTCTACATAGGCTCTTGTACTGGCGGAAAGACGGAGGATTTTTTTGCTGCTGCAAAGGTGTTCCTAGCTTCGGTAAGGGGCTTTGTTTCTTTTTCATTTTATTGATTTTAGTTTGTCTTGAAGGATATCTTCTGTCTGCTGAAAAGGATGATTAGACAATGCTGTAGTTCATTCAGATTTGCACATTTGATTCTGCATTCTGCTTCCAGCAGTTGATTTATAAATTTAGTTACATGACTGATTATATCACAATGCATATTAAGACGTGCTCAATAGTAACCTGAAATTCGCTCATGTTTTGCGTTGATATCTTTCAAGTAAGCTCTTTCTTGATGTCTTGTAATTTTGATTTGAAACTCCCAAGCTTATGCAGATCAAGGATTCAAGTACCAAATGGTATCGACCTTACAAACTGGTACTTGTTGATCCGACCTCATATGGGTACATGGTATGCTGATGATATTGAAGTATTAGTATACTGTACTGTATGATGTTAGGGCTAATTACAGATTACCCCGGTAGTTAGCTATCTTTAGCATCTCGGCCCCTACGTTTTAAAAAGTTACATTGGCATCCTTATAGTTATGAAAGTGAAACATTTAGATCCAATTATCCTAACGATATTGGTTTTACTAACAGAAACATGAAAACAAAGGGTAAAAAAATAGTTTTAACGTTCCAATTGGTGGTGGTAGACAGCGACATTGCTGGGAGTTGCAGGTAGCTATTGTGGATGAAAAGAGTGATGACGAGAGGTGAGAGACACTCTGCATCTGCATCAGTGCCGACACAGTTACCGAGTAATGAAATGGCCACCGATGCAGATGCAGAGCGACACCGCTTTGCATCTACGTTGGCGTCGACGTAGTTGTTGAGCTGCGCCACTCGACATCTGCATCGGCGGCCCTTTCATCACTTGGCAACTGCGACGATGCCGACGCAGATGCAGAGTGACCCTCACCTCTTGTTGTCGTTTTCTTCATCCACAACAACCACCCGCGGCCCCTAACAGTATCATCGTCCACCATCACCAACTAGAATGTTAAAATTATCTTTTTGCCCTTTGTTTTCTTGTTTTTGTTGGTAAAACCGATGACGTTAGGATAAATGGACTTAGATGTTTCACTTTTGTAACTATGGGGATGCCAATATAATCTTTTAAAGTGTAGGGACCGGTATGTTAAAGATAGCTAACTAAAGAGGGTATCTGTAATTAGCTCATGATGTTACTATGCTGTGTGACAATGGACTGGTCTTCGGTAGGGAAGATACTTGAATCCTCAAAGCAGATTTCCTTGTGGCTTACGCATAAAATGAGTCTCATTTATCTTCTGTATCCAAGAAGTGGCCAGATTTTAGAGTTGAACATGTATGTTTGGTTTGCTAAGAGAAGTTTTGTGGATGCCACTCCTTTATAATAGATCCAGGACTAGTGAGTCACAAATTTGCCAGTTTTGTTCGACTCGCCAATACTGATTAGTCCCTACCAAACAGTTTAACCAAAAAAATGAGAGAGTATGATTGCTAGTTAGTTTTGTTGGTAAAGGCCTTGGTTCTGATAGCAAGGTCTGGGATTAAATCCTGCCTTCTCCAATTACCTTGTCAAAAAGTAAACAAAGGGGTAAACTAAAAAATTAAGAAAGCAAAACTTTTTGTTATGATCAGGTCATCAATGTGTTGGATAGCCCACAGTATGAGAATTCTGCACTTAAACAGTATTCTTAAAAAGGGATGACTGGGATGGTAGTTTACTATTAACAGCCGAGATGTTGTATAATGTTCCAGAGTATCTAGTAAAACTTGTGTTTAATTTAGCTTACTACAAACAACTATTCTATTAAATTCAAGGGAAGATAATTTAAATGTGATTGTATTGGCTTGTAGGTATCTAATTGAAGGGCAAGCTTTGACCTAGATCTTATCTTATCTTCAGGGAATGGATATCTTGTCCTTAACAAGAAGCATGAGTGGGAGTCTGGACTTGCTATGGATTATTGATACATGTTGAAACATAATAAACCATAGGTTCGGAACAACAGTAGAGTTTTGTTTCACAATATATAGAATATCAAATTGTTATCAGTTTCAATAACAACAAAGTCAGGACCTTCATGGCATTTCTTTAGACTCTAGATGTACAAACCTTTGAAAAATCAATTCCTGTCTCTGATCTATTTGACTTCAATGATTCCAAAACATAGCAAACATGCGATATATATTCCTTGTATAAACTACTTTCTGAAGCACTAACCATGATCACCATAAAAAATTAGCATCAATATTTGTGTTTGGAGGACATCAATATTTGTGATTGTATTCTACTCATATGATTGGTTGTTATAAGTTTTATATATAATGAATGATCTTAGATGGCCTAATATCAAAGAAAATTGAAAATAAGCAATTACTAGTTGCTGTTGCATTCTGTCATGTCCTATGCATGTTGTGTCTGTCCATACATATTTCGAGTTCATTTTGGATCACCTTTCTTGTAGTTCGAATTTTCTTTGTTTATCTGAAACATCAGATTAGCTGAGGGAGCATATTAGAACCTGTCTCCTGAAGTTTGAAGATTGTCCATGCATTTTGTCATGATTATTTTATCTGTAACATTTATAGCTGATTTGCACAAGTAAAGTGATGATTCTGTTGTTTATGACCAGGGGAAAAAGGTTAAAGTTCCCACTTTTCTTGTTCCTGCCACACAAAAGGTAGTAGCAAAACATGATGTCCGATTGAATCTGTGTAAACTACCTACAAATCAATGAGTTCATCATCAACTTCTGTAGGTATGGATGGATATATATAGCCTCCCGGTACCAGGATCAGGTGGGAAGACCTGTTCTCAGATATTCGAGGAGGCTGGTTGTGATGTTCCAGCTAGCCCTAGTTGTGGGGCTTGCTTGGGCGGCCCTCGCGACACTTATGCGCGGATGAACGAGCCACAGGCAAGTTACAGCGGTTTCATGCTGCATATCGATCTCCTCTTAGAAATCATTGGGTTTGTTTGATCAGATCTTGATTGCATCTCGGTCTTTGATCCAATTGCTCTTTTGTCTCTTTCAGGTGTGTGTTTCCACCACAAACAGGAACTTTCCTGGCAGAATGGGTCACAGAGAAGGCCAAATATATTTGGCTTCACCATATACTGCAGCTGCTTCAGCTTTGACAGGATATGTTGCTGATCCCAGGGACTTTCTCCTGTAAAAGGAATGATATCGTTTGTTTGTTTCCATCATCATAGAGTCTGTTTGATGATATATCATGTGGTGTCTCATCCAGTATGTAACATTAGAGAAACAAGTATTTTGAACAGAGCAATCATGGAAGTCATGACAGTCACCTCTACATTTATGTGAAGTCAATGATTTTGCTATTTATGCCTCCAAATTTATGTTTCATTTTCTTATATATCCTTTCAAATTTGGAGTTTTATGAATATATGTTCAAAATCAGGAACTTGAAAACATGTCCTTGCAGTTTATTCTTTGGAAATTGATATGGTATAGGCTTCCTACCTTATCTTACCTTTGGATTTCTTCAGTGTCAATATACTATACTTCTGGAAATATACTATGAACTATCAAGATGTTTATCAATTAAGTTAGATCTTTGATTCATATGTTACTTATCATTTTACCTTAAATGAGCAAATATTTTAATTAAGAAAAATAATTCTATCATGTTATTTTTTATCAATTTCATCGACAATGATGAAATATACTATTATTAATCTACTATTTAATTATATTAGTAAATTTTCAATTTATATGTTCTAACGCTTATAATAAAATGCTCGTTCATGAAATCATACACTGTATCTAATCTTATAATTAAAAGAGATAAGATTTATTTGTCTTCATGAAATCTTATATTTTTATAAAATTTTATATTAATCGTTACAGTGTTTAGATAACAATAATAATAATAATAAATGCGTAATATAAATTAAAGATTTAAGGATCAATTTTGGTTGTGTATATTTAACCGTTTAAACGGTGCCTTCATTCGACCGTTGCCTCTGCCCACCCTCTTGACATCACCGTCCTCGGCCTCCTCCGCCCGCTAACCGCTGACCCGAGTGCACCCGATCCTTGGACCACATCCACTCTCCTCGTCTCCGGCGTCACCAGTTATTCCTTCCTTGCTGCCGAGGCCGCCGTGCTTCTGCTTGTCTCTGTTGCTTCTCCCATCGCCTTTCAAGCCGTTAAGCAGATCCAACGCGTCCAAAGTGATCAACACCATCACCTCTTCGATGCACAGAGCACGCGTTCCAATTTGGTCTTAGTCGTGCATAAGTTTATGGTGGTTGATTTTGATGGTGCTTTTCCTGACAGATACGCCTTCCCGGTTTTGTTCTCTTTATGTAGAATGCTTGTTCTTGTGCGTACGGTCCGTGGGGAATACATCGAAGCAGGGCTTCTGTTTGATGAAATGCTCATCAGAGACGTGGTCTCCTGGGTCGGTTGGTCTCGGGGTATATGAAAGGTGGGTTATTTGGTATGCCACTGGAATTGATAGCTTTGAAGGACGTGGAGCAGGACGATGTGACTCTGGTTAGCATCCTTGACATCTGTGGGACATTGGTTAGCATTCTGGGCATGTGCTTGAGGTGCAAGAGTTTTTATGAGCTTTCTGAGAGGCATAGTCCCATGGACTAGTTTTATAAGTGGGATAGTGCAATGCAAGCATCCAGAAGAAGCAATGAATGGCTAAAGTAAAGTGGAGCTCAAGAATTTTATGTAATTACTTGGTGCAAATTTTTTATAAGGGAGTTGTTAGGCTAGCCATTCTTGATGCATATGAGCGTTGGATCATGAAGAGACATGTACAGAAAGTTTGCATAGTTAAGATGAGACTGTTGCAGTGGAACTCTATTGATAAATGACTTTCAGAACAACAATTCTGGTTCTCATGCAATTTCAGATGCTAATGCTATGTTTTTTTGATAAATGATTGGACTTAAAAAATAGATGGAATGATTTTTGTCTACTAGAAATAATATCGTGCTTAAAATAATCATGGGACTTCACCATCAATTTGCACACACAAAGTTTATGATGTACACACGAAGTAGGTAGGAAAGCTTCACATTACACATCTTATCATGCGTAGGATAATATGTCATCACTAATTTCAACTTTTTGCATGGTGCAGCATAGGTCTCTCTTAGTCAGAATTGAGTAACTCCATAACTGTTGCAGTTTAAAGAAGACCATCACATCCATCCGCTGACGGCTTGGTACCTTTCAAGCAAGATAAGGTTTATGAGCCCCTGTATGGATTTTTAATGATTTTTTGTGTTATTTCTTAATACAAACACTCCAAAAGGTCAGTTTGCTTTTTGATATCTTTTTCTTTATAGGACTCTGATAAATGGAGTTGACATTAATTTGTATGTTTTGCCAATGTCTCAGTGCTTCTGGATTAAATTTTCTTTTTCTTCCTTCTAGATTAAGTTGAACAATTACAGATCAGAGCTCAGCTAATTTCTCTTAATTTTAGAACTAATTCTATTTTACAGAAGTATTTGTAGAGGAAACATTTGTGGCTTTCAAATTTAAGGAACTTAAGTATGAACAAAATCAAATGCAAGTAAAAGCTCATTGAGGATGTATTTTAGGAGATTGTATTATGAGAGCATTTGTGATTGTGACAGAAGAAATGAAGGTTGTGATTGAAGGGTTGAACTGACCAATAAATCGGTGCCATTACTGATCCTAACAGAACTAGGCTTTATTCAATTTTCTAACTACTGTGCTGGTCTCTCTACATGACTTCATGACAGGAAGGGCTGAAGTGACCTAGAAATTGTTAAGGCCAGTAAAGAGGTGCTAATAACTGAATTACCATCAAGCGATCTGGGATATGTCAATTGGTATTTGGTATCATCAAGATCCTTTCAGATCCCCAAAAACAATGTGCAGTTCCAAATGATGATTCCTTGGAAGTTTAGGCAGGTGTTTTATATATATATATATATATATATATATATATATGTATTTATTTATATATATATTTATTTGTTTATCTGATATACCTTCTTCCACCACATCCATTCTCCCTCTGGCAGTTGAAGAACATTGCAGCTACAGGATCCCCAAGGTTAAAAGCTGCTGCAAAATCCCGCGTGTTGAAGTTCTGTCTCCATCCAGGTGCATACATGGTTTGGCAGACAGATTGCCGGAACAGAATGAACACGAAGCGATGGATCCCAGCAGTTGGCCGTGGGCTCTCATAGGAGACAATCTCATTGCCTAAAACACATGGTCAGAATTCATTGCAGTTTTTACTTGTAGAAGTTATACCCTCATAGAGCTTTATACTTAACATAGTGTACATATCCTTCCAAATATTTGGACATTGCATGTATTATATTATTTATTACTTAAAATATTTAAAAAATCATATATGCAACTGCCGTTAACACTAGTTGAAGAAAGATATATTTTTTTAGAATATTGAATTTTGAAGTAGCTTAAATATTTTTGATACTTTCTTTAAGAAGCTACTTATTTTTGGAATATATGAAATAATTTTGAAGGGTATTAATGTCACTTGGAGCTTCAACATTATTATATTAGTTTTGACAGAACCTCTAAACCTTATAATGAAATTTATTCGAAAATTGAAACATGATTTGCGATTATTTTTTAAACACAATGCTGGTGTAAATGAACTCAATATGGCATAAGATCATTAGTGTAGCTTTTGAGTGGGTTGATCTTAAAAGATCAGCCATTATTCCATTTCAAGGTAGAGCATCTTACTTTGCAAATTAATGCTTATATTTGCAAATAATAAACTAGCCATTTTATTAATGAGTCATTTAATTACAAATAACTCCCGTATTACATGTCATATTGTGAGTAGTGAGCATTGCGTTTTCTCTAGAAAAAAATATGACCGAGTTATGAGGTTTGTGTTAATGCTTATTTGTTAATGAAAAAGTTTATGGTGGTTTTCTCACTCACCATAGCTTGCATTTGATGTTTCTGGGATATCTGTCACCAACCTAGCAGACAACAAAAGAATGATTATTATATCCTAATTCTCACCATATTTATATGAGAGAATTACTTGCAATCGTAACATGTATATCTTACCAGTGCAGGTACTCTCTTTTTGTTGGATTGCTAGGGCTTGGTGCATCAGGGTCCACCATCACCTTATTATATCATGATCGTTAGGAAATAGCAAGACTGTTTATGACAAGATACATCAGAAAAGTAATGTTGTACTTGATCTTAGGATCTGCTAACTCAATGTAATGTGATACTGACATGAAGAAGAAGCGATCATGTAGCAAAACTCATCCTTCTACTACTAGTGAAGCAGACATTACCAACTATTCTTAGTTAGATTGGATTCTGTTCATTATCAACCCACATGGATTGACCATGGTAAAGAATTAGGGTTGCTGATAGGTGTTTCCTAGAACCAAGATTTCCCTTTTCTACTTATAAGTTGATATGCTTTCTGTGTCTCTGGCCGTTGTCTTGTCCTTGGTCTTTTAGCCAACAAAGTTGAAAAAGTGAGGATTTATTCCCATGGACTGATAAAGTCAAACAGACTTATCAATCCAAAGAAGAAAAGGCCTGAACAGTGATTGCAAACTCCAATGAAGATTCTTTGACTGCTGTCCTTGCCACAGAAAGAAAACATTAAATCTTTACCAGGGTTGGGCTAACTCTAGCTTGTTGTTCCAATTGGATTAGATTTAGTTGGAATTGGACACATGCAACTCTAACACATTTCACTGTTGATCTTGATAGACTCCACAGATTAAACTCAATTGGTACTTACAAGAGTGTAAAGGATCCTCGAGTTGCGTCCTTTGATCTCGACTCTTGGCTCAACCGCAACCATTGATGGTTTGAGCTCACACCCATTGGTCAGCTCCTTGTTGCCATAGGACACCCTCATCGTTGCCGACCTGACAAATGGGTCCAGCACGTCACCTACGACGTTGCCGACGACAAGTGGGTCCCTCGACATGGTCAACCAGAATGGACTAACTACCACCACGGTTGCAACAAGAGAGCGAGTGTTGTTGAACTAGCTGGGGAGCTCAGTTGGGCCTTGGCAGTGGCAGGGTGATGATCCATTTATATAGGAGGAGCCTAGTAATGGTCCAAGAATCTGGTTATAATCAAATTATAATCTATCCATTTATATGGATAGCTGTGGATGCAATTATTTTAAGAGGATCCACCCCATGGGCCTCCACAAGGGATAATGGGAGTGGGGATGGGGCATGACACCATTGTGAATAAAATCATCTGGCAGAGTTATTCTCCAGATCTGGATACTCTTGAAGGGGAGTGAGAGATGATGCCAATGGAGAGGAGGTGGATTGCCTTTTGTCTGCCTGCCTTTAAATACCTTTAAATGGCTCCTCGGGGATCCACCCGGCCATGGCGGTCGTCCCCGGTCTCAAATAAAGGGGAGTGAGCTCCTTTGGCAAGTAAGAATCTGATAGCTTTTGCTTTGGGGGGGATTCTTTCGACCTACCAAGTGTTTTATAGTTTGAGACCATGGCAAATGACTTCAGGTCAAGCATGACATTCCATTTAATGGTGTAGTAAAGAGGATGAATCTATGCAGCAATGTTGAATTGTGACTAAAAAGAGATCATGAGTGAACCAGGGCGGGAAGATGCTTTTCTTGCAGGATTGTGGTTCTCAGAACATGAACATGTTTTTTGGGCTTGGGTTAGTGACTGTAAACTGTATGAGTACACAAGGAGAATGATCAATTCTTGCTGAACAACAGTGTAAGTTGAGAAAAAATTGTATAAAGAAATCCCTATTCATTTTACACTCTTGGAAAGATCCTTTTAAGAAGTGTCATGTGGGTGTAGGACAGTGTAAAAAAGCTTAGGATGAGAGGTGGGTTGTATCTTTTCTGATTTGGGGTGGACATTATGTGATGTCTTATTTTGTTTTGGGGAATGCATTCATCATTTCTAAATAAATCGTGTAAAACTGTCGCTTTCTCTTAGGAGAAGAATTATGCAAAAGTTTCTACAGGTTAGTATTCTCAGACGTAAAAGTATATCTGAAATCAACCACACACAAGAGAGAGAGATGAAATCCATTAAAGGAAAAAGATCATGGTTTGGCCATTCTGAGGTGCTTGAAAACTGCGGGCATGCCACCAGTACCAGTTCGAAATGCTCTTTTTCCATACATTCTCTATATTCTCTCTGCCAATGGAAGCTCCTTTGAACTTGTATTTTCTTAAGCTGGATAATCATCTGGTTTGTTCTCAGGTGGTTTAACTGCTTACGAGCAAATAAATGTTGGATGGTCAACAAATTTTTCAAGGAATGGACTTGATATATCAAGCTCATTTAAAATCTTTGAATATATTCTTGAGTCACATGTTATTTATGATTGTTGTCACTTCATCCTTGTTCAACATGCAATGGCAGGTGATCTATGTTTCCCATTTTCCATTCAAGGCCAAACATTACCAACTGTCAATCTAATAGAAAGAGAATTATATGTCAGCTTCCAAGGTAACTGCTATACAATTAACAACTTGTTTTTTTTGGTCAATATAGTTCAAATTTTAACAAAAAAGAAATGGATTGCAGGTTTATGTACCATCAAAGACATCTGAGATCTGTGGAAGTAAAGAATGGCTTGAACAAGCTTTCGATCAAACATATTCTCTGGTAATCCACCTAACTGAGATGTATTAACTCTAGAGCTAGAAGTAATTTATGAACCATAAAACAAGTTGTTGAATGTGTTGGATTGCCCTCTCAATATATATTAAGTTCACAAATGGAAAATAGATTATTTCTGCATAGAGTATGAAGTGAGCATCCCATCAATGCGGAGTCCGAGGAGGGTTAGTGTACACAGAGATTATTTCTTTATAAGGTAAAGTAAAAGGAAAAAAAACACAATACTTTAGCAATATAAGCCAATCACAGACTAATGAAAAGTAAAATATATTTTGAAAACACAAGGAAGAAAGTGAAGATATAGCATGATGACCTTCAAAATTAATATTGAGAGTGTGGTTGGAGAGGCATTCTTGAGCATGGCCTGACCTAATATTACTTGTGTTCTTGTTGCAATTTTTTTATATATGATTATTTATCTGTTTATCATATTTTTTTAATAATTATCAACACATGCTAATATTTTTTAAAAAATCCAAGCTAACACTTTGCAATCTAACTGTTCAGATACTTATGGAAAATTATAGAACATCAGTTTTATCAGGTATCACATTTAGGCATCTAATATGATGGTTTTCAAAAATAATAAAATAAATAAAAATAGAATTAGTCATGAATAATTAAAGTCCTTTCTATAGCAGAACTCCATATTACCAAATCCTGTCTATAGAATGATTCTATAATTCCAAATCAATTAAATTTAATAAAACCATAATTTTAAAAATTACATAAAAAAGAAAATAAATATGATTAATTAGAGTCATTTCTGTAGGACTCTGTGTTACCGAAGTCTTGTTTATAGAAGGACCAAACAAGTTAGCTGCAGAAGCTTCTATCTTAGAAAGTTAGAAAGTTAAACAACTGGGATTTATAAAAATATATTATATATCTTTACTTCTATTAAGTGTTAGATATTATTTATATAATTATTTAAAAAAAATAAAAAAAAAGCTTTTGTGAGTTTTTAAAATTATTCTTTAATTTTAGAAGGTTTTCTTGATTTTCTAGATCACTTAATAGAGAAGTTCTTCGTACTCTTCCAAGCAACTTTGGAATGGGAAGAAAACTGAACAATTGAATCACATATTGATGAGCATTGAGAATTTAATTTATGCTAAAATATAAACCAAGGAAGTAGATCAATCTTCTCTACTTTTAAGACCAATTTATGCTAAAATTGGTGGGAGTCTCGTGTACCTTTTAGAAAGAAAACATGGGAATAAGGATGAGCATTTGTTGAATGAGTCACCAAAGTGTCACCAACGAACTTTCTATTCTAAATCTTCCGATTCCTGTCCCACTTCCAATTCTAAATAAGGATGGATGAGCAACTTATGCATTCTGGAACTACTTGTCACCAATATATTCTCAAATTACTTCACTTCAATCTTAAATAACTCAATTTAGGCTCAGGAATGACTTGTATCAGAGTCAGCTAGAAGAAACCTAAAGCTTAAACCAAGTTAAGATATGCTTACTTGGGTATGTGCTCATTATCAAACTTGAGGCATTTATCCTACTCAGATATGACAAGAATCAGTTTGGATTGGCTTCATCAAATGACAAGACTTCATCAGATGCAACTGGGATGGTTTTTGTTGAATTCATGCATCAAAGGTGCAAGGAAGGTGAAGCAAAAAAAAGGTTTGTTGTGTGCTTAGTTTATATCAGTGGGTTTCACCAAACTCCGTGGCGGCAGAATCATATATTGTAGCTGGATGAAAAGATGTTACATGGGAGCAAAAGAGAATCCATCAGTTGTTCTCTAGGAAATCTTAGAAAGATATAGTGATCAAGAATAAAGGAGGTGATTGCATGGGCATCAGCTCACAATCATCAAAAAGACAGATGATCCGCTAAAGCCTTGAGCTGCGGAGAATAATATTCCTGACTTGTTCTACCTAGCTTTCTTAACTTAGATTAGATGCAGTTAATCAGGTTTAGTGGGTCTTTGCATGTGTAGTTTATTCATGAGTTGCTGTGTCATGCATATGATTGGATCTACAGGTCTATATCATCTACAGATCTACTAGCTTTACTGTTTCTTCCACAACAGTAATGCTCAGTGATTCCTTTTTTGGCTGTCATAGAAACCTTTAACTAGCCTAGGAAGTGTTATATCAGATTATTCCAGGTATTTAGCTATCAAAAAGCTGGTTTACGAGTTTTCTTAGCTTCCTACAATGAGTAATGTTCTCATTTTTTCCTGCAGCAATCAACAGCTAGTCATGATGTGCAAACCCTAGCTATGAGATGCTTGGGATATCCCAAGCTGATATGCTGAGATAGCATTTTATTGGACTTGCTGTTATAACTATCAAAACCAGCATCCACAGAAGGATTATATTCCTTTGGCTTCTATTTTATTGTAGAATCTGCACTGTAATCAGAGGACAAGATGCAATCTTAGTAGGCAATAAATACATAGGTGCTCTTAGGATTGTTGACTAGATGATATATTCTCAAGGAACATTACTACACCAAAAAGTATACAAAAGCAGCCAGATGTTGATTCTCCAAACAGAGCATATCAAGACTAAAGCAATGGAAGCCCAGACTAAAACCAAACTCTTGCTTGCTTACTTGTGAGTTTGCCCTACAATTTCTCTGTGAAAGTACAATTGACAAGAATTCCATTTACTTGTGTATATACTTCACATGTGAGCTGCACCACCATTTTAACATAAACTATGTTCTTTCTCAGCAGATCCTTGTTTGAAAAGATTGAAATATTGGAGGCAACTGCAATGTGGCTGAAACAAATATATATTCTTCCCACATAAAAGTTTCAGAGCTGCAACAGCTAATTTAGTATTCCATCACAAGCTTGTCAGTGTATGTAGCAGATGATAATTGGAATCAAGAGGCAACCTTATGCCTTGTTTATGTTGCAGTCACCTTGACACTAACTTTCTTTTACTATCGCTGGAGGATGCTATAACAATTTTGTGCTTGAGGAAGCTCTACCATTGATTTGTATCACAACTCATCAGCAGGGCATTTCTCATGAACTTCTCGATCAAACTACTAGTAGAAGAGATATTTTGGTTGTTCTATTGTGGAAGAACAGCCACAGAGCTAAATGTAAGACTAATATATCAGAAGATTGCAGACAGGGATTATATCCATTTTTGAGTTGAAGGAATAATGGTTTTCCACATTACAAATGGGTTTCCAATTCTTTTTCTCCTTGGAGTTGATGTTGCTATGATAGCTGTTGTGCAAAGTCATTTTCATTGTCAATTGCCACATTTCAGAACTCCATCAACTCACATCTATTTATGGGCAATGGGGCCCAAAACTATTCAAACAACCGAGTCCAGGAACTGATGCAGGATACATCCACACAAACCCTAACTGGAGTTGGTTCTCCTGTGGCTAAGAACACCATGCATTTCTTAGCCTGTAAGCAAGATTGACATCCTCACATGTTACAATTCTTGGAGTCATGCATGGAATTAACACCCAACGCTTTGGTTAAACCTCGGAAGCCTTAATGTCGTAGTGACCAAGGTATGCAATACTGAATTATACCACCCGGTATGGGTGGTACGTATCGATCCGACGGCATACCGGTACGTGGACCGTTCGGTACCACTACAGTACTACAGTAATGAAAAAAAAAAATTGTTCGGTACACCAGGGTGTACCGCTCGGTACACTGATACCGTATCGTACCAAGCCCAAGTCGAAACGTCGGTACGACGAACCTTAATGAATGGAGTAATACATAAACATACATAAACATCATGCCTCATATGCCGACAGTAATACATAAACATACATATACAGTACGATACGGTACGACGAACCTTAATGACAATATACATAAACATCATGCCTCATATGCCGACAGTAATACCAAACCAAATACGATGAATGGAGTCTTGAGTTAAGCCTCGATAATCGTAATGGCCTTCGAATCCTCTAATCCCTTTTTTGGTTGGTTGGTTGGTTTTTGGTAAATGACAAGGGGTGAGGTTAGAACTCGATCCTTGAACCTTACTACAACTCATGTCATGACAATTCGAGTTACTCCTACAGCATATGCTCGTAGAGGAGGCATTAGGATCAACTTCTGATTAGTGAGTTCTTGCTATTAATCACAGTTACTAAACAAAAATGAGCACCAAAGAAAGAAAGAAACAAAAAAACATTAAAGAAATGTATGACAAAGAAGAAAAGGATGAAATGAGATAAAGTTCATAAGCTTAATATAATTCTAAATAGTCGAAACCGTATAAAGGATTGGGTTAATCGAGATTCGGAGAATACAATATCAGAGAACCGAAGCTGAGTTGGCCATATCTACGTGAACAGTCAGCAGGTGTTGGGGATGTTTGGATTCTGGTAAGATTCTACATATCTTTCCTTCAATCGCGGTCGATATCGTTCCGGAAGTTGGATCAAACAGCTGCTCCCTGTTGATGTCTTCTCGTTTTGCCGATCTTTACATATCTCATCATCAACTCGGTGTCTCTTCTTTGCTGCTTTCCTGTGCTCCAATGGAGGGCCTCAAAAAATACGGTTTGAAGGTGGTGCCATTTTCTCTTTCCTTCTCATTATGATGCTTTTGATTTCCTTTTCTGTAATTTGTTCGGTGAGTCGGTAGAATTTTGTGTGATGGATTTGACTGATGTTGGACTCGTTGCAGATCCATGTGCCCGTTCGTGCCTTGCGTTCTCTTGTTGGGAACTTGAAGGAGAGATACAGGAGAGAGAGGAGGAGTACAAGGATCTACAGGTGGTTTTCGTGTGCCAGAAACACGAGGAAGAAGGACTCTCTTCCTCGCACCGAGAACGAGTTCCAGGAAGAACCGAAGCAGCAGAAGAAGAAAAAGGATGATGATGATGGTATGTTGATTTCTGTGGACTTCGAATCTGATGTTGAGTATAATTTAGTGTCGGCTTGATGCTGTGGTTCTTCTCGTTCTTGCTGTCTTTGATTCCTTTCTTATCCATATGATCTCTCTTCAAATCTCTTAGATCACTTTAATGACATTATTAATTTATAGGAAAGATAAAAGGCTTTTAGGACCAGTATCCAATATTAAAGAGTTTAAGCTACCAATAATAGCTGAATTAGAGATTAATTTGGCCCCAGAATTAAGAATATGATGTATAAAAATAATACAATGTTTTTGGATTGTATCAGATCAGTATACGGTATGCAAGGTTTGCAACACCGTCTCGTACGACACAGTACGAGCAATATATACCTGTTTATGGACTCGGGTATACGTATCCCGATACGGTTGGTATAGTATCGGATAATGCAAGCTCTATATCGGGTAATCTTTTCTAATTTTTATAATATTTTTAGTCTTTTTTCTAAGGATCGATATGTATTAAGTGTTGGCACACTAATACCGACCGATACGGTATCACTGTGAATTCTACAATCCAATAATAGCCAAAAATAAGATGAATTATATGGTTTGATGTCAGCTCTTGATCGGATTGATAAGTACCAATTGGTGCATACCAAATGCATTTGTATTCCTTCTCTTCATGGAATCATCGTACTACTGATCCTTTTCTCTTGTCTTAATTTTCTTCAGGCACAGAAGACTCTGTAGAGGCATCTTCTACGCCGAGAAGTAGTGAACTCGAAGACCATCCTCCGACTCCTATTGCTGCTGTGCCTGAACTATCTTTGCATGAACTGATGGAGAACACTGACAATTTTGGGTTAAGATCAATGGTTGGGGAAGGATCACATGCGAGAGTCTACTATGCAGTTCTAAACGGCAAAGAAATTGCAATCAAAAAGCTTGACATGCCACAGAAACATGAGACCAATTCTGGTTTCATGTCACAGGTGATTTGCTGCAATGATTAACAATATAAGTTGAGATACAATATTATCGGAGTTTGAATCTTCATCGTCGTATGAAAGATTCAAACTTGTCTATGTTGTGTTCTTACCATGCACTTCATCTCTCGATGTCAGCTCTCATTTGCATCGAGATTGAAGCACAGGAATTTTGTACAGTTGTTGGGGTATTATGTGGAGGGAAATCTGAGGCTGCTGGCTTATGAGTTTGCCGCCATGGGATCTCTGCAAGACATCTTGCACGGTCGGCATCTTCTTCTTCCTCCTCCTCTCATTTGCATGAGTTGGAAGCTTTGGCTGCACCTTCTTCTTCCTCCTCCTCCTCTCATTCGCATGATTCCATGTTGCAGGAAGGAGGGGTGCTCTGGGAACACAACAGAGGCCTTTTCTTGGGTGGGAACAGAGAGTGCGGATTGCGATTGATGCAGCAAAGGGATTGGAGTATCTCCATGAGATGGTTCAGCCACCTGTTGTGCATAGGAACATCAGATCCAGCAACATCCTCATATTTGATGACTGCAGAGCAAAGATTGCAGACTTCGATCTGCTAAACCAGGCTCCTGATATGGCTACACGCCTTCTCTCTTCGCGGGTTTTGGGAACCTTTGGCTATCATGCTCCTGAGTAATAGCTCAAAAATCTCTTTCGTTTTGGTTCTTCCTCTCATGGAGTTATACCATCTTCCTTGCTTTGATATCGTGATATAGATGAAGGAAGGTGAATTTTTTTGGAGTGATCAATGCATCAAAACGTAGGTGGGATGATATGTATTGAATTTGGCTTTATGGTGATCTTAATGATTCTGATAGACAATAAAAGTCACATAATCTCACGATGAATGAATGGATATTAGGATTCAGATTTATTTCTGAAGGAAGTTTTTAGGACATTCTTGCATCATTTTTAGTATCAGAAATTTATTGGACTTGTTCTCCTAGTAAAAAGCATAGGAGTAATAACATAAAAGCTCTTTCATTTGGTTCTTCCTTGGAATTTGGCTATCTTCCTTGCTTCAATCTTGTGAATGTAGAAATTCTATGCACTTGTTCTTTAGATATTAGATGATGACAGGTGAGACATTTAGAACAATCGATGCATCAGACCTTAGGTGGGATCACAAGTATTGACTTTGGCTGACAGTGGAGATGGAAGACAGCTTTGTGGTCAAATAATTTGTCTCCAGATTGGTGATCTTTATGATTTTTGATAGATAATCTTAAGAAAATTCATCACTAGAGAAACCACCAGCCTCTCTCACCATGAAGAGCTGATGATTCTGGATAGATGTTAGTATTCAAATTCCTTTCTGAAGAAGTTTGTAGGAGATTTTTGCATCCTTTTCGGCATGAGAATGTTGAGTTATTATAGCACAAAATCTTTCATTTGGTTCTTCCATGGAATTTGAGTCTCTTCCTTTCCTTAATCTTGTGCTGGTAGAAACTCTAATCCTTCTCTTTAGGTTGGGGTGATGACAAGTGAATTGTTCAGAGCAATTACTGCATCAAAACTTAGGTTGGATGACATGTATTGAATTTGGCTTGTGATGGATTAGTGCTTAATGACCATCAAACCAAAAGGGAAGATATGATCTTAATGATTCTGATACATAATTTGATTCATCATAAGAGTTTTTGAAGACTAACAAATGCTGATTTCTCCATCCATCATTTCTGAAGAAGCTGATAACTCTTTAGGAGCTTGTTTGTCCTGCTGGTAAAAACCATATGAGATGGTAATGTTCGATGTTGATGCAGGTATGCAATGACTGGTGAACTGACCCAGAAGAGTGATGTTTACAGTTTTGGAGTTGTGCTTTTAGAGCTTCTAACAGGGAGGAAGCCGGTGGATCATTCCATGCCTCGCGGTCAGCAGAGCCTTGTAACATGGGTGATTTCTTTGTCTTGCATCCCTCCCCCCTCCCCTTCTTCTTCTCATTTGACATGTTCTTCTTGCTTCCTGCATCCATATAATAGCATTGCCAATATGTCACACAACAAAGAAAGAAAACCAATGGTGTGTCATCATTCTTTTCTCCAAAACCATAAATGAGCAACTTCTTTACTACATACATAACTTGGAGAGACAATTAGCATGCCATTCTCTTCCTCCTCAGATGGTCACTAATCTTGCTTATTTTAGCCTCACAGTAGTCTTTCTTTACAAGTTGCAACCTAAAACCTCAGTTTGCCATTCAGAAAAATAGATGCACATTGAACTTTGTCCTTCTTCTGTTGAAGGCTTCAAAAGTTTGTTTAGCTTATTTGATAAGTGCTAATTTTTTTCCCTTCAATGTAGGCAACTCCAAGGTTGGGTGACAAGAATAAGGTCAAACAATGTGTTGATCCAAGGTTGAAGGGACTCTATCCACCTGCAGCAGCTGCACAGGTATAATATATATCCATGTGTGTCCTGTCATGCTTTTATATTGGTTAGATTCATTAAACAACATTGAATTGCACTATAAATTAGCTTCTCTCTTTTAGTCAAAAGTGAAAAAAGACTTAAGTTAGTATATAATAATTTGAAGTATATCACAAGAAAATTGGTTATATATTTTAGATCAGTGATTTAGTCTCAACAAAGTCAATAGATTATCCCATCTGATAGTATGCAAACATCACTGACCGATACCTTAAGCTGCATTTTCTTTTTCTCTTGGTTGTTTCAATCGATCTACTGCTTTGTAGGGGTCATCAATGAGATTTAGTTCTTTCTCAAGAAAAGTTGAACTAGATTATGAACTTCCTACAGGAGCTATCAGTTTGACTGGTTTCATTCTCTGCAGTTTGCACAAGTGGCAGCTGAGTGTGTGGAGTATGAAGCTGATCACAGGCCAGACATGACCTCTGTGGTCAAGAAACTTAGGAAGATTGCTGTCCAACTCTCGCTGCCATGATTTGTCATCGTTGAGCTTTTGTACCTGCACCCGCCAAGCTGAATTGAAGATGAACTTTATTTTTGAATTTGCTACATGATTGTTCTATACTATTTTATTTTATTTTATTTTATTTTTTTCTCTTCTCTTTCATGGTTGCCAATCACTTAATCTTTCATCTTAACTAAATCCTCTTCTGCTGCTTCATAGAACAACTATAGCTGTCCAGAAATAAAATTGTGTTTCACACAAATGAAAAAAAACAAGTATTGGCTTGAGGAATTATTTCCTCTCTTAGCATGTTTTAACAAGATAGAAATTACCTTTTTAACAAGTCTTAGTGTGCAATTAGTAATGCTTATTGTAGCATCTGAGTTGTGTGATCCAAACAATTTATGAGCTGCCATTTATTTCACTGCTAAATGTATTGCTTAGATAAGGCTTTTATATGATGTTGATATTGATATTTAGGAATGAGGATGATATTGTGGCAATACTTCAAACGGAAATAATATAGCGAGGCCTTAGATGATTCTGCTGATGAGCAGTTGAAGGAAAACAAGTTCTATAAAGGATCACTTGTACTGAATTAAAATGAAATAGTTTGTTTACATATGAAACTACTTTTGTAAAAAAGATTTATAGAAAACACTAGTAAAATTTTGCAATAATTTATTTCGGTGATGTATCCAAATAAAAACTCATTAGATATAAGGTTCAGTAGAGAGAACTCACATACTATAATTTGACGAAATTACATAGGTTTTGTGTGTGTGAATATATATATATATATATATATATATATATATATATATATATATATATATATATATATATATATCGTCGATACGCCCCATGTACACCCTAAAACCTTAAAAATACTTTCGTCTATCATGTCAAGGTGTACTGATCGGTATACCTCGGTACCGATCGATATACACAGAAATTGAGAACCCGCTCTTAACATAATTGTACTTGCATCAAAGAAGGAGCGCTTCAAGTATTCAATTAGAGTTGTTACTGTGAAACATCAATACGAAGATTCATCCAACACACAAGGTTGTAATTAGGACATCCAATATCAGTCACTGCTCAGATTCCCATCTCATGTTAAGAAATAAAAAAGATAGACTAAAGAATAAGGTTTAGCAAATGGGAGAAGATAGAAATGATTGAGCTAAAATGTAATGTACATTTGAGGTAGGCTTTTAGAAATCACTACCGAGTGCAGAAAAGTTCATTTCACAGCATGCTGACTTCCAAAGAAGGCAATAAATGCATGGCAGAAAGAGAGTCAGGACCATTGCTTCTGTTACACACTGGAGCAAGAAAACCAATATTTTCTCAAGTAATTTTAAGGCGATGTAGTGGTTCCAACTTCTGATTTCCATTGAAAACCTTGTAGATCCACGAACCAGCAAGAAAGATGTGAAGACCATGAGCAGAACACAAGACATATATCAATGTAACTGCAGTAATTAATCCATTAAAAGAATATAGAAATGTGCTTCCATATTTTCACGTAAACATAGCTGAAATAACAATATGTTGCTAGGAGAGGTCTATTTTTTGAATATCATGACTGATGTTTGATCAACCTGCTCGAGTTTCTTCATTTTGTATCCTCCACAATTATAAGCTATGACTGCTGACTTTGTTCATCAGATCACAATAAAATTTTCCAACAGAAGCCAAAAAAAAACTATTCTTGGTAGCTCATTTGTATTTTTTTTATCCACTCGGTAGCTCGTCTATGTTCTATAGGTCAATAAAAAAGAACTCTCCGAGTATACCTGTTACAAAAAGCCACTGCAAAGTGAATATGCTGAGCATCTCCAAATTTAATCCAAGTATCAACTGAGTTTTTAGTATAGATGCAAGCCACAATGAGTGCAGTAAGTGTTCAGCTTGATTCTGCTGAAATTTAACAAAGCAAACAATACTTAATTTTTCGATTCACATGATCATTCAACTTTAAAATAAGTTTTTCTTTTGCCAAGTTGTGCTTGATTCTACTGTTTTTGACTAGAATTAAGCATTAATTCTGGTGAAATGTCATCTCATGCTAAATGTGCCTAAACTATTATATGCTAGCAACATTTTCAACTCTATCCATATAAGAGAATACCTGTGCAAATGAATTGCCAAGTTATACCTGAGCTGGGTGTCAGATAGAAAGCACAAGATATAAAAAAAAAAGAAGAATTAACTTATCTGAACAAAATACACTAAGCTCTCGTTATGCAAAACTTTCAATCCATTTGCACTATTCATTTCCAAAGGTTGTTTCCTGTTTTTCAACACTAGAACCACCCACCTCATCCATGGACAACCAAAGTATATCTGTTAAGACCCCTGATTTGTTCGTCCTTCAAATTTTGCCTACTAAATTAAAAACTAACCTAGGAAACCCCAAAACAATGGATTCAGCTTAAAGCCTAGGCAGTAGTTTAGGTGCCTTGGCAGCAGGGACAACAAACTCAGCAGAACGTCATCTCATCCTTTCTTTTTTTTGGTGTCAACTAACACATTTGATGGGAGATGTTATAATTAGTATACTTAGAAAATATTATATAACATACCCTGACTCCTATGGCAGAAAGATGAATTTATAAAAGCACTTTATAAAGACATTGTAAATTAACCTGTCTCACATGCACAAAATACATAAGCGACACAGTATATGTGCTGCTTAAATTCATAACATGTTCATAGACGAATATAAGAAATTCATAAGAATGAATATGTACCATATTAAATATAACTTTGACCCTTTTACTACCAAGTTACTAGCCCAGGATATGGCTCCCATACAAACAGTGTTTTTGCACAAAACAAAGTTCACTTAAAAATTATGCTGTACTTATAAGTACTTAGCTCTACACATCCATATTCACAATCTACATAGCTAAAAGCAATTTAATAAGATAAGATGAATGAACTGCACCAATGGTGTTCAATTAATATTAATCCTTATCAAAACGCTTCGCTATTATTATCACATTAATATGCATCTTAGTTTTAATAAACACACCTTAATTATCATATGGTTAAGTTTTATAAGGATCGGAGTGATGCCTCAAACATGACATCAAATGGGCAAGAGAGGCTGTCTCTCATCATGTCCAATGTGGTGGCTGGCCTGAAAGAAAGCAGATATCATGCATAAGGATTTGCCAATTCATAATTAACCAATTGTGCTACATGTACAATTGTCTTACATCTTCAGCAGCACCAGCAGTCATGTCTATGAAAGAAGCTTCCTTTGACCTTAAAAACAGACACAAGAAAATTAGTAATTTATAGTAGTTTGAATTTTGAAAAGGTACTTTATCAGTAAACAAATGTAAATTAGTATGTTCAAAATCTGAAATTTCTTTATTAAAAAGCAATTCAAAGTCTGAGACCAAATCTTTAAACTGCAAAGTGAAGTTATTTCCAATAATTACTTTGTGGTTGGACCAACTTGTTAATAAAATATATTAAGACCATTTCCAATGAGAAACATATAAAAAAAATGATAAAATCAAATAAATAGGTGATTAGGATCTCTCGAGTGGTACTGTTGTTGTCAAGATCACTTCTGAGACAGAAAAGGTCAAAGAATTAAAAAATTGAAAGGATGTACCTTGGATGTTGATCTTCCATCATCTCTAATTTTCTAAGTGGTGTCTCATCTTTTACTTTCGCAATCGGAGAGAAGAACTGACAGAAAATGTGTCAAGATTTTCAAAGATACAAACACATGGAATAAATTTAAAACCTAAGCCTGGTAAATACCTGGTGCATAGATATAAAAACTATGGATAACCCCAAGATGAAGTTCATGGTCAATGTATGACCAAATAATGCAGCAGATGCGATGCCAGTAAAAGTTGTGGCAACAGTAGATGAATACTTCTTCAAGATTGTGTCTGCAAGCACCATTAGCACAGAAAGGTTAAGTCTGAAAAAAAAGGGGAAAAAACACGCCAAATATTTGCAAAAGAAAAAAAAGTACTTAGCAGTAAGTGAACGACAAAAAGCACATAGCAATATACCGGCATATTTGAAGAAGAATGATGAAAGTATGCCCTGTGCTGCATTGTTAAATATCAAAAACATCGTCGCCTTTGAGTGGCCTTCGAGGATATTAAAGCTATTAGGTCCTGTAAATGTTTAAAAAAGTGAAACAAAAAAAAAAAACAAATATCTCTGATCTCTAGTAAAAGGTATCGGCAACTTGCAAACAGCGTGCAAAGATATTAAAACACAAATTATTACAAACAATTAACTGAACATGTATCCATTGAATTCTTAGCAATCCAACCAAACCAAATCTCTGATGGAATGAAATGACAAGAAAACAAGAATATTAAACTACTGATGTATGTATATCCAATTGTGTGCCTTCCACCCAGTAAGTACATATATATAATGGACAGAAACCTCTATGTCTGAAACTCTGAATTAGAAGGAAAACTAACCAACAATCAACAAATCAACATATAAATATGAAGGAGAAGATAAGCATCTTATGGTTACCTACACCAAAGGCCATTTAAAAGAGCATGGCAAGATTCTTGGTATAAATCCACACAAGAGGTGCAAAAGTCATATTAATGAATATTGGTGATTGTTAAAAAGGTTCCCAATCAGAAGAATATGAACTTGTTGGTATATTAAGAGTTAAACTAATTTAATTTAATATTCCCAACTTTTAGGACCTCTTAGCTGTGAGCATAACATATAAACAAGAATGAAATGCATCGGCTGAAGGGTATTATAAGAGGTTTAATGCCAAAAACAATGAAACTGCAGGGAGTTGGATCTAAGATAATGCAACTGGACCAAGAACTCAAGATATCATAAAACTAAGTAAACTTCCAATTAACTAAGCCTTTGACTGTACAACTTTTACAAGAAAAGAGATCATAAAACCAAGTAAGCCTTCCCCTAAGGCTTCATTGTGCACATGCAATTACTTTATTCATGAGTCAGATATATGAACAGCAAAAAGCTGCAGCCTTTACAGGAAAACATATAGTTTGAAATTTTGTGGTTTAAGTAATGAAACCACCAACTGTCAATCAAACCATTGAGATTTTTATATTAGTGACTGAAGAATATGCATCAGAATATGGATTACTATGTATTGAATCATGAAGGATGTGAAGCAGAATTTATAATGGTAATTAGTTATGAATTTTCCTACTACTAAAAATGAAGGACCACCTAATACCTCTTTCTATCTTTGAAAAATCCATCAATTCAAGTAAATTATTTTCTTGCTTTAGGATCATTAAAAGAAGGTAAAAGGAACTTAAATGAGTCTAATATCCAGATTGAATTACACATTAACAATTTGTTCTCCTTCGGGGTTTTTCTTCTTTTGTTTGTATTTGTGGTCATACATATTCACATGAGTCACCTTTCTGCCTAGAATTTGGATAAGCACAAATTTGGCACAATCTTTAAGAGTTTTGATGTCACACATTGACATCTAACCAACAAATTTAACAAACCATGACAGAGCCTTTTTGATCTATAACTATGATCTATAACCAAAACTAAATAGATTTATCAAAGCTTACACTAAATAGAAATGTAGTTCAGTTGGTGTATTTGCCGAGTTTCTAGTCATAAATAACAGACATCATTGATTCTCAACCTTGACGATCTATCACTTCTTTTCAGGCTACATCTCTCTTCCCTTCAAAAATCATGTTTGCTGACACTTCTTTATGAGCATGCCAGGTCAAAAATTACTTTGGGTTGGCCCCAACATTAGAAGCATAGGAAAAAGGGCTGAGGAATTCAGGGAAATGTCAAGTTGCCTTTAGTAGAGCAAGCTATGGATCGATCCGTATGGGGTTTGGATTCGACAATCTGTCGATTCGATACTTTCAAATGGAGGCGAGGGAGAGAACTATGGTAAAAAGACCAAGCGTAAAAACTGAAAGAAAACAGCTTCTATTGTTTGTAAAGTCAAAGTACTAACTACGAGGCTTGAAACAATGGAATAAAAAACGTGATAGTAAGTTTATGGGTGCGTGAGAATGCAGGTTGTCTTTAGACAGCACCCCCGGTACGTTGCGGTCACTGTCGTTTTTGGTCTCATCTCTTCACTGCAGGAACCTCCTCCTGAGGTTTAAACAGTAGACAGTAGGCATTGAGGACTTCTCACAGCAGCTGGACGAAGCTTTGGGGTGGAGCTTTGGGCTGCTGGAACTTGCAGAAGAAGGCTACGACTGAGAGGAACTGGCTGCACTGCATAGAATTCTTCCCTTCTCTTCTCGCTGTTCTTCACTGCTCTAAGGCAGGAAAAACTAGGGCCGACTGGGCTCTTTACCGATGGCTTCTTGGTTGCTTTGGGGGATGCTTTGGATGGGGCTCTCCTCCTTTTATCGTTATGGAAGGGGTGGAGTCCTAACTAGGTTAGGACTTAAGAGAGTTTTAATGCAGTTAGGACTTAGAGAGTCCTAACTAGGTTAAGACTTAGAGAGTCATAATGCTTTTGAGTCCTAATATATTTAAGACTTGGAAAGTCCTAATATTGTTAGGATTTGTTTAGCGTTGGCGCATGGAAGTTCTACTACTATTAGGAGTTGGCCCCACCATCTTCATGTGGTTGTCCTTATTTAGGTGAGGGCTGCCCTAATCCTAGTCCAACTAAGATTGGGATTGAGATTAGTAGGCTGCTATGATATGGGCTTTGCTTGGCCAAATAAGGCTTTGAGATTTCATGAGTTCCATCAATAGAGCTTGGCCAATTCAGTTGAGGGCTATTGAGATCGTCCTTGATCATGGATATGGAGCCAACAGTATATATTGACAATGTTAATGCAACCTTGTATAGAAACTTTATCATTCTATTATATATCCTAAGAACACATTAGTATAGCAAGCACAAGAATAATGTAGTCAGAGTTAGATCCACTCAACTCGTGTAAATGATCGATCCTCAAATGCATATCAACTATGTCTAGCCAATATTTATAATACTTTTTAATCAACTAGAGGCAAGATCATGTACCTTTGAAAAGGGCAGTCCCTACAATGCCCAAAAAGTTGAATATTGCACCATATCCATACAAAAATAAGTTCTGAAAGATGTAATAAAATATTATGACTCTCTTCCTCCAGCTATTCACCTGCTGAAAAAGTAATTGGCAAGGATACGTTCAGTTATAAAAAAGCCAGTCACCTGAAGGTAAATACTTGTTTCAAATTGGCTTTTCAGAGCATATTCATTGTAGACGGAGGCCATTGATGGAACAGTAACCTGCAACATCATAATACAAAGTGAACATGAAAGCAGAACTAATTATATAACCAATACCATCAAGAATCTCTGTACATCTGAGGTTTCACTTAAAAGCAGCTTGTTCAAAACACATAAATTGTTCATTCTCTAACTTGTTAAAAATAGAAAACTTCAAAAAACAAAGCTATTAGGAAGGATGGTGACACTCCAAGAGGTCACATTTACCAGTTGGACTATAAAGCAAAGGCAAGGCAAAAATATTGATAATTTACTTATCATTACTCGACATGATGAGATAACTAACTAATTAACTTTGTTGAGCCTAAACTACTAGTCCGAAAGACATGAGCCTAAATTAATAATAGTGCACTTATCAAACTAGACCCTCATGAGTCAATTTAAGTAAATGTCCACTTCCATTCTGAGACTAAATTAAGGTTTCAGGATCTCTCCCATATTTAAGGGTTTGACGTTCTCGTCAAATGTCCACATGAGATATAGTCTAATGATGACTCCACGTTATACTGTATCCTTCGATATCATCCATGGTTAATCCTTTTCTACTTGGGCCCCTCATCATGTCCAATATAGCATGATCCATGTGAGGCCTATCCTAGTAATATCTCCACGATGTGATAAACCCTTTAGTTCCATTCATGTTTAATCCTTTAATAAAACTTTTATTGTAACCCTAGTTTAGTCCCACATCGAAAATGGACAAACACTTAACCAGCGATTTCAATAGGCACTCGTGCGAGGCAAAGCGAGGCCCGAGCGCCTCGCTTCAAAGAGGCACTTGCTCGAGCCCAGACGCCGGGTGCTTCGAGCAAGCGCCCGGGTTCAACCAGGCGACCGAACCAGTGTTTTACGTTTGGTTCGGTCTCCGGTGCTTCAGTTGGTTCGATTAAACCAAATAAAGCTTTGATATCAGCCTCCCAACATCCCTCTCGCGACTTCCCCAACCCTAACCCTGCTCGCGATTCTGCCGCTGACATTTCCTCTCTACTACCGCTGCCTCTCTCCGCTATCGTTGCCTGTCTTCGTTGTCGTTGTTTGCCACTATCATCACTCCCGCTCCCGTTGCCATTGCCACTACTATTACTCTTACTCCCTCTACTCACATCGACTTGATAGTATACTGTTAACAGTATATTAACTGTATACTAGTAACAATAATTTTTTATTTATTAGATTAATAATATATTATTTTGATTTTAATACTGCTAATTTTTATTTATTTAAAATTATTGTTATTGTTTTGAATTTTGAGATTTTTTGTTAATGTGATATTGTGATTCTGTAAGATTTTTTATTTAATATCATATTTTTATTTAAATAATTATATTTATTAATTAATTTTATATATTTTTATATTTTAGCGTCTCGTTTCGCTCGGGCGAGCGTCCAGTGCCTCGGGCAGTTTTGCACCTTGACGTCTTTTGACGCCTAACGCTTTTTAAATCACTACACTTAACTAGCTAGTAAGGTATTACAATTAACTTAAAATTAAGTATTTTTGACCGGTAATAAGTCTAGTATCCTTTCAGTTGTGTTGTAACACAACTTCATGAATTAGTCAGCCATATAACACTTGAAGTAGTCTATTATATAAGAAGAATTGTATGACACCAAAATTTAACCAAATCTGAACTTTTCCATATTTAGATGTTCACATCAAAACTCTCAAATTCCAGATAAAGGAGATAACAACTTATTTACATCTTAAAACCATATGATAAAAAAATTACTGTTTGTAAATTAGGGATGTTAACCTAAGAGAAGTATTATTGTGATGATAAACAATTTTAAGTAAAATCCAGCTATTTAGAATTTTATACTCAAGTTGACAATTATGTAGAAAAGTATCGTCAGGTACTGCATCAGTCAGAATGGATCAGCCCATATTATGATAGAAAAGTATCGTCAAGTACTATACTAATACATGGTGAAGGTGCCAATATACAAGGACATACCATTTGCATGACAGAACTTAATACCACACAAGAAAGTTGTCACCAAGCACCCATAGGTCCCATACTACAAAACATCAATTCTTGGGACAATAAATATAATATATATAAGGTGCTCCAATTATCAAATTTATGGTAGATCAATTATTAACAAGTTGTAAAAAAGTTTCCAAAAGGATTATCAGACTCTAATAAAGAGAAACAAGAAAAAAATAAATCAATGAAAAAAAGAGAAACAACGATGGTTAAACATATAAATGATGTGAGTGATAAAACTTACAAAAACTAATGTATACACATAAGCAACCATCGTAACTGGAAGACCCAGTGCTGTGGAACCCTCAGGCAGTGATCGGAGTTGATTTACGCTTATCCCAATCAGCAAAAGCGCAAGAGCCTCCCACTGCCCATCAGTAAAAAAGAAACAAAGGAAAAAACTTAATGACCAATAATAAAACATTATCATTCGACATAAGAAATCATAGACGTTGCTGAGAAGTTATATGAACATAATTAGGTTGCCACAAATGATCATCTCATACAAGCACTTATATGTCTAGTATAACATATTTCACATCTAAAATTTGACAGTGGACTTTTCTAAGTCTTATCCACTAAAGTACATCATGCAACATGAATGCAACTGATTCTAGAGTCCAAACGTACCTGAATTATGGAAAAACGCCTCCGCATTATTATCTTTAAAAGGACCGCGATCACCAAAACCTACAAGTAATTTGCATAAAGGTAGCACAATATCAATGATTTGGCTTCAAGAAAAAATTCAGTTTTCAGCATCTTGTATGAACAAGACAAGCAAACGATGGAAGAGCACAATATACATTCAAAATAGAATTAAAGAACATATCCTTGAAATTTCTTGACTGACAATAATGGAAACAGCTAAAAAACATGCTTCAGAAATACACAATGTTCTTCCGCATGGAAAGCCAGATATATAGATATATTCTGTTTTGTACATACATCAAGCTAGTAAAAAAAGAAAAAAATTATCTAAGGAGCCATGCTACAAAACATGTTCATGTCCATCAACTCCATTTGCCTAGAGAAGGCAAATTATGGCACTGATATGATATGTTGTATTAACCAAGCAAAATCAGTATATCAACTTATAATGTTATGGTTTAATATCTATGAGTAAAAAAAACTTTAAGAGAAAGTTCCATGAATACTAATCTATTCATCTACATTAACCTCAGCACAGATATTGCAATGTAATTATTATTACAGGCTTACAGCAAACAATTCTTATGTTAGAAAACCTACATTGAAATGAATGGTTTAAAAGATTAAACATAAAGCCGAGGATTTATAGAGTGCTACCTTCAGGTTGCTCAACATTTTCACAGTAGCAGGATTGAAGTATAGCTGCAAAGAGAGAGAAAATAACAAAAGGACAATCATAAGCATATCAAGTACTCCAAAGTCCAAACCACAAATAGCTAAAAAAACACACAAAGAAAATTGTTGGGTAATTTTTTGTCAGAATATATGAAGCTAGAAAAATGTTTTCATATGATATGAAGCTAAAACACACCTGCATGGTAAACTTTAGATAATTATTGATTGCATATAGAAGAGCAGGAACAGCAAGAAGGACATTGTTCCGAGCTGCCTGCAAAATATAGGCATAAACTTCGAATCAGATCATACCATGAATACATGATGTAAAAAAGACAGATATTTATCCGTTTTTGCTGCATTTGTCTGTTGTTTTTATTTTTATTTTGTTTTCTTTTGCACTCAGAAGTCAGAACACTCTTTTACGGCAGCAAAAATGGATAAAAATTAATTGAGTTTGCACCTAAGGAAAGTCACATTATTTTCAGATTCTTTCTGTAAGTGAAGTCTGAATTGAACAGGCAGAAACTGAATTACATTACTTGATAACTCTCTAGGTTATGAAGAACCCTGGACTCGATGACAGCAGGATAATCAAAGTTGAATCCAAATTATCATATCGGTATTACTACCAAAACCATCTTAATGACAAGACAATTTTAATTAATTTGCAGGAAAGTACAACAGGAAAAAGTCACATTAACCTTCCCGATTTCTTTCTTACTTTGCAACTGAAACCAATGAACAAAGAATGAAGGATCTACAATCATTGTTTAAATTTTTATTTCCACAACAATTTTAAAAGCACATACATTTGATTAATTTGCAAAACTTTCATTCTTAAAACATCCTCTAAGCCCCTCCATTTCTAACCTTTGATAAACCAACCAAAAATTTAAAAAAGAGCTATATATCCATAATTATGAAAATGATATAGGTACATCGTGTATCAAGGTTTTGAATACCAGACCAATATCAGATTGGGTAACCTATTGCCCTGGTATAATATTATATGTCAGCCGATATATTGACCTATATCACTTGGTATTATTGAATAAAATAAAAACTAAATGGTATATGCATCATTATTGAGCTATTTATTGTATCATTGAATAAAATAAAAAGAATATATGGTGCATGTACTACTATCAAGCTATATATTCCAATAGTAGTGTTTAGTTGGACCGAGCAATACCGGTTAGCAAACATATCAGTCAAACTAGTATCCAAAACTTTGTTTTGTTATAACCTTGTGGAAAGATCAATGCATCTTAAAAGTTCGAATCAATTTTACTAGCCACAATTGAAATTTCATCTAAGAATTTGGAACATACAAAAAAAAATTCTTACTTTTACACGTCTACAACTTTAACTCTTCACCACTCCATACACAACTTTAAGTTCAAAAAATAATCCCGATCCATACTCACTATACGAGGTGATTATATTCCATTTGCAAATGCATTTTAGGAGTTGTATTTACCTGGGGCCATATACAACCCAGAACAACATGTTCTGCCTTTGAAGAAGTCTACTTTGAAAGGTTTAACAATAATGCAAAAAAATGGTTTTGAGCAACACATACTTCTCTTTAGTGGCTTATATTGAATAGAAATTAATTTCGCAGTTGGACAGAATTGCTCTCCGTTAAGGCCAAGATAGAGGGGACATTTAATCTAAAATCTTCTTCCTGTTAAAGACTGATGAATTTCTTCTACTTACTGACAAATAAACGGTCCTGTGTTAGAAGTTTGGAGTCATGAACAGAACTGTGGAATGCCTGTTGTGGAATTAAATAATAATCACATTCCACAAATGCAGTTTTTTCAAGGTTAGATGCGGTCCATGGTGTCGTATCAACTCACAAGTAAAAGTTTAGTAAAGCACTCCAGTCCACCAATACAGATTGAGGAATACCTTGCCAAAAGATGTCTTGGAAATAGTTTTGGCAAGCATATAGACTCAGTCAGCCAGGAGATTTTCAAAATTTAGTCACATTACTTCTCATATTCTTTCTGTTGTTGAATTCTACAGCAGTTAGAAGTTCAATACAGCGAAGATCCTAATATAACCTAAGGATCATAATACTTATTGTTAAAAAGTACCATATATAAAATCAATATAGCAAGAAGCACTATCCACTGACATAATTAACTGCTAAATATTGGATGTTACAAAATAAAGAAAATTAAAAAGAATGATCACAAGAAAATATGGAAAGATAAAAGAGTTTAATGATCATGACATGAATATTGGTGTGCAGAGATACTCTACCTGTACAAATGTAGAAATTGATAGAAGGGGTTTCTCTCCAACCTTTTGGCGTCTACCCTGTTTAGTTACAAATATCAGCTCTGGTTGTAGCAAAATATTATCATTGAAACAGAACATTGTGGTAGCATTAAAATATAAGACTAGAAGAATGGGATTCATACTTCATTAATACTACTAGCAAAAAGCTGAAAATCAAACAGCACAAAATAAAAGGAAAAAATTGAAATGTAGAACCATCAGTAGTTACAATAACTAATAAGTGACTTATTATATGATACTTGTGTTCTTTGCTTTTCCAATGAAGTTGACTACATATCCGACATGATTTTCTTAAGTTCTAGATAAATCTGGCAACTTCATGTCTGTTTATTTAATATAGATTCCCTAGAAAGAAAGATATCTATCCAAGAGATGCACATCCCTAATAGTTCTAACATTTGACATCTTGAATCCAAGTAGCCCAATACTATAGAAAACCAGCTCTGTCAGGAAACTTTTATTTATCTTGGAATTATGTGCAGTTAGGATTTCTTTTTATTTTTTACTCTAATGAGAAATTATTAAGAGTACCTTTAGACGTATTGGACACTAAAAAGTTAATGAGTTGATTTATCTAATAAATGACTGGTAATCAATATTAAGAGTCCTTAAATTCAAATTCTGAAGCAACAAGGGTTTTCAACAGGTTGAATGGTAGTAGTTGGCTAATTCTACTACCACATAAGTCATAACAGGAGCAGCAAGTGTTTTTAAATTATGTAAGCTGATGTGAAGAAGGCTCTTTTCATTTGTAAGTGTCTTAATTGGAACATTTCAAGATTTCAAATTGATATTTGCCCTTTCTGATTTTTTTAATAAGAACCTGTGTAAATCAAAGCACATGGCAACTAAACCTATTAATTGGCGACAGTTTTTTCGGAAACATAATTCAAAGAATACACCACTTGGCTTTTTCATTCTATTTCATCTATGCACATGTGATATACTATCTTCTCCCACCCACGAATATCAGATTATAACTAGAAAAGCTCTCAAATTTGTAGCAAACTTGAAAGTTGCGTTATTATAAACAATTTAGCTCAAAATATGAACACAAATTTTCTTAACATACAGATTGATTTATATAAAATATGAAAACAATCATATGGTCACCACATGATATAAAGTACAGATAGATTCGTATGAACAGACCAGTATTTACTGGTTCGACCAATCATCAATGATAGAGTAGATGATTGGGTTTCAGATCATAAATGTGCAAATTCCTAAATGAAGGCAAGTCTAGACAAGAAAAAGGACTTCTATTTTGACAAAAAGCCTAGTTGGACAATATAAGGCCTTATTAGTTGCTGTTTGACATGATGCACCCAGCGAGTAACTCTCCTACAATAACTTAGAATTGGAAATACTCTAAAATGGAAAATTGCAAGCGCCATCTGTTCATAGTATCCCACAAAATAATATTACTATAAAAATAAGGTTATAAGACAAACCTGGAATAATAACATAATGATGGCAAAGAGAACTTTTGCAACTTCTGTCAAAAAATTTACACTGATGGGACTAAACTTGAACTTCCCATCCACCTTGGACATATAGACTAGTATAGGCTGCAACAAATTACAAAATCTGCTTAAGCACAATCCAACAAAATTCCGCAAAGTTCTGCATAAACAAAAAAAGCCTACAACATAGAGTTTGCCTCAGATACTTTGAATACTTAAGGACTACACAGGTGCCAGCTTATAACAAGGAACATCTTTGTTGTACCATGTTGTCATTTGTGCAGCAAGTGTTATGCCACAACTTTCACTGGTGAAAGATAAGTGTCATGCCACAACTTTCACTGGTGAAAGATATTTATGCACTGCCAAGCATACCATGTTCAGTCTCTCAAATCAGAAGTAAAAGCACAATGCAAGTAATTAAAAAAATCCAGCATATGAAATCAACTGTAATCACATCTGAAGCATGCATAAGTTTCATTGGCTATTCACACATCATTCAATAAACAAAACATGTAACAAGTTGCCAATGTTTTAACCCATGTGCTAAGGCAAATACTACAACCAAAAGTCCGACTGAGACAGTCACTGAGCACAGATGTTAAACCTTTGGCCAAAAGATAAATGCCACTCATATTTCAAAAGGAAAAATAAATCTGAAAAAAAAATTGAAGATCTTTCAAAATAAAGTACCTGAAGACCAACCAAGATACAATCACCCACAACAAGAAGAAATTTAAGAGCACGATATCTGGATGATACTTTGCTCCTATGCTTATCATATGCCCTTGATACAGATCTTGGGCTTGGCGAGACTATTTTGGAATGACAAACACTGCATTCTACCATCCCGTTCTTTAGCATCTCAAAAGTACACCTTTTGCAAGTATTACTTGGCCACCACCTGGCCAATAGATCTAGAAATCAAACTGTTCTCGTGATATCAAGTCAAAACTGTAGCAAACCTGACAACATAAGAGAATATGATAAAATCATCACAATTTAGAAAGTAAAAAATCAGCCAACAAGGGAAGTAGAACCTCTCATAAAATCAACAAACAAAGGAATCTACTATTGAACCCAACGAGTAAGTCATTTGCTTATATAGTTTCTGTTTTCCCTAACTTCCAAATCAAACAGCAAGTGACCTTTATATAAAATAGAACAATAACACTGCAAATTGAAATTCGTATAGGGACATGGAAAACCAAACAGATTACTTCCCAATCTCATGAACAATCCAATTAATCCATATTCCCTGTAGCAGCAATGAAAATAATGCAAAAAAAAACTTTTCCACCTTCCCATCAAGGTCAAATATCACAACGACATGAATTTCATCCCAAAAAATGAAAGATAGACAAAGGAAAAGAACCAACGAAAGAAAATTGCATATCCACAATAACACGCCAAGATCCAGAAATCAAAGCTGTTGTTGTCATATCAAAGTCAGCAATCCTGAGAAGTAACTACAGTATATAAAATAAAAACCAGCTTGCTCATGATTTCTAAAGGGCAAACCCAGTGTATGGGACTTCCGCGATTGCATGTCTGAGGAGGGTCAATGTATGCAGCTTTACCTTTATATTTAGAGAGGCCGATACTACCCTCGTTTCCTAGATCACAAGGGAGCAACCTTACTGTTCTACCAAAGCCCACCCTTTCTCATACGATTTCCATCTTCCTCAATCTCCAAATCAAATTGCAAATGACCTTCATATGTACTACAATTATTATCGTACAAACTGAAATGAAGCATAAAATTCTCCCCGAAGCTCATGATGGATCCTATTACACTAGACTATCCGTTTCAGTAACGAAGCAGTGATTGGAAAGGTGCTTTTCTCTCAACTTGCCAGAAAGAACCAACATCACAACAGCTCGAATTTCCTGCCGAACCGATTACATCAAGACGAAAGATAATCAACACAAACAAGAAACCGCATCGCCGCCACCGTGAATCCACCCCAATTATGAACATTGCTCGACGACATAAAATTAAAGCCACTGCAGAATTGAGACAAGGAACCGAGAACTGACCGAGATTCCAGATCCAGATCCACCTAGCGCAGCTTCAATTGCATTCCTCCCAGAACCAAAGGGCCCGAGACCAGATCTGATCCGATCGAGCCCAATCGGAAGAGGGATCTAACCCGCACAGCCCTCAGATCCGGCCGCGATCACGAGAATGGAGTACTTCTTGATGGGATCCAGAGAACAGTAGGGTTCTTAAGATCCAGATTCCAAGGACGCCACGAAGAGACAGGAGAGGAGAATAACCGGAAAGCGGGAGAGGCGAAGGCGACGATGTGGGGAAGAACTAGGAGCTTCTTCCTATTTATATAAGGCCACATAAAAAAATTGACTCACCCTTGTGCCAGTGTCCCCCAGCCTTACCCACAGGTAAGCGGGCTCCACCGACGGAGCCCACCTTTTCGGAGCCAATCAGAGTACCGGTGTTCGGTAACAGAATAATCGGGTCGGATCGGACGCTTTACATCCCGGATCGGGTTACCGGTTCTTCTCTGTTCTATGAAACCAAACAAAAAATTAACTCACTGTCATGAAACTTACCCTGAATCTCCTCCAGGGAAGCTGGCTCTACTTTTAAACCCCACCTGTTCTTTTCCAATTAGATTACGGGTAAAAGCAGGGTAGGAGTAAAATCGGGTTGGCTCCGATGCTACATTTCCCGGATCGGGCATGATGGGTTGCCGACCCGACCCATTCATATCTGGTCTTACTCGTCGAAAGGTGCCATCGCGAAGCATCGAAAAGCCTTCGCTGTAGCTCCTACGGCGTCGATTGCGTGCGATCAAGATCCTCTTTGCCGATCGATTCGACCTCTCAAGCGGAGTTCCCCGACCAGCGATCGATTTCTGATGCTTAATCGGTATGATTTCTGTTGTTTGGAGTCGGATCAATTCTTTTTTATTCTTGGTGATGCCCTTATCTTCTTTCGATTTCCTGTTTCGTGGCGTAATTTCTTGTTGTGAGGCAGTGATCTAGTCATAGATGATTGAGTTACTTCAGCCATCTACTCAAGTTCTAAATTACTGCCTTGATGATGCACTTCAGTCATAGATGATTGAGACTGAGTCAGTGATTCCACTTCTTGAGCTAATGGTCTTATAAGAAGGTCAATCTGACTGTGATTTGACGGGAATCTGGAAAAGATCACAGATTTTAATTACAAAGTGCCCCATTTTGCAAAATCTTTTCTACTCTTTATTGGCAGATCTCCATGACCTATTCATTGGCCTTCCGTCTTTTAGAGAAACTATGGTTTCTGTACAGGAAGTGCTTGCTGATATCAATGACGGAGAGCCAGTGTAAACAATGCTGCATGCTGTCCTATGGAAAGAACCGAGAAAAGGAACTCGACAAATTCGGAGCTTTTGTGCAAGCTCTAAGGAGCCGAACTAAAAAGTTCGGATCTGTGGTGGCTGTAGTTGAAGCAAATTTTGGCTGGTCTCGGGAGGCATTGGAACGCATCTGGGCCTCTCGAGATTGCAGAGTCAATCAATCCATGTTTCGTAGAGTTATATTATGATGATGATGCAAATGATGAAGAGGTGTTGGTGAACATGAAAGAAAGTCTTTTAGCAGATATGTCTACCATAGCTGTTGGTCCAGGAGTCACAGCAGTTCTTGGTGCATCATCATCATCAAATGTTGTTTGTGCATCTACATTTATCAAGCTTGCAACATATAAGATTCCTGCTACTTTAAAGTTTGGCTTAGCTCAGCTGCAAAAGGCAGCTACTATCGGACTTGGTAAGCTCCTTGGCTCAACAAATTTACTCACACATGGGCTCGCAGACACTGGAGCCAAGGCGTCCACCTCAAAGTTCACAGCATCAGCTAAGAAAACTTTCGCCATTACCCACCCTCTGACAGCATTAACTGAGAGATCAAGCTTGTTGGCCATGAGGGCATCATTTGTTGATATTATGAGAAAGAAGAGTGTCCAATCAACAAAGTTTTCACCATTGTCTTGCGGCATGGTTGCTTGCACTGTGTTGCTGGCTTATGGAAATGAGGTTGAGTGTGCTGCTGAGTCATTACCATGGCTGCATCTGTCGGTTGTGGGCTTCAGAGCTTGCACCTAGATACATGAAGCTTTACAGTCTCTGATGTACAATTTTTTTGAAGAAAATGAGGGCACAATGAAGAAGGTTAAAGATATCCATTTATGATTGGTTTATGTTTAATCAATGGCCACAAAAGAAGACAATGTTTTAGATCTTCAGGAAACAGCAGTTTTGATATCACCCTATGCCACAGCTTTGGTAGAGATTTGCCCCTTCCAGCAACAATGTGGATGACGCTTCTGAGACCCTGGTTTTGTGACTGTCTTGAGTGTTTCTTCCTCCATGCAGGTCACACCTACCCAAATCAGATGTTCTTTTCAAACTAGTTTTGTGCATCAACACTGACATGTATGAAAGTTTTTAAAAGGTGTTTATATAAATTACAATAACCAATAGAGACTAACTACAATGACATGTATGCCAGGTTTCAAGTTTTGGTTGGTTATATATGCTAATCTCATATTAAGAGGGTCTATACGCAGAGTTGGTTTTCTTCCAGGCACAACTAGAAAATTTTAGTTTTGATGCTCAAGTAAAAGATTGTTTTCTTCTCTTATTATAATTGCACCAGTTTGTCCCACAACACTGAAAAGGAGATCCAGACAGCATGGGATTTCAAGATGGCTTTCTCGCAAGATATTTAAGGTCAATCATTCATTACAGAAGATATGCAAGGTTAGGAAGGAGTGAAGTAAGATCCTGCTATTGTCTTATTGTGGCAGTATCCTCACCCAGGAAGCAGGCATTTATGACCTCAGAGCCAATACACAAGAATCTTGTGCCATTGTCTTCTTCCACTGACATTGAACCTTGACAATCTGCATGGAAAGTGGAACTGTGGAACCACATTTTTCTTCCCTTGGCAGGCACCAGATGGTGGCAACAAGTCAGTTAATCCCCCGTCTTGCTTAAACATGAAAGAGATGAAAAAATGCTCATGTCACAGAATGCAGCCATGACGACAAGTCAAAATGAATCTAGAAGTAGAGGCTGATGATGGAATTATAGAATACAGTCACCCTTATTCCAGCATTACAGATTCTTCTAGTGCCAGCATCTCAGGTTGGCATATTGTCAAAATATCAAAAGAACACATTTTTGTTACTGCACTAATAGTAAAGGCTAGTTACAAAGATGACAGGCTTCAACGACTTGTTTGAGCAAATAGGAAAGGGATGCCAATTGCCAATTGGGAAATTATAGCTAAAGTATAGGGATGACAAGGAAGAGCAGGTGATGTTAGTGACCGATGCGGATCTGCAGGAGCGCATGAAGGTATTGGATTATACCAGATCAAACAGAGTGAAGCTTCAAGCATACGCTATGTCATATCATGTCGGCAGCTCAGCAAGTAGTAATTGCCTAAATCCATGAAAAGCAGAGAGACATAATGTTGAAACCTCACCTGCTAATCTTTGAGTTATTAAAGAATTGTTGTGATGGCAATCGAAGCATTATTTCTTGAAGTTAGAGGCCAATGTTGTCATCCTTACATTCAGCAGATATAGATATCAATTTTATGTTGATTGGAACTCCTGTTAACAAACTTCCTGTGACCTCCATTTTCAAATATTGTCACCTCTATGTAAGTACCTTGCATGTGTTTACAGAGGGAACTGTTTTGTCAGTCTTCTCCCTACATTCATTTACCTACAAACACACTTTTCTCCTGGTTTTTGGTTGAGTCTGAGTTTCATGGTGTTGTGTACTTCTGCAAATTTAGAACACAATATCTATATTCATGTTCTGCATGCTCATTTACGGTCTTTTCCCTGTGAAAGAAGGTACTATATGTCATTTGTTTTTCCAAACTGTAATTTCAGAATTCCTATGATCTCTTATTTCTGCTTAATCTTGTGTTCATACTGGGGGATGATAAGTTTATACCTCTTATTAATCAGGTAGCTATCAATTAATTTAGATTATTTACTACTGTTACATTATAATGTGAAGTTATTGGCTCTGATCAACTTGTATGCACCTATTTGCAGTTGGCGAAACTGTTTTTGGACCAAGCAGGTGTTGGACTCTTCATCTAGAGCTGCACGTTAGCAGACATCATTCTGAACAAATCTAAAATTCCAGGTTATATTATCTTAGATGTTCAAGACGGTTTGATGGTTCACTTCAGCTAAAATTCAAGGGTCTTTATGACCATATGCTGCATGACTTGAATATGAATGCTCTGCTTGTTGATAGACTGTCCGTCAAGTTTCTATCAATTGTACCATGATGGCTTTAAACTCATCAGTTGTTCTGGAAATCAAGATCTACTAGGATGAACCAGAAGCCAAGTTATGCTACAACGCCTGATAGATTCTGGGTACATCAGTTCATCCATGATCATACCTAAAACATGATTGGCTGCTGTGCCTGGTGCTGTTTCACACCGAGAAAGATGGAACCATCCAATTTGATCTTCAACACCACGATTTTGAACCAATATCTGCAAAGGATGATGCTATTTTCAAAGGTTCAAGAAAGTTGCCATGTCATTGATACTTTTCAAAATGCTGCTGATGACAGAAGTATGGATCCTAGTTTGGTGTCTTCATGTATTCAGGGCATAAAACTCTTGTACACAAGTTTTCCAGTTTCGGTTTAGATCAAGTAACACTGAGAAATCATTCAGCATTTCTTGAAATGATATTCCCATATTTCATCCTTGTGCTTGCGATACTACTGTAAGCTGTTGACTTATGTTGCAAGATGAACATGGTGGTGCTGTCATCTTCATGTTTCCTTGAAGTAACCCCCCCTGCTGGTGAACCATCCATATTTATTTGATCTGCTGTGTCAATTATGATTGCCAACTACATGACTGCTGCATTCCTTTTTTTACTGAATGTGCTTAGATTTGTTTCATTTTTCTGGTAATTTGTTTCAGCACTTGGGAAAGAGATACTGATATGGGCTAAAACATCATCTTCCACCAACTCTGAGCTGGTTGGCTGTATCAAGCTCCATAAATTTTCTGAAAGAATAATAGGACTCAAACTTGTGTATACATACATATAAATCAACAAATCATGAGCTTAAACAAACAATAAATAAGAATCACAGTGACATAAAGCAATCTGCAAATAAACTAGCTGAGGACCCAATCAATAGCCAAAGCGAGCATTGCTTAGACCTGTAAAGGCCATGGCCAATTGCTCACATCCCCCTCCTGCTGCACCTTGGCGCTCCTCCTCACGCCGCTCCCATCCACATAGGTGTGGTACCTCAACACGAAGGCCAAAGCCATCACCACCCACTCCATGCAGAAGATGACCAGGCAGAGCGCCCCCACCATCTTCAGTATCACCGCCCCGTCCTCCTCCCGGACGTAGGACCGGAGGCCATCCGCCAGGAAGTCCGACGTCCTGGTGAAGACAAGCACGGCGACGGAGCCCTGGAGGATGGCGGTCAGGACGGTGGCGACCATGTGGGCGCCGTACCAGCGGCTGGAGGAGCCGGAGGCGGCGGCGCACCCGGCGATAGCAGAGGCGATGGTGAGGGCGTGGAGGAGGATGAGGAGGAGGCCGCAGGCCGAGGGGATGAGGCGGAGGGAAAGGGTGAGGAAGATGCAGCTGGAGGCGGCCCCTAGGAGGACGTAGTTGCAGAGCAGGAAGGCCTTGTGAGCGCGGCAATGCGCCGGCGAGGCCGCCTCCGGTGGCGACGAGGCGATGGACATCATCCCCATGGCTTCTGTAGTGAGCGAGCGAGCGAGAGAGAGAGAGAGAGAGAGAGAGAGAGAGAGAGAGAGAGAGAGATGACTGCGAGAGAAGCAGAGCAAATGGGTTTATATTGTAAGCCAGAGAGAGAGAAGGGGGGTGGGGGGGGCGGGTGGGCGGAGGAGCGCTGGGAATTCGACCGTTGGAAGAGGATGACACCTGGTGAAGTAGCACAACGGCTGTTATACTCAAAAGGCGGGATTCGAGAATTCGACCGTTGGTCACTTTATACTCTTTCTTCGATATATATATATATATATATATATATATATATATATATATATATATATATATATGATCTCAGTTTACTCTTCTAAATCAGATATAATGTTATGATCTTTTCTATATGAATGATTAATATATGTTTGACAAAATGAGTGGGGAGGAACTATGGGTTAGTGTGCCAATTAACCATCACATCTACTCGAGTTTATTTGTTCTCTTGCCTTTGCAATAAAAAGAGACATGATAGTTGACATTAAGTCAACTTGAGAAAATTCATGAGTCAGGAAGAATGTTTGGTGTCCGGGAAGAATGCTGTGATACCAAATAGACAATCAAGAAAATGTAAAAATAAAATAAAACGAAAAATAGTAATTACAAGATTTAGGTGATTCATCATCCTTTGTGAGAATAATAAAATTCAAGAAAGTACTCATAATCCCTCACATAGATATATATTAAGATATTTTTTTTCTCTTCGACTTTTATAGATAGAAGATGATGAGATTTTTGTTGTTCTATACATGTATAACTAGAAAAAATCTAATTTTTCATGGAGTCAAAATAATAAAATATAAAAAATTATGAGTAAACTTTTTAAAAAATTTCATGTTTTTATTTTTTTCTTCCGTAAAGTATTATTTTTTCTTTATTCTTATATAATATCCCTTATTATTTAAAAGATAGTATTACCCCTAGCCTCCGTCCAATCGTTATTGTCTCTATCTCGCATCTACCATTGTTATCACGGTCTCGTCTACTACCTTCACCTTCACGCTTATATCTTATTGTTATCATTGTCCTTGTGCCTTTGTCTGTTATTATCGATGTGTTGCTAAAGTCCTATCACGAGGCTCTTGCCCTCATCCTCCTATTTTTATCATAGTTCATGTCATTGCAGTCATTTTCCTCTCATTTCCATGTCAAATGCCTCATATTATACCATCTTTTAAGGAGGACATTCTCAACCATCTCCTTCACCTCCTAAATTTTGAGCCATCATGTTAAATGAGTATACTCTTACTCATTTTCATTCTTCGTTGTTATTCGATCAAGAAAGCATAGTAACTTGAGAAGGAGCACCAATGGCACCTTGTGCGATGGATCATTTGGGAGAGGAGAGAAATGAAGTCTCATCGTAATCATCTCTTTTCTTTTCATTGAAGTTTACCATCATGATACATGAGAAGGGCCCAACAATGAGGCAACACCATGGCTACCTTCTTGCCCTCAATCTCATCCCCGACCTCAACACCATCAAATAGTGATAGGGTCTTGTAACGGGGTGAAAACGGTAAACAATGACGAAAGTTAGAGACAACTATCATGGAGTAAATATAAAGGTAATCTTATTATCTATTAGAAAATATGGGTTGCTTTTGAAAATAAAACAAAAATGAAATATTATCTTTTAACTTGGAATTTACTGTATCTTAAACCTAAACTCATATAAAAAACCTAGGTTATGATCATGGATTTAGAATCATGAATGATGCCATGTCATTCACCCACTCACACACACACCTTAAAAAAAAAAAGAAAAAGTACACAACCTTTGTTTTTTTAAAAAAAAAATCTTACCCACTTACATGAATGTTCCATATGTGGGTCCTTGAACTCCAATCACAAGCACTAAACATGTGTAGGTGTTGCCCTTTTTTTCATATTCAATTGATGAACAGAACATTGACCTTTTAAAGTTAAATTTATAATATTAGTTCCAATTTAAGATGTTTGTTCATGATGTTATTATGCACCAATTGACTCACAAGTGAACCAAATTGCCACCTCATAATCTTAATGGATTCAATCAAATAGCTTGATCAAAATCCATTGCCAATAGAAGAGACCTACTAAAATATCTTCTTCTTATATTCTCTATCCTATAACAAAGTTAGATAAATTGATAAAATATTAATTAGAATTTTAAATTTTAATATAATGGACTTAACCCTCTAAACAATTTTGTTTAATTTTAATACAATGAAATTAATCATTGGTGTTTAGTTAGGTGTCTAAATTCTAAACATTGGAGGAATATTTGTGTGATTTAAAAGCTTTAAAAGGATGTTTATGCAATTTCTTTTAATTCGACTACCCAAAGCTTTACCCTCCATACATCTCGGGTGGGTCCCTTCACCTATGAAAGCAGAAAACAACCACGCGCGGTCCGGAAACCGTCCGCCCTGTATCGCCCCCTAATTTGCCCCCTCTCCCGAAAAGAAACCCTAAGGATCGACCCCGCCTCGCCGGAGATCCGCGGCAGGGCCAGTCTCCGATCCGCAAGCAAGCGAAGGAGGAGGTGATGGAAGGACACGGCTCCCGGTCGAAGAAACCTAGAAGGCAGCCCTTCTCTCTCAACTCCCAGGTCGGATCTCTCTCCCCTACAATTGATCTCCTCTGGCTGCTCCTGTTTCTTGCCCTCTACTTCGATCCTTTGTACCTTTCAAGAGTTTCTCCGTTACTTGCTTCAGATTTCCGGTTTTGCCTTTTGTTTTGCGTGGCTATTGTAACTTGAGATACAGAATAAATCTATAGCTTGAAAGGTGCAATTTTGTCCCCGAAAAAAGCGTTCTTTTATAGTGTTTCTTGGCTTTCTTTTGATGCCAATTTAGGATGTGATGGGAGACGTGGGTTTGGAAGGGCTGGACGGAATGGAGGATGATGAGTTGGATGATGGTAATGCCGGGGCTGAAGTCGATGACAGAGTGCCTGAGGTGGGCATGGTGTTTAAGAATCATCAAGAGGTTTCCAGATTCTACAAGAGGTATGCTCGCCGGGTGGGGTTTGGCATTGCGATAAGAAGATCTGCCTTCACTGAAGACGGCCACTGCCTGTACCTAGAGCTGATGTGCTGCAAGGGAGGTCGGAATCGACCTGAGGCCAAGTACCGGAAAAGGAACTCAGCAAAGACGAATTGTCCAGCTAGAATCAAGGTGAAGCTGTGGGGAGATGGGATGCTGCACTTGGTCGTGGCTAATATTGATCATAACCATCCGGTCAGCCCCTCGATGGCACGGTTCTTGAGCTGTTATAGGCAGCTATCAGGTGCTGCCAAGAAGCGCGCTGAGCGTAACAAGGATGGAGAGACAGTACAGCCAAGATTGCCTCCAAGGATGCCCATTGAGCGATTAAGCGCGCTTGAAGAACTACTTTTTAGTGAGAGTGAACATAGGAGTTTTGTGGAAAGGGGTCGATTGAAGCTCGGAGAAGGTGATGCCGAGGCACTTCGTCTCTTCTTTACTAGAATGCAGGCGAAGAATACAAATTTCTTCAATGTCATTGATTTGGATGAGGAAGGCTGTGTTAGGAATGTATTCTGGGCAGATGCACGGTCAAGAGCTGCTTATCAGTACTATAATGATGTCGTTGTGCTTGATACGACCTATGTGATAAATAAATATGATTTGCCTTTGGCCACCTTTGTTGGGGTGAACCATCATGGTCAGTTGGTGCTCTTGGGTTGCTGTTTGCTCTCGGATGAGACCATGGAGACCTATGTATGGTTGTTCAAGGCATGGATAGCATGTATGTATGGGGAGTTTCCTAAGGCCCTGATCACCGATCAATCTAAGAGCATTCAGAGTGCAGTTGCTCAAGTGCTCCCTGAAGTTCGTCATCGCATATGCTTGTCGCAGATAATGAAAAAAGTTCCTGAGAAATTAGGTGGATTAGCGGAGTATAGAGCTATTAATAAGGCAATGCAAAAGGCTGTTTATGATTCTTTAACAGCTGAGGAGTTTGAGGACGACTGGAGAAGGATGGTTGAGATGTATGGACTTCATGGTAATGAATGGTTCAGGTCATTATATGAATGCCGACATTCTTGGGTCCCTGTTTATCTAAAAGACACATTTTGGGCAGGTATGTCGACCACCCAACGTAACGAAACTATGGTTGCATTTTTTGATGGGCATGTGGAAGCAAAGACTTCCCTGAAGCAATTTCTTAGTAAATATGAGATGGCATTGCTGGATAAATACGAAAAGGAAGCTCAAGCAGATTTTGAGACATTTCATAAGAGACGACCGTCTGTCTCAAAATTTCACATGGAAGAGCAACTGTCCAGAGTATACACACTTAATATGTTTAAAAAATTCCAGGATGAGATTGAGGCCATAATGTACTGTCATGCATCACTGGTCAATGTAGATGGGCCGGTATCTACTTTTGATGTCAAGGAATGTATCTTTCTTGATGATGGCAAGAGGACAATGAATAAGAATCACGGAGTTTTATACAACACAGAAGAGAAGGAGATTCAATGCATATGTGGTTCTTTTCAGTTTAGAGGGATTCTATGCAGGCACGCTTTGTCTGTATTAAAGTGGCAACAAGTGCATGAAATTCCATCTCAATATGTTCTGGATCGGTGGAAAAAGGACTTCAAGCGATTGCATGTTCTGGCTCGATCTTCAGATGATGTGATCGCTAATAATAGAGTTGACCGTTATGATTATTTATCAATGCGATGCCTTCAGCTGGTTGAAGTTGGAGTACTTTCAGATAAATACCAACTTGCTCTAAAGTTGATAAAAGAGGTGGAGAAGTTTCTTCTTAGTGACAAAACACATGATGATACACAACCTAGGATTAAGCTTCGTGTTCCCAAAGCAAACAGATTGAACCGGAATCACAATCAAAATGCTGGAAAGAGTGTGGCTTCTGAAAATGGAAATGCAGTGCAACTTCTTGGTGGGCAGCCACAAATGAATGAGGCCCATGTAGAGGTTACGTTTATATGAATGCAGTGGTTGATTAATTAGATGCATTTATATCAGTTTCATTACTTGATTTATATTGCTAACTTTTTCTTTAACCTTGTTGTATGAACAGCCTCCTCATGGAATCACAAAGGCTGCTGATGGTAGCTATGAGTTCCAAGGTCTTCCGACTCCGTATCTTGCCACCCAAATCAGGCTTCAACCAAACACGAGACCAACGGTTCTCATAATTTTAGTGTCTTGCATCTTATCTTTGTTTTCTTAGACTATATAGAATTGTTCATTTTCATTGGCAATGATGTTTATGGCAGGAAGGAGGAAACACAGCTGTCTTGCCTCCTCGTGGTCATTTTGGTATACCACTGAATGGGAACCAAACAACAATGAGACCAGGCATAGTATACATGTTCCCGGTTTGTTTCTCCTTTCACCCCTTCTTCTTGCCTCCCTGAGCTTTATCTTTCTTGTAATGTTAATTTAATGCTATGTAAAGTTCATCTATACATTAACAAGTGCCCTGAAAGAGGATGTAGGCATGGCTTCTTTGTTTCTCTTATTGAAAGATTATTTGAAGTGCCTTATCCAGCTCTAATTCGGGAGGTATATGCATTACAGGGTGGGTTTGACCCTCAGACTTTTGGAAACGGGCCTATGATGCCATGGATCTATCAGCCAATGCTCCAGGTTAATTTAGTTGCTTGCATGGAATATTTCTTACTGTATTTCTTTCTAATGAGATAATCTGAGAACATGTAGGCTACTCAGAACCCAAAGGATTCGCCTGCTCCGACAGTTGTCCCACCAAAGAGACGAAAGATGTATCGTGGCCACAAGTCTTTGCAAGCAACTCAAGAACCAAAAGAAACTTCTGGTGCAACTGGTTAATGGAAAGTGCATGAAGTTGTAGAATATAGCCCTAGGTGTGTCCACGCATCCTACCAGAACATGTTTGGTTATGAATTTCAAATTTTTGCTATGTCTTGCATCTTATTCTTTCATTTCGTCCTTGCTTTTCATGTTATGATATTATGTGATATCCAAGCATCACATGCAAGCCTTACTTTTGCAGTTTTAGCACATTTGTATGTTAGGTCTGTAAAAAAGCAGTTGAGATCCAAATGTGCATTTGGAGGAAGATTGAAGTCTTGAGGGAAAATCAAGATTTCAGCATCAAGGCACAATTTATATGGGATCACTCATGGTACAACCTGCAACTTGGAGGAGCTCCCAAGTCTCACTACTTTGGGATATGTCGGCTCTTCAGAAGTCTCGTTTATGGGATATTTCTATATCTATTGAAGAATGAGCTTGCTGGAAATATATAATTCATGTTGGAAGCTTGTATCAGTTGCCTGTTTCCCTAAAGTCTATGTTAATTACCTGAATGTAATTCTACCTTTACCGTGGGTAGGAGGCAAATTATCTGCATAGCCTTGCAGCTGTAAAATTGTGGGAGTTTGTTGATTGTGCCAAGGAAGCCTTTGATGTCATGGACATTAGCATTTCCAAATAGGTGTGGTTTAATTACTTATAATGATTGTTTGTGACTAGCTTTCCAAGAATTTTAATCTGCTTGTCTTATGAATAGCTCGGTGTATACTTTTTTCCTTCTTATTCTTTCTCTGCTGAATTCTTGCAAGTGTGATGAACTTGTTTGATAATTAATATTTATGATTGTTGGATTGATGCACATCAGGAATTGATGAGTGAGTACATGTGGTGTTGTAACTAGTTATGCTGCTGGCATGCCATACAAATTGATTGGATTCTCACTGGCATTTCACTACTGTTTTTACAGTTTGTTGCTTATTTTACCAAACAATTTCTTGCTTATTCTCACTGATACAATACATATGTGTTGGTATTGGATTTTATGACTTGATATTTGTTACTTTTTCTTAATCCGATTGGTAATTGTTATGCATCATATCAATCCTGAATGATTCATGCAGCAGTGTTCTGTTTCGATTTCGATTCGATTCATCGATTTTTATTGATAAATTAAAATATATATATATTTTTTTTATTCTTTAAAGTGTTAATTTTAACAATCCAAAACGGTTCTGCCGAAGTGTTCAGTTTCGATTTCGATTCGATTAATCGATTTTAACTGATAAATAAAAAAAATAAATTATTTGGTCAACATTCGACTCAAGTCAATAGCACCGACCACTAGCTGCCAAAATAAAGGTCAAGTTGACAATTTTCATCAAATCATTTAATATCAATAAAATTGCATTATCTGTAAGGTCGAGAGGACTGACCGAGCCGATCACCGCCGTCAATCTCAAGCTGCCGTCAGAGATCCTACCGCCCAATATGAATCGTGTCCGCATCATGGACGGTTCAGATCGTTGCCTACCTCTGCCTCACGTCGCATGTAGAACGATTTGAATCGAGCAGACGTCGAGGATCGAGCCGAAGGCGGAGGAACCCTCGTCGTCTCATTTGAAAAAGATTCCACGTTGCCAACGGATCTGTCGACGGAATGGGGCGAGATGTCACGAACGGGCCTCCGAAGCTGGAGAGGAGGAGCTCGAAGGAGTCTCTGGCGAAGAAATTTGAGGCCAAGAAGAAGCTGAGCCCCAGAAATCCACTGAAGGAGCTCAACAGTGGCTCCGTTCCTCCTCCTTTTGGCTCCGCCGAGGCTCCCAAAGGGGGTTGCTTCAGGTTCTTGCTCCCCAACTCCTCTGCTAAGGAGCCGCTTGCCCGATCCAAGCCGCGTCCAAGAACTCCCCGATCGGCGCCTTCCAATCCCAGAAACGACGCCACCAATCCCAGGAACCTCACAAACCCTTCCAGGTACCGGACCCAAAAGAATGAATCAAAATCCAGTCCTGGTGTCCCCAAGCAGCTCGGATCGAGTAAACCCTCGAAACCGAGAACCCCAGACCTCCTCCAGCTCTGGAACAAGAGAAGACCTGCCTCCAACGAACAAAACCCCGACTCAAAATTCGATCTTGAAGAGGGTTCGGAGGGAAAGGTAGGTTCTCGTTTGGCTTCGACTCCTGAGAAAACACTTCAGGGTTTTGATGCTCATGTCGTCTTGGAGGCAGCGAAGGAAGTGGAACAAATGATAACTCTCACACCGACTTCGGCCACCACACCTCCCGTTCAAGCGTCCATTTCGCCCGAGGTCCCCGTGGATGCTTCTGCGGTGGCTGCCACACCTGCTTGTTTTGCCGCAGGCCATGTGATCGCCAGAGTGCACGACCGGAGGAAATGCCGGCCGAGAGGCATACTGACTATCGGCGGATGTGGATTGGACATCGAAGATGTTAATGTTGGGGGTACCGATCCAACTCGGGTCTCTGCAATACCTCCTCCTCTTGCGGTGGCATCTATACGTTGGCTGTCTTCACCCTCAGAGAAGGTTAACTCCGATCTTGGTAGCAGTGTTAGTTCTAGCTCGAAAGTTCATATGGTGCATCGCCCTGCTGAAGCTTCCGTGGATTGGCTTCTTCCCACTTGTGAAGGTGGAGACAGCATGCCCAGAGATGAGTTCTCATTGCAGACTAGAACTTCACTTGATCATGGATTTTGGGGGTTCTCTCCTAATAATTCAAACATGGTGAACTCACCTGACCTCAGGGGGTTGTTGGATTTCAAGCCTCCAGGTCTAGAAGCAACACCATCATCTGGTATTGGAATTCAGAAAACCCCTACTACTGGTGGTAGTATTAGTCCTTTCTCTATGATCTTAGAAAGGATTGCAAAGACATCTAAAAGCAAACTTCTTAGGCCTCAACAAGAGAGGGGAGCACACCGTTATGGTTCTGCATTGGAGAGCTCAACATTTTCTGGCAACTCTTGGATTGAAGGCCATGCTATCTGCACCCCATCATCTTCCTCGAGCTCAACAAAGAAATTAAATTTGTCTGACTTGAAGATTGACAAAATGGCAGAAGCTATCGAGAACATCAGCTGGTCACCAAAGCCAGTAAGCAACGAGACAAGTTGTCAAGTGCCATCAACCAAGCTCAATTTCCAGTTTGGATGCCTGGCAACCCCATCAAACTCTGTTGATCTAAATCGTTTTCAAAATCCATCATGTGACAGAAACTCTGCAGTGAAAAATATTTGTGCTAAAGAACAGGTATTTCCAAGTTCTCAGACAAGGATATCATGGAGAGAAGGACTGGTGAGTAGGATCTTTGAGATGGGTGAACTGGATGGCAGTCAGTGGCTATCAGATGATGAGGATAACTTCAATCACCATGAAGAAGACAGAGCAGGACCAATTGCCAATCTTAAGTTTGAACCCAGAAGTAGCAGCTCCATTCTAAAGAATCAAAATGAACAGATTGCAACAGCTGGTTTTGGGTCTATTGAGTTCGTGTTTGATGCGGAAAAGGTTGAAGCAAAAGTTCCTCCAGAAGGACCGACCTCATGTGCCGAATCCATTAGCATAGAGGGACTTGTGTTGGATTCTTCTGGTGATTCTGATTGGAAATTTTTCTATAAAAACCACTTATTTGAAGTGTGAGATGCTTTGCTTTTCTCGCTCATGTCTCCAACACCATGTATTGATAGAATATTAGATCAAGCTTTTAAATGTCCAGAACTATCTTAAATTTTTACCTGCAATGATCTATGAGTTTAGTTCTCAAATTCTATCCATGTATAGTAGTACATTATTAACTTAAATGATTTGAGCTACTTACATAACTTCCCTCGCAGGTGTTGTTGGCTATAGAAAACAAAAACATAAAGTTTACAAATTATGTGTTTCTTGATATTTGTAGAGGCTTAATCCATTATTACCGCATTAGAAATTTTCAGTTACTCAGATCACCTGGTTGTAGAAAGGAAAAAAATGAAGTGTTATCTTTAGTCATGCTATGCTAGTCAATCTACTGCTAATGGACAAGAAATTTTTCCTTCAATTTAGTGTTCATCCAATTTTCCTTTGAGTTTCATGATTAATATTAGATACAGTAATTGACAAGAAAATTGTCTCCCTCATAAGCCTGCTTTTAATGTTTGCAGAGCTTTCATTCTACCTCTTCAAATTTAGGGCCTTTATGCAATTCTGAAGTTATGTGATTGGAGACTTGGATTTTAGTTATCGATCTACCACTTGCAACTTAATATGGATTCTATCTGATAACTGCCACTCTCATATACTAAAAAGGGTGTTACTGTTACAGTCTTTGCAGATAACATATGGTGCTCATGGGCTTTAATTAAACCAAATCTTGAAGCTTCTTGCTCAAGTGTTTTACATCTTGTCTTGCTAGTGACTGTACTGTTGTACACTAATCAAATTTATGCTTTGCCTAGTATGGGGTTTAAAGTTAATAAAGAGCAGTTTGGAAATTGTAGCATGTACAAGTTGTACTATATGCCTTCATAAAAATCTTGAATGGCTCTATTTTTTCCTAGGTTGTGAATTATGATACAAATGCCTTATCTGAGGTATGTGGAAAACAGGTGTTTCATGCTTCCCATTTCTAAACGTGAATGATCCTTACCATTGGTCACCAAGCTAAGATCTCTTATGATTTCTAAATGCAAACATTTAACAAGACAATTCTAAACAAGTTCTCATCTCTTTATGAGGACCGCAATTCTAAGTTGGCTGTATATGCCAAGATTTGAAACATGACTAGGGTCAGATGCTCTCTTGCTTTAAAGACCAATTACTATCCTCATCATTGTTACCCATGTTTCTTTGCGCTTATTTTCTTGTCACTTCAACTCCTATGAGATTGAATTTAGTCATGGAAAGGTTTCCATTTGAGGACTTCTTGAGTGGATACTTCTAGGTTTTTCAATTTCGACGTGTACCGCCCGGTACGGGCTGTATGTACCAGTCCGAGAGGATACCGGTATGCAGATCACCCTCTACCGGGCAGTACAGGTGTTTTGACCTCGTGTTGGGCGCTACGAGGTCCATACCGGGCGATAATAGTCGAAATTTGGTGCGTACTGACCAATATGCCTTGGTACCGATCGGTACACATTGGATTTTGATCGTTACTGAGGTGTACTGGTCAGTACGTACCATAACGAGCAGGCTCGGTATATCTGTACATATTGAAATTGAGATCATTTGGATACTTCTACTTCATTAGAATGCTTTGGAATTTGGATTTGATCAGGCCTATTTAAGAATTTAGTAGAAAAAAACATCCTAAAATCAGACATCATAATTTGAAACTCAGGAGCATTCTTTCGATGATGACAAAATTAAGTGCTTTTTTTTATACTTGACTGCATCCTTCCCTTGGTTCATTTTTCTATAGATATTTAAAGAGATTAGAATAGTGTATCAAGTAACTATTTCCTGATTCACAAATCTGATGCTTATCTACAGAATTGTTTACCATGTAATAGTCTACATGTTTGCACTAAAAAAAAAATAGAAATAGAAAAAGGATAATAATTTCATTATTATCTTTTGCAAATTCACAGTTTTGTTGTTGTTGTTGTTGTATCTTCTGCAAATTTGCATGGATTTTTTGTTCCAAATTCCAGACCTCATTCTCCTTGGGATTTTATTGGGGAGTTTCAACATGCAAAGCATGTAGCATTTTTTTGACGTAACCCTTAAACTTTCTATCTTGAAGTGTTTAGAAGACTTGAAATATTGGTGTCAGTAATGACAATAATGCCAGTTACCATGAGGCCATGTTTTTAAGCTAATTCTAGAATGACTTTCTATTAGTTCTTTTGGTCTATGTTGCATTTTTCTCTAAAGAAAAGGGTGTAGTTGGAGTGTGTTATTCATGTTAATTTCATTTTGTTGGTCTTTCATTTCCAAATAAATTGTTCTATTCGGAGAACACCGGATTTAATTATGTACAGAGTTATGAGAATTACCATAAGAGGTTTTTTCTCGAGCACAATATTTATGGATTTGTTGCTTCTCCTTGATGGTTAATACTCGTGTTGCTTTAGTATTGTACAAGCATCTGGCATGTGCATTAGGTATTGCTTAGAAGTTGGGCCGGCTGTATTTTCTCAATGTGCTGCCTTTGCTTCCTTCATACTCTAGATCATTTCAATGTACCAGTACATCTAACCATATTTGTATATTTGTATATATGATCTTGATATTAGCTGGGAGTTGGTGAAGCTCCTATGCAACCTCTTCCTCGGTGATCTCTTCTCATATATAAGAAGTAAACTAAAATGCTTCTAAGAAATTTCACGAAAATGAAATATATTGGAAATTTGCTTACTTCTAATACCAAAACAACTAGAAAAAAAATCTCAATTTTGAAATCATTGGTCTCATGCGATACCAATATCATGTGTGGCCAATGACATTGTCATAGACAAGCTTGATGATGAACAAAATCCATGTAGCCAACCCCAAATAGTATTGTTGTTGTCATTGTTGTTGTATGCAATTTAATGTGTTCCTACTTCTAAGTCTTTTTCCTCTGACTTCCAGAACCAGAAGCATCACCAGGCATGCATTCTTTTACCAGGCCAAATATTTGGATCAACCAATGACACAAAACACAAGATAGTCTATGGTTGCAGCCCACATCTTGACTGTGCCATTTACAATTTGGATGGAAAATCATCTTCTGACTGCTAAACTTGTTCATGTACAAGTAGAACTTATCTGATTCCCTTCACTTTCCTGCTTCATCTGTAAACTGTTTCATATAAATTGTCCTCATTGTGACACCATTTAAAGCAGTGACTGGAACTGGAACTGGTCATCATTGAGACAGGTATGTTAATTGGTTGTAAGGTTGCTCATCTGCCACTTCCAGAACCAGAAGTCTTCTTCCTCTGACTTCCAGAACCAGAAGCATCACCAAGCATGCATTCTTTTACCAGGTCAAATATTTGGATCAAACGATGACGCAAAACACAAGATAGTCTATGGTCGCAGTCCACATCTTGCCTGTGCCGTTTACAATTTGGATGGAAAATCATTCTTCTGACTGCTAAACTTGTTCATGTGCAAGTAGAACTTATCGGATTCCCTTCACTTTTCCTGCTTCATCTGTAAACTGTTTCATATAAGTTGTCCTCATTGTGACACCATTTAAAGCAGTGATTGGAACTGGAACTGGTCATCGTCGAGACAGGTATGTTAATTGGTTGTTAGGTTGCTCATCTGCCACTTCCCTTTCTTCGTCTCTTAAGGATTTTAGATTAGCCTGAAAACTACAGTCAACTGCACTCTTTATCATGATTAATACTTGGATCCTTCTTGCATGCTTGTCTCTTTCAGGACTGGTGAGATTAATTTAGCTCACAAATCTGGGCTTATATATCCATCATCATTGCCATTTGACTGCCATTTCCCATTCCAACTCCATGATCTGGTAAGCCAATGCCTTGAATAAGCTTGCTTACTTTGCTGCAACGTGAAGAAAATGTCATATTCATGTGATGCCCATACATCATGACCTTTTTTCTTTCTTTATGGTGAGGACGGCAGCATAAGGTCGCATGAGCTTGGCTTGAACAGGAGTGTTGGATCTCAACTGTAATTTTTATATCATTCCTGTTGCATGATATTGTTGTAACAGTGACAAGATTGGCCTGTGAGTTCATATTCGAATCTATCATTTTCTGAGTTCATAAATGAGATCATCTGTTAGATATTGGGACAACTAATTAGCTCCAACCAGTTTTGAATTGATTGTATGCAGGAGTATACGACAACAATAAGAACATGGAACACTTGGTCTGGGCCACTACAGCAAGAACAATGAAGGTTCTGTTTCCTCCCCCACCTGAATGTTCTCTTCCTGTTTTAATATTCTCAGCATTTTAATGGAATAAAATAAAGATTGATAGTAGAAAATGATGAATTTTTTTGGCCACTTTATATGCAACATAATATGATTCTTCCAAGGCATCAAGAAGCATGCATGGACTTGATTCTCTACATTAAAGATGTGTTATTAATATATCTCTAGGCATTCTTTTCTGTTTTTAATCTCCCAAAGTTTTGCTAAAGATTCTCTGCATTTAATCAGGAAGAATCTCTACACTTTATTGCAGGTTCTGCCTCTCATTACAATATTCTATAAAGGTTATCATAAGTAATTAATTATTAACCCTCCCTCTCATTCAATTACTTTTATGATATTATTATGTATCTGATTGTTATAATATGTTATAACCAATGTACCAATTATCATAAAGATGAAACACTAAAAGATATAATTAGTTTTTTGTTGAGTAATTATGGAATTAAGAATATGATAATTCATCATTATTATCTCTCATTCTGTAAGACATTATTGGCTTATATTGACCTTTTTATTTTGTATTTTTTTCTTTTATTATTATTGTTTATTAGTATTATTATTATTAATTATATATATTCGTATAAATGTTTGACCAGATCAGATTTGTTTTCTCTCCAAAACAAAAAAGCAAAAAACAAAAAAAAAATCAGAAAACACTTTTCCCCTGCTTTGTTTTACGAAGTCGCACGTCCGCTACGCATGCGTTTATATACGTGTATATGGACATCGTGAGTGCGCGCATCGTATCCCATGTGATGCAACGATATAAAGCCGTCGACGGCCAAACCCGCCTTGGTTCCGTCGCCATTTCTCCTTTCCTTTCGCTTCTTCTTCTTCTTTCCTTCGCCTATAAGGAAGAGGCGATCGAGAAAGAGAAGAGAGCGATAGAGTGCGGGAGAGGAATTGAGGGGTTTGGATTTTGGAGGTACGTAATTGGTTGTCTGTGTTTGCAGTTTTTTTGTTCTGGTAATGTAGGATCAGATCTGGCCCCGATGTTATGGGCATTCGCTGCCGCTGTGTCGGTTTATGTGTTGGCTTGATGATTCTTGAATCGCTGTTAGGGTTTTTGCTGTCTTTCGTCGGATGTAGCTTCGGTAGATTGATTTGGGCTTTTGACTGGCGTTTCCTTCTTGATTGTGGACTTCTGCATCTTCTTCTGCTTGTCGTTTCTGAGGTGCTCTCGTGATGGGACTTCCGTTTTGACATGAAGTTTCCATAGCTTAAAATTGATTCGCCTGTCGTAATAATGACAAAAGTTCTTCATCTTATATTTGGTCTATGAACTCCAGTCTTTCAACAGCAATTACCTACATACATATCTTGGAAGGTTGGACTTATTGGGATGTTTGAATTGTTTGTTGAATCACTAGTTAGACAACTTCAGAATAATTTTCTATATAAGTTTAGAACCCATATGATTTCTGCTTAATGTCTTCTCCTCGTTGGTGCATGTCATAAATAATTCCGGATATTTTTTCTGACACCATTGAACAGCAATGACAAAGTCTTTTTTGCATGTCTTGATCATAAATGAATGCTGTTATATGATGTTTGAATGGTGCTTCAATCAACTTAACTTGTTCATCTTGGAGAGAGGAATGACATTATGTGTACTTAAACTGAATTGCTTAGTGGTCATCATGTTTTCTTTTCAGATTTTTTTTTGGATCCAACTGAGGCTAATAATTATGGATTTTGGTGCCACACTTTTAAGAATGGCTACTGAATCTGTGGTTTTCAGATTTGGGATTTTTAGTTGGCTCGTCACTGCTGGATCATTTGGACTTCTGGCTGTTGTTTATGTGTTCCTAAAGTTGCAGAGGCAGGCATCTGTGAACTGGGTTAAAGCCGCAGCTAGAGAAAAAAAGAAAGCATGGGCACATCTAAAATGTCCAACTGCGCCTCATGCATGGACCGAAGACTGCTCTCATAGTGGTCAACCATCCACATGTTTTGTTTGTTTGTATTCATTAGCCTCCCCACAAACTTGTGGTGCCAATGGGACAGGGAATGGTCTCATTCACCGTTGCACTGTTTGTGGTGTTGCAGCTCATTTTCACTGTTCTCAGTATGCCACAAAAGACTGCAAACTTGTAGCACAAGCTGGTGCATCTCACCTGCTGCATCATTGGTCGGAGAGATGGGTGAACTCGGATGAGAACCCCGAGATGTCTTGTTTTTGCTGTTACTGTGATGAACTATGTGGCATACCTTTTCTTGGTGCTTCTCCCATTTGGTGCTGCTTGTGGTGTCAGCGCCTTGTACATGTTGATTGTCATGCCAAATTACTGAAAGAGACTGGTAATGTTTGTGATTTAGGCCCTCTAAGAAGACTTATCCTTTCTCCTCTTTCTGTGCAAAACCCAAATGGGAGACAAACAACTAGTGGTATGTTGAATTCTATCAAGGAAGAGATAATTGCTTCATCAATGAGGGGTGGCTTGAGAAGGCGGCAAAACCGAAGTAAATATGGCAACAACCATCCAGTGCCTTCTGGAATTCCTAATAGTAAATTGCAGAATGATATGGAGGAAAACTCGCTATTTGAATCAATGCTTAGAAGGCTTGCTGGATGGAACAAGTCCAACAAAAAGAACAATCAGGACGATGGATCAGCAAATCTTAGAAGCACTAGCAAGGTTCTCTACAAGAAAAACAAGTACACTGTTGATGTTGATGGAATAGACAAGTATAAGGTGGTTGATTTGCCGCAGGATGCCAGACCACTTCTTGTTTTTATTAATGCCAAAAGTGGTGGTCAGAATGGAACTTCTCTAAGAAGGAGATTGAACATGTTACTGAACCCTGTACAGGTCAGTGTACTTTATGTTGTTTCTTGGCTATTTAATTAGTATTTTCTCTCTCTTTATACACCATATCATGTTTTTTGGTAGTGATGTTTTGGTGAAAGCATATATGTTCTGAATATAATCTTATTTTTATTTTCTATTTTTCTGTTTTTTATTTTTAAAATTCTTTTACCTTTATATTGTAAATTGTGTGTGCCAAACCATAGTGGTAGATGATCTTCAAGGAAGGTAGCATATGTTAGGCACTCCGAGCACAAAACGGTTCACCAATAATAAAAAACGATGGGAAGTCCAATTGAACAAGGCTCTTGCCAATGCAGGATATACAGATGGTCAATTTTTGCAGTATTATCCTTTGAAGCATAGAGACATTATGTGACTCAAAACTCGATCACCTAGATCATAAAGAAGCAACCTCGTCGGATGTTACATCTCACTCTCTTCACCGGCAGAAATAATTAATTTATAATGTAAATATGTCAATGATTACTATAACAAAGGTTCAAATAAATGTTCATATTGAGTCAACCACAAGTTTCACATAAATAGAAATGCTATGTAATATCAGAATATTAAAATGCACTGTGATGTCCACTTATAGTCTGTATGTGAGAGAGTGAGAGAGAGAGAGAGAGAGAGAGAGAGAGAAAGAGAGCAAGGATTCAAAGTGCAGGGAAGGGAGAGCATGCAGAGGAGAGAGATTGCCCTGGAGTAGCAAGGTGGGATAGGTGAACAATCGCCTTTGCTAGTTAAAAAGTTGTTGCTGGGTTGAAGATAAAGTCAAAATCTTTTCATTGTGACATTGTTACTTGAAAACCTAGAAACACATTTACCTTGTGTTAACTTAGCCTTTTCTTAACAGATTTATATCAACCTGCTAGTTAAAAGGGTTATTGGGCTTGGAGCACCTGCTAGAGCCCGGAACTCAATGGCCACTAGTCTGTTATAGCCTACTAAAGTAGCTGTAAGTTAAATCGCAATATTACACTATTGCAAATGATGGCGCATAGCAAGGTCCGCCGTATCGTACCATACCGGCGTTTCGACCCGGGTTCGGTATCGGTACGGTATGGTGTACCGAGCGGTACACCCAGCTACAGTGCTACTACAGTGTCGGTACGGTGCGGTCCACGTACCGCTGGTCTGTCGGACTGGTATGTACCGCCCGTACCGGGCGGTACGATCCGGTATGGCAGACCTTGGCGCATAGCACTATAAGCTACCATAGTGACCATTATAGTGACTGCTATGGTTGCTTTTTAGAACAATATCCTTGTAATTGAAATAATAGGAAAAAGTTTTGTCTTGATTGTTCATGGACAATCATATTTCAAAACTGGATAATTATATTTTTGGATACTGTTATAGCACTTCCTGACCTGAACGAATACATATTCGAAGGAGTATTTGATAGCCTTTATGATAGATCTGTTTTATCAGTGACTTTAACATGGAACACTTACTGTTTATTAAAGTTTGATTGGAATTATTGACCAACACAGTTCTATGGTTTTAAATTAATAGTATCCAATGAATTAGTAGTTCTGTTAATTATAAAGTATATAATTTCAGATCTTTGGATTAAGCGCTATGCGGGGACCTGAAGTTGCATTGAAAATGTTCCATGATATCCGATACTTCAGAGTTCTTGTCTGTGGTGGGGATGGTACCGTAGCCTGGGTTCTTGATGCCATTGAGAAGGAAAACTTTGAATCTCCTCCTCCTGTTGCAATACTTCCACTTGGCACAGGGAATGACTTGTCTCGAGTTTTACAATGGGGAGGAGGCTTGTCTTCAATTGAAGGGCAAGGTGGCTTAGAAGCCCTTCTTCATGATATCGACCAAGCAGCACTTACTATGTTAGATCGTTGGAGTGTCACAATTAAGGAACACAATATGGAGAAAGGCAAAAATGTAAAGCAGTTGAAGTTCATGACAAACTATCTTGGTATGCTTGCTTAAACTGTTGGCCACTTCGATCAGCAATGAGTTTAGTCTAGAACATTTTGAATTCTTTTCTGTTTCTCTCTTCCACCATTCTCAACTAGGCATTGGATGTGATGCAAAGGTAGCATATGACTTCCACATGACTCGGGAAGAAAGACCTGACAAGTTCTATAGCCAGGTAATTTCTTCAGCCCTTTTTATCCCTTGAGTATTTTCTTTATAGGTGATTTCAGCTAGACATCAGGGTATTCTATTTTATTAACTTTTCTATTTATATTTCTTTGGGGTTATCATTTCACTGGTTGACTTTGCTTCAGCATTATACTTGTCTAGAAGCAAAAAAATATAAGATGGAAGTCTGCTTTAGTTGCACTTAAGCAATTTGATAGATAAAATTCCTTTTATAAGTTGAATTGGCGGTGTCATATAATTGACACAACTATTTTGGTCCTTAAGACCCAGTAATGAAGTTTGGCTTTTGTTTTTGAACAATGAGCAATTGTACTTGTTCTGTCTGGTCAAAAGGTCTAATATGTTCATTTATCTTAAACAGTCAACACTATCAATGTAGTTATAATGCTCTCTGCAATACATTATTGTACCTTTGCTTTTAAAGAATATGCACATGCTTCGTATTAGATAAGCATGTGCGTCGTATTGCACCATGAAACATGAATGTGTCCTGCTTTTTTAGGATGACCCCCTACCCTTTGTTCAAAGAGAGAGGCATTATGCCATGAAAGTCGTCATGATATTTGAGCACTGGCAGTATAAACCTAAACTTTGTGAGAACTTCTGTTAGCTTTTCCAAATTTGAAAGAGCATAACTACAGAAGTGGAAGAAAGGTTTCTCATAGTTAGCTGCATGCTTTATGATGCCATTACTAAAATGATCTTTTTATTTTCATCGAAGCTGTGGTCATAATGTAATTATGGGCCTAAAATTTTATGTCTGACTGATAACTATTTTACAGTTTCTAAACAAGTTGCGATATGCTAAAGAGGGTGCCAAGGATATCATGGACAGAACATGTGCTAATTTACCATGGGAAGTAAAGCTTGAAGTCGATGGTCACGAAATTGAAATCCCAGAGGTGAAATTACACTCTTGTTTTCTAGCTATTCCATATTATCTTCTTTAGGGTCTATCTTATTTCACTATCTTTGGCACTTCTCCCAGGATGCAGAAGGTGTGCTTGTGTTAAATATCAGTAGCTACATGGGAGGGGTGGATCTATGGCAAAATGACTATGAGCATGATGATGATTTTGGCATGCAGTCGATGCATGATAAAACACTTGAAGTTGTATGCATATCTGGGGCATGGCACCTTGGGAAACTTCAGGTTTTACTTTCTTCTCTTCTGATTTTCATTATAATATTGTTCTTTTTCGGCTATGACTTCTTAGTAAATTTGGAGGAAACAAAATAAGGAAATGATAAAGCAAAAAAGCAAATACTCTTTTTATTAAATAGGAAAAAGAGAAGTGTTGTAGAATCTTGAAAGATTCGGACATATTTTTCATAGGTCATCAGAAAGAATTTTGATCTGTTCAATGGTAAAACAGGTAGGACTTTCAAAAGCCCGAAGACTGGCCCAAGGAAAAGTAATAAGGTTACACATGGACAGTCCCTTTCCTGTTCAGATTGATGGGGAACCGTGGATCCAGCAACCTGGTTGCCTTGAAATAATGCATCATGGACAGGTATTTGTCTTTTTCCTTATATGTGCACCGGCTGCTTGCTGCTAATGCTTTCTACGGTAAACATAGAAGAATTATCTCTATTATGGATTGCATGAACAAATCTTTAAATATGTGGATACACAATGTTAGTAACTCCTTTGGATTTCCATAGTATGTGCATTCTACTGTTAATATGCCATTCTGTGGTGAATAGGAGAAATTTTCTATCTTACACAACCCTCAGGCATTACCATTTACCAAACTTGTTATATTCTGACCAGAAGGTGCAGCTGTTGAAGTACTTGTATTTACCAAGCTGGTATTTTGAAGCAGCAAATATTAGATAATGCAGTGATTCTGCTATATGCAGAACTATTATGCTTGTTCATACAAAGGTGTTTTTCATCTTTATGAAGTCAATATTTCTTTTATCTTTATAAATGATTACTGTTATAACACTTGTAGACAATTCTGGGGAAGGGGCATTTAGTTATAGTCGATCTATCGTATGCACTGATTAATTTTCCTAAGGGAGCAATAAATCACCATTACAGGCGTTCATGTTGAGGAGGGCATCTGAGGAGCCTACCGGACATGCTGCCGCGATCATGACAGAGGTCCTTGTAAATGCCGAGTGCAGTGGCCTCATCAATACTGCCCAGAAGAGAGTGCTCCTCCAGCAAATGGCACTTCGTCTATCCTCCTAAAATCGACTCTCATATCAGCTTGTTGCGATGGAGAGCTCAAGAATAAGTCATCCTTCAGCATCACCAATATACTTCTTTAAACCCCTTTCATATGGGTTGTCAACTCAGATAGTTTAGAAAAGAATGAGTAGTTTTTTTATTTTTTAATCCTCACTTGGTTAGGTTTTCCCAGGTGGGAGTGCAAGTTGAAACATGCCAAATTTTGTAATTAGATCGACACCAACGATCATGAGCTGGATGGATACATGGAAAGGAAAGAAATAGATAAGAAAAACAATTTTGAGGCTTGACTTTGAGATGGAAGAAAGTAATCCGTTCCAGGGATAAACTTGATCTCCTTGCATTCATTCATCTGCAAGCATAACATTTATTTGTTTGAGGAGAAATGGAATGTTAATCTCTAAAGAAACAATGCAACGAAACGTGATGGTTGTCGAATCGAGAGGGTTCTTTTTAGTGGATGGATGGTTGGATGGATGGATGACAAAATGTGACTTTTTGTGCACATCTTTACGAATTAAAATAGTTCCAATGAGAGTGAGAGCTGCGTTCATGTTCCGGACCAGATTCATCTTGTCCTTCTCAGTGGCCACATCCAGCACGCACTAGTGTTGTTTGCCACCTTGTGGAATATGTGGCGCAAAGATGTCCATGATTTGCTCTTCCCCTCCCCTTGTTGGATAACCAATGCTATTTGTCACTTGAAAATTGGTACATAATAACATGAGAAATGAGTCACATGATGTGATGAGGTCATAAATGAGAGATCGATCGATGCAGTCATTTCTTATTTATAATTGAGATTGACAACTGTTTATGGAGGAGAGAAGAGTCACCGATCCAATAATATACTAACCATACCATCAATAAGTAAAAGAACATAGGTAGGAGGATGAGTGCTTATTGTTGTACATGATGAAACAAACAAAAAATAATAACAAGAGAGTTTAGAGCAAAAAAAAAAAATGAGCATTTTATATTAACTCATGTTTATATATATATATATATATATATATATATATATATATATAAGAAGATACATAGTTTCAATATAATTCTAGAAATTTTTAGTTAGTTATTATTAAAAAAATTTAAAAAATAAGATAATAATGTTCAACATCATAAGATGGATAGATATAATATCTCTTTCACGAATCCAAACTTACTAACAAGATTTTTTTTAAGATAAAATGTGTCACACTTTGGTATGATAAACACGTTTGTCTGCCTTGTAGACTTTGTAGATAATGATGATATCTCACATTAATAAGAGCTTTAATATACTAATTTATATTTTTTTTTATTGAAACAGAAAATGCTATTAGTTTATCTTTAAAAAACTATATATGTCATGCAATGTGTATATGATTGGAGCTGAGGGAAGAGTTTGTTGTGTTGGGAGCAAGCAAGCAAGCTTTGTATGACAAAGAAGCATTGAAGGGGAAAGAGGTGGTGGGAGCAGAATAGAAAGAGATAGAGGGTGGCCAGATGAAGGGAACCTTCAACATCTATCACACCCCCCCTTTGGCCCTTCCCAGAAGCCATCTCCTACCTCTGCACCCTCTCTCTCTCTCTCTCTCTCTCTCTCTACTTTCTTGTTCATGGGTGTTGAGAGTTTGTAAAGATATTATTACATTCGTTTCTACGACTTTCCATCCTCAACAAATCTAAATAAATATCATCAGAAAATTATGTGTTTGGGATTCACAAATCCTGATATAGTTTTTGTTTACGATCCCAACAGGAAAAGAAATCCAACACCACTCATGTCCCCTAAATTTGGCATGCAAAATAAAATAGGATCATGTCATGATTACATATTATGATGGCATGGTGGAGACTGTAGCAGTGCATAAGTAGCCACAACACCAACCTCATATTAAAGGAAGAAAGGATGTTCTAAGGGCTTCGACTACAACACAAACTATATCATGAATTATTAGTTTATCTTTGGCATCATCTAATGTTGCTTCCCGTGCATGGCACACCATTTTTGTGTCACAGGCTTCCTTCCTTTGGCTGCTACAGATGGAGATCCTCACACTCTCGTCGGCTATGTCGTGACACGAGGACGGGTGTGGAATGTTCCACTCCAACTTTCCTGGATGTTGGAGCTGTGGAGGGAGGGGTCGACCATAAAATGGGATGCAATGCATCCACCCACAGAACCCTACACAGGTTTCTCTCTTTGAAAGCAAAGCACCATAAGCACATCTGGTGTTGCCTTTTCCTCTCTCTCTCTCTCTCTCTCTCTCTCTCTCTCTCTCTTCTCATCCTTTTCCCCTTCATACATGCATGTGAGCAGCAAAGCATGAGGAGCACGGACAAACACATGCACTCGAGTTCTTCTTTTGCCTGAGGAGATCAAACCTTGTTGTCATGTTGGCTTTGAGGTTCAAGCATGGTCTCCATTCAGACTTTCTCCTTCATGTTTCCTTCTGGTAAGACTCTCTGCTCTCTTTATTTGAGGGGGAGGAAATCAATCTATCTTCAAAGAATTGATGGAGGTTTCGATCTTGGAGTTTATGAAGCAGTATGAATGCACTGCTTGATGGACATTTGCTCGATCCAATATGTGTTCCTTCGAGATTAAATTTCTTCATTAGTTTCTGTCTCACGGAACTGACTATTCTCCTATGGCCAACGTGATCAGGAAACGATTTCTGCAACGGGAGCTCGGACACTATTGCTTAGATTGAGCTCATCTTGGACTCTCGGTTCCTCGTTCAGGGATTCAGCCACCGAGTTAGCAGTTCGTCCTCTCGGTTTCAGGGATTCAGCTTCCGATCCTAATCTGGAAAGAACTCATTTGACTTGGTAAGATTCCACATTGAGAATCGTCGTCATTGGTGGGAGTTGAAGACGATGATTTGTCCTTCCTGAGAGAAACTTTGGGACGAGGTAACATCCATGAACGCCAAAAGTTCAGATTGGCAGACAGCTTGACCGAGGTGCTTCGATGGAAGGAAGAACTCGGAAGGATCATCTCGCAGCCGATTCAAGAACCGTCTATGGAGGATCCACCACCACACCACGAGAACAAAGCCATACATCTTCCCCCTCTAAATATTTTAGTGCAGAATCATTGCTGCTACTTCTTTGCCTCACTGCCTCATTGCTGATACTTCCGGTGATACTGCCTCCACTGCCGCCGCCACCTCTTGCGCTACTCCTACTCCCAATCGGCATACTCGTTTTGCTCATGATCTTGGCATTTATGCCCTCGGATGTAAGCAAGATTGCATGCCCCTGTGAATGAGTTGTGGATTGTCATCTTGTGTTCATGTCTTGCTTGAATGAGTCTTTTTCCTGTTCATTCCTGATGTAAATGCATAAAATGGTTATGTAACATATTTCTAATCATTCTGTATATGCTTCACCAAAAGTTTTGATGATAGGTTGACAACAAGATCAGACTACTTGAGCATGAAAATATTGTGTAGATGTAGAATATTAGGTTCAAACTTCTCATTTAGAATGTAACAGCTACTTTGTACCTAAGAAACCACAAACATTTGATAGCCAGAGGAAATAAATGTGTGCTTGAAACTTTCCTTTGTTCTTTTCTCTTATGCAAAGAACAACAACTGCATAGGAGTAAAACAGAATAATTTGATTTGCCAGTGTAAAGTGCTATTGAAACAGGTAAAGTATGGAAGAATCATAATCCTTATCTGGAATTGAAGGCAGAGAACACATCATGGTTAGAAATAGGACATAGAATCATATGTTTCACATACATCCCCCCTCCTACTACTTTCAGCAAGCTAACAACTAGTCATTTGATTAGATGAACCCCATTGTGAAGGTTTGACTTGATCATAGCTTCAATGTGACTAAATCAAAGACTAGGGTTTATGACACACACATGGAAGAAATCATGGTTCTTGGTGGTGATTACTATCATCAAACCAATTCCTTGAGTTCCTATCCTGTGCTGGAATCCTCTGCTGTGCAGTGATTGAGTTTTTTTGAGCTTCAACATGTACTGATGGATCCATAACTTTCTGTGCTTGATCCAAAATTGTTGTTGACACAGCTTGTCTTTCTCACCAACTTTGGTGCAAGGAAGGCAGTGGCTTCAAGTTGTTCTTCAACAGATATCCTATTCTTTTATGCTTTCTGGAGACATCCTCTTACATGAATCATATCCCTCTCCCCATGATTTCAGGATTCACTTTGTTCCACTAGCATGAAGATTGGGGAGAACATTTCCAAATTGTTGTCAAGCTTTTGTTGGTAACAGGCCATCTTTGTTCTGGATTTTTGGGGATCATCTTTGTTGATTTTTCACAATGATAATAATGTTCATGCAAGAATGGTTCTTCCTGGAATACTTGAATTATATGATGCCAGCATTTCTATAAATCAGTGGAAATTTAAATGCATATGCCTACTTGGATATATCTCATGTTTATGGATATCTATTTATTTTATTATTGTTAGTCAACACAAGATTGTAGTAATCCTTTGCCTACTACTAATACTAAGCTCAAAATATCTAAGTCAAAATTAATGATAATATACTTATCAGTTCCTTATAAATTCTAGCATACTCTCCTTGATCATGTTGAGTACCCTGAAAAATGTTTTTGCATCTTTCACATGACATCAATCAGCAATAATTTTCTTGGTTTGTGAATCACATCTTTGTTATGCATTAACATCTTTGTTATGCATTAATATTCTCTTTGACACTCTTGGAATCCTGCCCAACTCAGTGGCAAAAAGGAGTTGGCACAAACTTGAGCAGTGGAGAGAGGAATGTGAATAAGTTCTCAAAAGTTGGACAAAAATCTATTTTTATTTTACAGATTAGACCAAACCAGAAAATTAGAAAAAATTCTGATACATTATGTTTATATAATGTAGCTTAGAACATGATATATAGTTTATGAATTTTGATTATCCCTTTCGAGAGTCATAGAATGATGGAATTATTAAGGACGACAAATAAAAATAATATTTTTTTAATTAAGAAAAAGGGTAAAGGATATATAGCTTATCCTTTTTTTTCTCAAATAACTATAAAAAAATTTGTAAATTATACTTTAGACAAAAATGAGTTATTGAATTGGAAAAAAAAAAATTTTGAGTCGAATAAACTTATAATATGAAGAATACAATTTAAGAAGCATGGGATTGAGGTCTCTTCAATCGAATGTTATTGGATGAGTCATAATTTATGAGCACGAAGACACAAGGAATTATGATTCGGAGAGTTCATCAAATAATTTCAAAGTCTTTCAAAAGAAATTTCAAGGATGGAAATAACACTTGGCTTTTATAACTTTGATTGAGATTATTTAACATTATTATGAACACCATGAAAACTATAAATAAATTTGACTATAAATTTTTAATAGTCATATATTTTGATATATAAATAAATAAAAGTTATGATTAGATTCATGATTCTTTTTGTATTAAAAGGAATACAATAAAAAAAATATTTTATGTACTATAAAAGAAAGTTTTTAAATGGGCTAAAAAAGCATTTTATTTATTTTATTTTTATAAAAATAGAGTGGATTGTCACTTATTTATAAAGAGCGAAGTACAGCTTAGCTTTGTTACTCCATCGCCACTGCCATCTGTAACCTTCCTCTACAGCTGCCGTGGCCTCCACCATCGCGGCGGCCGCTTGGCCCCCTTCGAAGCGTCCGAGATCTTCGGTGCACGCCTCTCACCGTGGCCTCATCGCGGCGGCCGCACTGGTCTCCTTCGGAGCGTCCGAGATCCTCCGTGCACGCCTATCACCACCGGTCGCTCGGCCTTTGCGATTTTAGTTCGTCATTTTTCTCTAAGATCCGCCCAGATAAAGCAAGCTGCTGTTTCTCCCCCATGAGGAGCTCATGAAGTAGTCTGGTGAGACTGACTGTTCGACATCTCGGGCTTATACTTTTGCTTAATTAATGGTGTTCATAACCTATTTGATAGAATTACGCACTTGGGACTGTCAACTAATGCGAAAAATCGCGATCGATCGCATAAAAATATTTTCTTGCTGGTAGGCCTCTTGGAACGGTACGAGATTCTAAAATATCTCAATGGACTTGAACTTGTTGCCTGTTATGTTCTACTCATCCCCGTTCGTCGGTATATAATCACATTCATTGTAGGGATCTCGAGGATGATAAAATTTGTCGAACTCATTTAGATTTATACCTATCTAAATTATCGGATACAATTTTGACAATAGAAGATGCTTCTGACAATTCCTGTTTTCAGTTGTTCTTTGTGGCGATCATACATACTCCTTTAAGTAGAATTAAGGATTTGATGCTGCCTCTTTCTTACAAAGAGCTATTATGTCACCAGAAACAAGCTCAGTCAGCTCCACATTGAGCTATTATTTTGTCTCGGTGGTACCCCAAAGTAGTGTCATAACGTATGCTTTTGGGTAACTTGAATATTGACCGGAGTGGGTGTTGTATTCAAATTTCTAATACCTGAAGGATCATTCATGCTCTGACCTCCTTGCAGCTTTGGCTATGATCCTTTCGGGATGAGCAAGAAGCCAGAAGATTTCGCCAAGTATGTGTGCCAGATTAACCAAGTCATCTTCCTCCACTCGCATTCCTACAAAATCTTTGGTGTTGATTCCTTTTCGCTGCTGTGCCTTCCAATTTCAAACAACGGTACAGATACAAAGTCTATGAGCTCATCCATGCAAAGGTGGGCAATGCTTATTTCGGTGCAAATTTGCACCACAATTAGTATTATGGTGCAAATTGTGGTCCTGAGGCTGTCTGGTTCAAGGTATTATTAGTATTATGCTTATTTTGTACCTGACAATCTTCATAGCTCAAGCAACTTCACTTTTGAACTGCACCTTCTGTCATCTACTATGTGATATGTTCATCTATAGTGTCTGCTCAGGCCATTTTTTCTAAAGACTATGGACCAATTCCTCCTTAGAGTTATCTATGGATTTCCTCAAGTATTAGAATATATATATGTATATGTATATATACATATATATTTATATATACATATATATATATACATATATATTTATATATACATATATATACATATATATATATATATACATATATATATATATATCTACATATATATACATATATATATATATATCTACATATATATATATATATATAGTTAGGTTGCTTCGTTATGATCCAGGAGATTTCAAGCTAGGGAAATAACTCTCTATATTAGAGGTATGACTATGTACATCGATCATCCTTATCCTGCATTGCTGGGTGGATATACTTTGTTTGTTGGAATTTATGCACAGTAAAATTACAAGATCACCTTTCTAGGCAATAGATATTTGTGCTAAAATGCATGAAATAATTTGCTCATGTGTCTCTTGACTATATGATCCTCTTAATCCAAAGCATACTTCAAATCTAAATGGCTGTCTGTTCGTGCCGCTGACTAATTTGGTGGCCTATTGATGTGTTTTGCAGATGGTGCTCTTCTCCTAGATGGAATTACATCGAATTATTTTGGAAGTAACATTCCAATCAATCTTGTGGTTGCTGTCATTGCTGAGATCGTGCTGGTTGGAGGTGCTGAATACTATAGAATTATCAATGGACTGGTAAGGAAGACCTCAACATCGAAATCAGTCATTTACTTTGTGTTCTGTTAAATTAGATGATACCAGACTGCTCATATTAGAAGGATTTGGAGGACAAGCTCAACCCTGGAGGTCCATTTGATCCTCTGGGGCTGGCAAACGAAGCTGCACTGCTCAAGGTGAAGGAGATTAAGAGCAGGCGGCTAGCGATGCTCGCAATGCTTGGTCTCTTCCTGCAGGCCTATTCCACTGGGAAAGTGCCAGTGGAGAACCTGATGACACATCCGAGTGAACCATTCAGAAACAATTTGCTCACTGTAATTTCCCAGCTGCTTTTTCTTCCATGATTTCTATGCCATGTAAAACGATGAAATCACTCGAGGCAATGCAAAATGTCACTGTAAGCTTCTGTACGAAACCTCGTGTACAGTTCTTTAGAAACAAGTGTAGTGATGATGATTTTTCTTTGAATTCTTGTGTTTGATCATTTTCTGTATCCGATTAACACACTAATGAAATTTTATTGGGCATACAAAAAAAGTAGAGTGGAACAGATGTATCATTTGATCATTCATACAGAGTTCTCCAGGAATGGGTAGTCTGTGTACCCAACAACTGGATCAGAGGTGTAGAAGGTGTTCCTGTCATACTTGTTCACTGCAGCATTCAGCTCAAATCTCTTGGGCAAGTCAGGATTCGCCAAGAACAGTCGGCCAAAAGCCACCAGATCTGTGTATCCCTCGTCCACAACCTTGTTACCTTCGTCGCGATCGTAGCCTCCTGCGACGATGAAGGTTCCCTTGAACGCCTTCCTCATGGGAAGAAGCCGGTGAGGGATGTGATACCTGCCATTGACGACGGCCATCCTGGGCTCTATCATGTGGCAGTAGAGGATGCCGTGCTTGTTCAGTGCTTGCACCATGTAGAGGGCAAGTGCCTCGGGGTCTGAATCCCAGCAGTCCATGTAGTCCAAGAACGGTGACAGCCGCATCCCAACTCTGTCAGCTCCGATCTCACCGACGACCGCTTCGACCACCTCCAACGCAAAGCGACATCGGTTCTCCAAGCTCCCGCCATACACATCGGTTCGATCGTTCGCGCTATCTTTCATGAACTGCTCGATCAGGTAGCCATTTGCGCCGTGGATCTCCACTCCATCGAAGCCTGCACGATTCGGACCCGTTAAGAGAATGCATGAGAAAAAGAGGAACTTGAAGTAGCGAAAGCATCTCACCAGCTTCGATGGCGTTCCTGGCCGCCAGTCTAAAATCCTCGACGATTCGAGGGATCTCTTCTGTTCTTAGTCTTCGAGGACGAGAGTACTCTTCGATCGAGCCATCGTGAAGCACTTGTGTCGGCACCTGTTTGTCGGTGCTCGAGATTGGATCTTGTCCATTAGGCTGGTAACCTGCACACACATTCGTACAAGGAATCATAAATGCCAAGCTTCTACTTGAGGACAGGAAGGACGGGACCAAGCAATACCGGTGTTGGAGACTCTGCCAACATGCCAAAGCTGGCAGAAGAAGACTCCGCCCTTGGCATGAACGGCGTCTACGATGGGCTTCCACGCCTCCACTTGCTCTCTTGTCCACACTCCAGGAGTATCGGGATATCTATGCATGAAGAACAAGTTTTACCACCAAACCGTAATCAAATGATAGCATTTTTACTTTGGCTGCTACGAATCATACCCCTGAGCAGTGTCTGAGACTCCTGTCGCTTCCGTGATGAGAAGGCCTCCATCGGTGGCTCTCTGAGAGTAGTACACCACAGCATGTGGCTGAGGAACGTTACCGTATGATCTGCTTCTTGTCAACGGTGCCAAAACAATCCTGTTGCAGCAGAAGACCAAAATACTTCTTTGGTGAATACAACAAGAAGAACAGGGGAATTATAATCTCAACGAGCATTGACAAATTGCCGTAGTCAAACAATTCGATCAAAGAATTAAGCTCAACACCCACACACGTGTCAACAACCCAAGCAAAGAAGAAGAAGAAGAAGCAGCAGTTCTGACCTGTGAGAGAGATCAAACTTGCCCATCTTGTAGGAACCAAGCAGAGGGATGGCTGCCATTCTTACTAGCGCACACAAGAAGTGGATGCTCTTTCTCTTTCCTCTTCTTCTTCCTTTTCCCTTGCTTTTGCTCTAACTATCCGCCTTAGTGCTCAGAGGATGCGGTGGGTGCTGCGTATTTGTAGATGCAGGGAAGGAGGCCTGAGGTTGACCGAGAAAACAAGAACGTGCACTTGTTGCGCTCTCCGTCTCTACAGTGCAATGTTTCTGGTCTAACAAAGCAGGTTCCATGCTTTCAAGTGGTCAAAGTTCAACCCCCTCTCCTCTCCTGGATGATTCCCTTGCCGTTGCTTCAAGCGTGGAGGCTACAAAGCTTGGCTACAGAATCAAATAATTGTCGGTGGTGATGTGCAGATTGCATCTCCCTGAAACGTTCGTGTGCGTATCGTATTTGCCTACGTATTCTCTTCTTGCAGAGGCTTTCACGTACGCGCAATTGGAATAGCCGCCCCACGTAATCATATTCCTTCTGACGTCATTGCAAATGTCATCGTCAACCACCACACGGTCTTTGATTGAAGACACGCCACTTATTATTATTATAGTAATAATATCAGGTATTGGTTTATTATTATTATTATAGTAATAATATCCGGTATCAGTTAGCACACCGCGAGTCTGATCAATCTCAATCGATGGTTGAGATTGAGGATCGAAGAGATGGAGGGTAGAGATGAGAGAATCGGATGGGAATCAATTTGGTAGGGTCAGAGAGGATCCGAATCTTCTACATGGTTGTCGTCGAGAAGGACGCGATGCTTTATCTGCGACGGCTATGACTAGCTTGACCAAAGATGCTTGATAGGGGTCATTTTGTCGGATGTCAGCTCATCTAAGTAAGACTTCATGTCAGTAACCCAAAATAGCAGAAAGTGCATTTCAATAATCATCACCTTATCGAGATCAATTAGAACTGGTCAACAAGAAAGGTCTCGGAATTAGGTATAAAAAAATACTATCAGGTTATGCTCGAGGGGAACTCTCTACACACTAATATAATCATACAATTTACATGACTACTCGCTCTCCTGCATTGACTTAAGCATAGAAGGGTTTGTGTCGAGCAACCCCAACGTTGACATGTCATGCTAGATCATCGATAAAGAGCGAGTAACTTCGTTGTCAAGACATAGACACGCAACCACAAGATAAATCATCTCTCGAGGACACTCAGATGACCCGACCCAGAGAAGTAACCTTGCAACTAAGAAGATCCCGAACTATTCATCCGGTCATCCCGAACTAGGTTCTCATCGACAAGAGCACTTCCGACTAGGTCGCTCATGCGATTTCACCTCATTAAGTCTTCCATGTCAGCTAGAAAGAGGCATTCGGATAAACTTATGCATTTGGAAGTGAACCAACCGTACTGACTCATCAATCAACGATATCAATGAACCATCATTTTAGTATTAGAAGGAGGGTCAAATTTCACGAGCACACCCTTCTATTACTCTTCCCAATGAACACCTAAGACAAGGAGAACCCCTTCTCCCTTTCCCAAGGGACAAAGGCTAGCCTCATACTTACCTCATCAAAAGCACCCCTCAAGCTTTGACATTGGGGGGCTAGGTATAAGTGGCTTTACGCTCCTATTACACCCTTAGCAACACCACCCCCTGACCTCTTTAAGCTAGTGCCTAGCCTTCTCCACTTGTGGGAGAGTCTGATCCTTAATTACTCCCTATGAGATGTTTTGACGAACAAATCATAAAGACTCAAAGAGGTGTATGATCAAAATCCCGTAAAATTTCGTTAGGTATGTATACTAAATAAACAAACATAATTGTGTTTGATTCCTCCGCTTATATTTCTATAAAATCTTTAGTGTTCGATTCCTTTTTTTTTTTTTTTTTTTTGTGCCTTACGATTTCAAACTATGTACATATACAAAGTCTATGAGCTCATCAATGCAAAGGTGGGCAATGCTTGGTGCAACCGGCTTCATCATCTAGAGGCCTTTTGTAATCATCAATAATTTCTCCCTTAACATAAATTAATTACTTATAAATAATATATTACCTTATTATTAACTTATATATTTATATACTATAGTTAAGAAATTAATTAAATTTAGTTTTCTTAATCACGTGAATAAGTTATAAATTCTACTAATCAATTAAATTATTAATTTATTTATTACTTAATAAGTGATTTGATATTTATGAGGTAAATAGTTTATATTCCAATTTTTATATGTGAACTATAGGAAATAAATATTATATTACTCTCTTTGTGTGGAAAAGTAAAAGAAAAATAAATTAAAAATAAAAATTAAATTATTACTTATCTTTTGGGGGAGATCTCATCTTCTCCTATATAAAAGGGGCTACTCCTCCCTCATTCCCCATCAAACCTAATAATGGGAGAATTGTGAAGAGGACTTCATGAGGAGGATGATATTGAGGAAAGGATAGTCGAGTAAAGGTAGGATCATATCTTTTTTAACTAACTTTGATTTATATTTTGAAATATTGATGTTGAGATTGTTAAAATTTTATGATGCATAATGATGTTTTAGTTTTAAAATTTCATGATTAATAAATAATGATAATTATTTTATGATGTTAGAATGACTCTTTATTTTATGTTGATATCTTAAATTAAAGTGAATTTTAATATTAATTTAATTATTAAATTTTCTATTTTTGGATTAGCATAATAGTTCTAATTTATTTAATTATATATATATATATATATATATATATATATATTTCAAGAATTATATGTGAATTTCTATAATATAATTAGTTTTAAATTTAAGATCATGAATTTAAAATTTCTTATTAATATATTTGAGTCATTCTTTAATAATTTTAAATATTGAAATCTAATTTGATGAGATGAGTCTAATTAGGATCTAACTTTAGTCAAGTTGATCTGTCAGACTGAATTGACTTAGCTCATGTGGTCATGTATAACATAGTTCATGTGGCCAAGTACAACCTACTAGGGATGACTCAACCTATGTGACATAGTACAAGCCAACCAATGTGGCAACGTATTGACACGGACTTAGCTGGTTTTGCCTAAGTCGTGCGGCACCCTCGCGCGTCCGTCCGCAAAGGTCAACCTCCCCGAAGCCTCCCATTGTCCCTTAGGACTAACAAAAGAGAGAACGGGTTAAAGAAAACGCCTCAATCGGGATCCACAAGCAAACATGTCCGAAAAACACTTCATAGACAATGCAAAATACAAACAGACTTTACAAGCTTTGAACAGTGGCACAACAAAGGGTAAAATGGTCCATTACAGACCGAAAAGCTCTCTCACGTGTCCACATGACACTACCTTTATTTACAAGCCTAAAGAGGCCACCAACCCAACTAAAATGGGACTTATAAGCCTTCGGCTGCCCCTCTACACGCTGTACAAGGCATGAACATGCCAACAGACACGGACAGATATAAGCATTACATCAAACATCCTGTTTCAAAGTTTGTCCGTGACATTCTCCCCCACTTATCCCTTCGACGTCCTCGTCGAAGCCTTTGTGAACACTGTAACTCTTCGCCTTTGCTGAGTCTTCAATCTTCCGCTCCAGCTGCAATGCGCCTCCTAGCTCCCAGCTGCTCTCCGCTGCTGTTTTTGAGTAGTCGAACCTTTGATCCGCCATGCTGCTTCAACTCGCCAATGACTCTGACTCTAGTGTGGGGTTGGCTGAGTTGTGTTGATCCTCGTTGATTCCTGCGGATCCACCAAATGAAGGAAAAGACCATTCTTACTGCGCCAGTTTCTCAAAATTTCCACATGCTGCTTGAACTGGGTGGATGCTTGTTGGAGCTTTAACGAGCATCGCCTCGCAAACTTCTGAAGTTTTGGGTCCTTCCTCCACAAAATCTGCTCATTGACTCTTCTTTCAGTTAGTTGTCACATCCAAGTAGGTTCGCATCACTTCCGCTTTCGATTGGCATTTCGTTGGGAAATGAAGCGGACAATCTACTCTCAGTAGCACTGATCACCGTTGGTGAGGATTTGACAACTATTGTCTTCCATTATCTTCGAAGGGTCTTTGAACTTGTGCAGAGCTCCTCTGCTGGATAGATAAGAGAACTGGGGTACTCGGTTTCGCCCATTCTCTTAAGAGTTGAGAAGGCAAAGGTTACGTGACTTCGCCCGCCTCCTCGAGGTTATACTTCATGCATCGAGCTGGTTACTGGCCTTCGCCTGCTCTTTGCTCACACTTCTGAAGCACTTGAAGTGTTTGCACTCCTTGCGTTGAGTTAGCTACTGTGATTCACCTCCAGCTGCTTCGATCATACCTCTGCATGATCAAGTCCCTCCCATGGGACTCACTGGTACTTGCATTCGAACTTTTCCCTTGGTGGAACCTAGCCCCCATATGCTGATGACCAAGGTTTTCATCCGATGCAAAATTCGGTGCACGCCCGGAAGACCCGCCTCTGCGGTACCATGGCCTTCACTCCTTGAATCCATAGCCCTTCTTGCCGTCGTGTTGTTCACCAAAGCGGAGCTCCCAGTAGCTCCCGATCATACCTCCATATGATCTCATCCCTCACGGGACTCTGTTGTGTATATCGCATTGTCACGAACTGTTCCACCACGATCCGCTGCACCATGTCGCCTCCTGGTGACATCTCCATTGCATTCTGATCCTTGTGGAATAAACTCGAATTGTGAACCCTCCATGTGTGGCCTCTGCCAATACATCGCAGGGTCTCCTCCACCTTCGATTTTGTTCGTTCCTTTGGCAATCGACCTTCATCCACCCACTCTTGGGTCACACCTAGATGAAGCACTGCTCTAGGACAGTCCGTCGCCTAGTAGCTCCCGAAGTCCACCGACTTCACTATAATTTGTGCACCATTGTCTGGATCTTGGGCCTCTGCCCCTACCAGCACAATCTCCGCTGCGCACCGCTTCCTTCATAGCAACTCGAATGGCGACACTGTGGCATATTCTTCAAGAGTACCCGCCTCTGCGTCCTCTTGCCCCGTGCTAAGGCCTTCTGTACCCAACTTCGCCTCCGCAAATTGAGTCGCCTTAGTTCCTCCTTCAAATGCTTCTCCGAGATAAGGTGCATGTGCCTCGAAGCTCCCTTCGTCTTTGGCACCATGCAAGATGAGTCCGCTCCGTCAGAATGAAGGACCCATGGAACAACATGATCCTACTCCTGCCTCTGCAAGAGTTCATGTCCTTGACCTCTGTCTAGGGAAGCACTGTGCCTCTGCTCCATGTTCCAACTTCTATGCTGGCTCCCTTCATGCGGCTTGGGTACTTCGCCAAGTTACACCCAAGTTGCTCTGCTCCTCGTTTTTGCATTGAGTCGATGGTGGCCCTCGTGCCCACCATTCCACGGGTCAGCCCTCCCTTGAGTCCGATCTCCACATCGACTCCAAGTGTGCCTTCATTTAAGTTGCTTTAGGTCGCTCCCCCACTTGATCTCGCAATGCATCCACCAATGCATTCTCTCGAGCGAGATCATGCGACAACTCCTCGCCGCTTGCTCAGTCTATCGAGCTTCGTGGAGTTGTTGTTTGTTGAGGTACTCCTCCTCAACATGTGAGATCTGTCTCACATGACTCTCCCTCTGGAGAGCCAGGACTTATCCCTCCTGGATAACTATCCCGTTGGAGCAACATCTCTCTTCGTTTCGGAGACCACCATCCCCTTGGACTACTCCAATCTGCTGAACAAACTGTGCATTGTTCTGCCTCCTGCAAACGCACTTGCTAGATTGCGACTCCACGTCAATACAGCCCCCACTGCACCCCTCAAGGCCTAGCAACATGCTGAACTCATTGCACACTTCAGCCTCCTACGGACGTATCCTTCGCATGCCGAAGAGAAAGTTTCAATGCTCCATGGCGCCGAGTCTCGGTCGCCTTGGGATGGCCACGAACATTCCATCGTCCGCATACAAGCCCATGCATGAGTACCAAATTCTTCGAGTTAGCAATTCCCCTCACCTCTGTGAGCTTTTGCATAACTCTTTTGGTCGTTGAGCAACTCATTCCACCTTGGATGGTCTCATTCTTGCCAAGAGCCTCGCTTGCCTAGAGCACCATCAAGTATAGTTGTCAATGTTGAGCCGTAGCTCAAACTCAGCCATCCCAACCTTTGTGCGCTCCAAATTCTTCCAAGCTTGCCTGTTCTCGTGGTGCCTCTTGCGCAAAGGGTTGGCCATTCCTCTGAATGCCAATCTCAGATACCCGCTCCTCTGAGCGACTCTTTTCCCTACATCTCCATGCCCGTTTTCCCTCAAACGGTCGCGCGTGTGCTGACTGCCCTCAACGCAGCCCCGCTAGGTCCCCCACGTTTGCATGTCAAGTGTTTCTATGAGTGCTTGTCCCGCTCTGATACCATATGACACGGACTTAGCTGGTTTTGCCTAAGTCGTGCGGCACCCTCGCGCGTCCGTCCGCAAAGGTCAGCCTCCCCGAAGCCTCCCATTGTCCCTTAGGACCAACAAAAGAGAGAACGGGTTAAAGAAAACGCCTCAATCGGGATCCACAAGCAAACATGTCCGAAAAACACTTTATAGACAATGCAAAATACAAACAGACTTTACAAGCTCTGAACAGTGGCACAACAAAGGGTAAAATGGTCCATTACAGACCGAAAAGCTCTCTCACGTGTCCACATGACACTACCTTTATTTACAAGCCTAAAGAGGTCACCAACCCAACTAAAATGAGACTTATAAGCCTTCGGCTGCCCCTCTACACGCTGTACAAGGCATGAACATGCCAACAGACACGGACAGATATAAGCATTACATCAAACATCCTGTTTCAAAGTTTGTCCGTGATAGTATGACCCACCCATGTGGGTAGGTATGATCCAGTCTATGTGATCATATATGACTCAGCTCATGTGGTAAGGTACGATATAACCATGTGGTCAGGCATGGGCCAGAGGTATGACTCAGTCAATGTGATCAGATTCGACCCCAATTCATGTGTCTAGGTACGACCAACTCGTGAACAAAGCATGGCCTAATTCACTAGTAAAACTCTGCCTAACTTATAAGTGATACTTAGTCTAGTCTATAAAGTTAAGCTTGCCCAACTATGCGAACTATGCGATTGACATTAGACACATCGTCGCTCCTTTATCTATCCTATTCTACTTAACTCAATTTACTTGGAATAGGCATGTGCAGTGCTTGTGACTTGTCGAAGACTTAGGTGGGTTAGTTCGATTTAGATTAGCGTCATATGATATAGTTTCGATTAAATGCATGCCACTTATTATTATTATAGTAATAATATCTGGTATCGGTTAGCACACCTAAGTTGGATCAATCTCAAAGGAAGAGAGACGGAGGGTGGAGATGAGAGAATTGTAGGGGAATCGAATTGGTAGGGGTTGGAGAGGATCCGAATCTTCTACATGGATGTCGCAGACTGAGCAACGAAAAGGAGGCGATGCTTTCTCAGTGACGGCTATGGCCAGCCGCCTGTCTTGGTCTTGACCAAAGGTGCTCAAACTAGAATGTGGAGGCCTCCATGGCAGACTCTTCCTTTTCCTTTGGCACGTTTGTTGAAGTTTAGCGACGTCGCTCGTTTTCTCCATCATCATATCAGTGATGGAGGGTTGAGATGAATCATCACATCATCAATTACCATAACGCCAGGAATGAGGTTGACCATCGAACTCACGCAGTGACGGTAGAGTGACGCCGGTAGTCCTGTAGTAATCAATGCACGTGAAGTAGAAATGAAGGAAATCGGACTGGGCTACTCCTCAGTCTCAAGCTCCACCCTTGCATTCCTACAAAGACCAAGCACTCATCCCCATCCTCTGCACGCACAGTCAGGATCCACTTGGTTTATATCTCCTCCAAATTTCTGAGCATGGCAGCCATCCCTCTTCTCGGTTCCTACAAGATGGGCAAGTTTGATCTCTCCCACAGGTCAGTCATTAGACTCTTCTCCATTGCAGAGTTATGTCGATCCTTGAATGAAACCTGAATCTAATAAAGCTTGCGAATTAACAGGGTTGTTATGGCACCGTTGACAAGATGCAGATCATATGGCAGTGTTCCTCAGCCTCATGCTGCTGTCTACTACTCTCAAAGAGCCACCGATGGAGGCCTGCTCATCGCAGAAGCAACAGGAGTCTCGGACACTGCTCAGGGGTACGATTTGTTGCAGACAAAGTAAAAATGTTATTATTTGGTTACAATTTGGTGGTTCTTCATGTATAGATATCCTGATACTCCTGGAGTTTGGACAAGAGAGCAAGTGGAGGCATGGAAGCCCATCGTAGACGCTGTTCATGCCGAGGGTGGAGTCTTCTTCTGCCAGCTTTGGCATGTTGGCAGAGTCTCCGACACTAGTATTGCTTTGTCCTATCCTTCCTGTTCTAAAGTAGAACCCTGACATTTACATCATCATGCTTCCTTTTATGATCCTTTGTACAAATCTGCGTGCAGGTTACCAGCCTAATGGACAGCATCCAATCTCTAGCACTGACAAGCAGGTTCTATCACAAATGCCTGACGATGCCTCCGTCGAAGAGCACTCTCGTCCTCGAAGACTACTGACCGAAGAGATCCCTCGAATCGTCGAGGATTTTAGACTGGCGGCCCGGAACGCCATCGAAGCTGGTGAGATGCTTTTGCTACTACAAGCTCCTCTTTTTCTCATGCATTCACTTGACAGCCGAGAATCACACAGGCTTCGATGGAGTGGAGATCCACGGCGCAAATGGCTACCTGATCGATCAGTTCATGAAAGATAGCGTGAACGACCGAACCGATAAGTACGGCGGGAGCTTGGAGAACCGATGTCGCTTTGCGTTGGAGGTAGTCGAAGCGGTCGCCGATGAGATCGGAGCGGATAGAGTTGGGATGCGACTGTCGCCGTTCATGGACTGCTTGGACTGCTGGGATTCAGACCCCGAGGCACTTGCTCTCTACATGGTGCGAGAACTGAACAAGCACGGCATCCTCTACTGCCACATGATAGAGCCCAGGATGGCCATGGTCAGTGGCAGGTATCACATCCCTCACCGGCTTCTTCCCATGAGGAAGGCGTTCAAGGGAACCTTCATCGCCGCAGGAGGCTACGATCGCGACGAAGGTAACGAGGTTGTGGATGAGGGATACACAGATCTGGTGGCTTTTGGCAGACTGTTCTTGGCGAATCCTGACTTGCCCAAGAGATTTGAGCTGAATGCTGCATTGAACGAGTATGACAGGAACACCTTCTACACCTCTGATCCAGTTGTTGGGTACACAGACTACCCATTCCTGGAGAACTCTGCATGAACAGTAGAGGACGGATTTGTTCCACTCCACTTTTTTTTCCATACTCAATATAACGCCATTACCGTGTGTTAATTGGATACAATAAATGATCCAACACAATAATTCAAAGCAAAATCATCATCACTTTCCTACTTTCTATGTTTTCATACAAGAGCTGTTACAATGGCTTATAGTTGGGTGTAGTGCTTGTTATCGAAGCAAATAGTTCATGTTCTACGTAATTTTGAGCTTCACACTTGGTGGATAGATAGTCTTTCAGATTTGCCTGATACCATTTTATTTGTTATTGTGCACTGAGATTAAGCAAATATTGAACGTAATCGTTGATCACAGTTTCACATGCTGCACTCACACTGAACCTCACATCAACCACTTGTCAGTGTCCACAAATTGCTGGTGCATATCCTACTGCAAATGTTAGATGAGACTTTGAGCTTTTTCTCGTTTCTGCTTGGATGATATGTCCTATAATCCTCGCCTACATTTTTGTGCATGACATGGCATGCAGACACAAAACAGAATGATTTGGTCTTAATTCATGCAATCAGAGAGGCAATTATAGAACCTAGGTTTATCTATGTGTTCTGATAGATGATAGCACGTACAAAATTCTTCTCTCGACTCTGTATCATGAATGCATGTCTGTTTGGAGATGAGCAGCTAGTCATAATATTATGTAGATCCATCATTAGTGGGAGTTGTGATGTGTGACCTTGAATAGTGTTTGACTATTTGGAACAATTATCCTTCTCCTCCCCATGAATCTGTGGTGTTCCTTCCTGCAAATAGTGTTCACAGAACGTGATAGTTGGTGACACAACAAGCTCCGTGATAGCAAGAACTCCACGTTGTTGCAGAAGGTTGGTAACCGGTGGATGTCGATGGTTGTATGAACAGGTAGTGAGATGTGGAGTATTAGTGGCTGAAAAGATGTCCGAAAGAAGGCTTTCCGAGGTGACGGTGTTCTACTGCTTTGCTTCATTAAATCTGAACATAATTTCTGTGGCAAAGGAAAGAAGAATTGAGAGAGTATTTATATGGTTGCTGTAGAAAATGCAAGTGAAGAGGCAATTTCTTTGCAACAATCGATTCCTTTTGTGGGGGAAAAGCTTTTTGAACAATTCAAAAAATCAAAACAAGTTCTCTCTTTCTCTCTCTCTCTCTCTCTCTCTCTCTCTCTCTCATGGGCCCAGCGCTGGCTGCAAACTTGGATGATCGCCAGCATTTGCACTGCAACTTTACAGGATGAAACCTGGAGCCATGAAACTAGCAATGACATGCTTGAAAGGACAAGTCCTGAATCCAGTACACTTCATACTCGAGATCTCTGCATGCATCACAAATAGGAAAGAGCCATTGATTGGCTTCCCCAGTGCTCCATTTCCCTACGTCTTTATCTCCTCCCTCGCTGATATGGCTGTTCCTTCATCATCACCATGACAAATAGCACTGCTACTGTTACCAACAAGTGAACACTGACGCCTCACAGTTCCACCAACCGCTTCGAAAGCTCCGTTTCACTTTTGTAGAGAGGAGATGGGAGTTCCCTTTAGTGCAATTTGCCCGTTTCAGTCAACAAAAGGGCAGCTGTTTCCATCGATGCATGAAGAGCAAGGAAGCTTCTTTCTTCCTCTCTCCAGCAATCACAGTCGATGTCTCCATCACACACCGTTCACGTCACTTCTGACTCTGATTGCTACATGTTTGCGGAACCTTTCTTTTGACAATGGATTCACTTAAAGGCCCTCAGTGTCCTCCGCATGCCTCCAAATGGCATGCAGGTGGAGTTCACGTAGCATTTATAGGATGCAGATTTATCATGCAGCGGATCTAAACGAATCCATGTTAATGCCACCCGTAGCCGAAACTATGTCCTGTTCATCATCAATGTGTTCAGTTTGCATTATTGAGCTGGACCTGCACTCACCCAAGCACATTGACCCTATGTTTCCGCAATGTGGCTCCGTCGGACCCCAAGTCGCTAACCCATTTGGTGGCATCTCCCTCCCGAAGAAGACGACGGCCGGGGTCGTACGGAGGCACAGTACACCCTCCGTGCCACGGTCAAGGTTTGGGGCCCCACCCGCCGTTCCGCCGGTTCACTCCCCCTCGCCACTCGCCTCGGAACATCCCCAAGCCATCCGACAAGCTCTCCATCCTTCGTCAATGGACGCCAGTGGAGCAGGAGAACGATCCAGCTGTCACGCCAATTACTTCAACAGGGACAGCAGACCTTATCCCTCCTCCTCTCCTGATGCAATGCATGCAATAAATCCAAAGATCTGGACAGACCACGTAATCATTGATTCAGATCTCTCCTCCTTACGTGCGTGGGGCGCAGGTGCAGTAAAACCAGCGATGCGCAGTCCTCTGAATTCCTCCAATCCACATCTGCCTTCTGTGCTATATGTTTCAGTGCTCAGATTTCGCTTTGGTGCGTAAAATATCGAATAGGAGTATGGATCGAATGAGGATCGCGATTGGAGGAGTCCACCAAATCTGTACCCATCTCGTGCACTTACTAGGAAGCTCACTTCCCCCTCTAAGCGAGCTCCATCTGTACATTAAGCTCATCCCCGTTGCCTATTTATACTTCCATGAACACTCTTAGCATCTCATATCATCATCATCCGGTTAGCAAGCTGAGCAGTTCGGTGCGGAGATCAGCAATGGAGCAGCTGGCGGAGATGAGAGCGGACTTGGCGGTGCAGTACCGAGGGGTGAGGAAGAGGAAGTGGGGAAAGTGGGTGTCGGAGATCCGGGAGCCGGGGAAGAAGACCAGGATTTGGCTGGGGAGCTTCGAGTCGGCGGAGATGGCGGCGGTGGCGCACGACGTGGCGGCGCTGCGGCTCAAGGGGCGCGACGCGCAGCTCAACTTTCCGGAGTCGGCAGAGCAGCTGCCGCGGCCCAGGAGCTCGGAACCCAAGGACATCCGGTCGGCGGCGCTCGAGGCGGCCGCGAGGCTCCGGTGCAGGACCACCGCCAGGGCGGGGATATCGGCGGGGCTGGAGCGGCTGGGGAACGACGAGCTCGGCCTCGACTCGCCCAGGTTGTGGGCGGAGCTGGCGGAGGCTCTGCTCCTGAGCCCACCCGCCTGGACCACTGAGGTGACCGAGCTGGAGGAGTGGGAACAGCACGGATCGTTGTGGGATCCCTTTCTGTGAACTATTCCATCTCCCTCACAGACTCTGCATCAACTCTCGTCCTTGATTTCGACGAGAATGACCGAGTGTTTTCACTCCAAAAAGTTCTGTAAATGTACGTGATTGCTAATGCATGAATGCTTACCCTTTCCTCCAACACTAGACTTCAGCACCATCTGGTTGCGGTGAAAACAGACACGAGAGGAAGACAGCAGAAACACTTAAATAATACATAGAAACAGCATTCATAAAGCTCCTAAATAGCATTCTGATAAGATAGCAGAAACACCGACAGTTTCTTGTGATCTCCATCAACGAGTTGGGTTTCCAGATGCCAAAGTCTACTTGCAGAAGAACGAAGTCAAGGTGAGACGACCCAAGAAAGATTTCATCTGATACATCCAAGTATAGAGTTGGGGGTTCTTTGCTTCACTTTGATCGAGTCATAACACCTCCACCGTGAATGTGTATGAGCGAGCCTCGTCTTCTCGGAGAACGCTGTTCCAACTTTGACTGCTGTGTGGGAAGATCAAAGAGACATGGTAGCAGGAGGCCACGCATCTCGCTTTTCTGACAGCTAAAAGTGCAGGGAAAGCAAACAGGTGGATGCATGGAAGCCACTTGCAGGTGCTGCAAAGACTGCGACTGCATCGTAGGATTAGGCTTCGATGCCATCTCAGTCCTGTGATGGTGACATGAGATCCGAACGACGTGCAGTGTCGGGAGAGGATCCGCTGCGTCGGGCGGAACAGAACCTCCTGGGTGGGTTTTCGCAGCGTCGGGGGTGCTCTTGGCCTGTGGGGCCAACAGTCTCGTGTGGTCATGGGTGCTGGATCCTGGTTTGGCTGGAGTAGCAGGATGTCTGGAGGGGTCGATGGGACTACGAATTGTATCGAGACATCGTGTGTGGATGCGGCCATGAAGAAAGAAAATAAAGCACATATACGAGGAAGCGACCTCATGAAATCGATATATGGTGAGCAATTTGAAGAGATAGGGACTACAATTTCCCAATTATGTGACATTACATGAAGCACTTTTCAGCTGATGCATTTCAACTTGATGTCAATTTAGGTTATATAGGTGTAGTAAATGTCTTTATCCATTACAATGTCTATTTGATTAATGTTCAATTGGCCAATATTCAGAACTCAAATTCAAATAATTAATCTGGTAAACTGCAACAATGGACCATTCATTACATGTCCATGAAATCATAGGCTGTGTATGATGTGGTCTCCAATTTGATAGTCTTTTTTAAGACTGACTCTCTAACAATTAATTGCAGGCTAAATTGTCGCACTTTGAGAATTCTGAATGAAATCCATATATTTACACATTATTATTCAAAACATATATATATATATATGAATTTTTCAATAGTCGAAAATTTTTAGACTTGGAAAAATAAATAATGTGTTAAAAAAATTTCTCCCTATAAAAGTAAAAAAAACAAATAAAAATAATAATGGGTGGGCCAATCTGGTCACGTGCATCGCACGCGATACGTCCGATAAATCAATATACATGTTTATTTATTTATTTATTTCATGCGTCGCGACTGTTCACACATGGGTGGGCCAATTTGGCGACGGCGGAGCCGGACGGCGGTCTCAAGCTCCGTTTATGATCTGTCGCTTCCGCTGCGTAAGCAATCGACAAACCCTTGAGGGAGTCTCATCGAGATTCTTTCGGCGTTGCGTTTGATCGTTCTAAGAAGCGGGCTCCAACAGTCTCGGTGTGGACTCTTTGAGTTGTGGGTTTCTTGGATGGGGTTTCGTTACCGTCCCCTTTTGATTTCCGGAGCAGCCGAGGCTTTGTCGGAGTTGATCGTCTGGATGGATTTCAGTTCTGAGACTTGTGCACCGTAGGGTTTCTTGAACTGACCACATTAATGACGATACTCTTCTCGAATGGATTTATTTGGCGTTTCTGTTGATGACGGTAGGAAGCATATTGTTATTCCTCATATTTACTCCCTCTTTCTTCTTCTTCTTTGCCCTCTTGCCTTTCCGTCTCTTTTATTAAGTATTCTGAATGAAAGGCACTTGTCTCGTATCATTCCTGATCAGGTCCTAGTCTGTTAACAGGAGGATAAATGCCAGCATTCTGAGCCGAATGAATTAAGCTAAGCTGCTTTCTAGAATTAATTAAGACGAGCTTCTTTCTTCTTGAAATTTCATTTTCTTTCCCCAAGTCCAAACTTGTTACAGTAAACGATTTTGCATATCAATTCTTTATTCTCTTTGTAGGTCAATTTGATTTTTTTAATCAATAAATAGTTGTAATCAAAGATCCGAAGAAACTATTCTTCATAATAAACTGTCATGATGGATCATCATGATAGAAAATGTTGTGCCAAGCTTTTGGTACTTCCATGGACAGAAAAATGTTGAGAGAATAATAGCACCATAAGAAATGCCTTTGTTCATTTAGCTTATTTTCCATCTGCATATTTTGGCTCTATGGCTCCAGTTTTGTATTTGATAGAATTGTCAAGTGGAAAGCTTGTAAACCCATTCCATTCCTCTTGTTTTTGTTTTGTCCCATTTTGAGATACCTGGACAATTTCGAGAACGATAAAATAAATCTTCACTTGAGCAAATGTGTGATGCATGTTTTGTTTTGATTTGGAAATTTATCTTTTGTTGGAACCCTTGGTGTATGGCCATATGCTGGTTTTCTCATCTGTGAACTCTTGGTTTATATCCATGTGTTGGTTTTCTCATCTGCTTTCTTAGTTACATGTTGAAAGTTTTGCTAGTATTTTAACGTTCAGATAGATTAAATCTTGGAATTTACAATGTGCAATTTCCCTCTAGTAAAGGTGCACGCCAAAAGATTATATCATCGGACTATACCATTGATCCGAGTACACATGGAGAGGATGAGCCTTGGTATTGCGGTTACTTTCCTCCTTGACAAGATGGATTACCAAGATTCGAGTCATAGAAACAGTGTTTCTGCTTATAAGGGTGAGACTGCGTGTATTAGCAATGGCCTCATGCATTAAGCCATCATATTCAAGTGCAGATAGAGTAGCCTTATCGCATCTGTGATATCTCTATATGAGGACATCAAATTGATGGATCCTAGAGCGTTTGTTCTGCATGACATTGAATTGATGCTCTTTAACGTCACTGCTATGTTATGTGTTGCAGCATGGGGTCTACGCCAACGGACATCTCAGTGTTGCCCAACATACATGTGTGTGTTTTTGGTAAAGTGTTAGTCCCTTATGCATAGAATATTATGATATGTTCAACATGGGGCCGCATGACAGTCCGTGATGCAAGTGTTGAGTTACCTAGCAGTTATAGGTTGTTCAGAGTTACCTATCTTTAATTCCCTCATTTCCTTGTTTTTTGAAAAATTGATTGGATATTCAGTCAGATTTATATTTGGCTTAATGGTTTTCTTATGTAGGTGGGATTTGTGGATACTGGATCACATTCTTTCTCTAGTAACAAGATAATTATTGCAGGCCACCATGTCATCTGGTCAGTCATGCCACTATACTGTTATGGATTGAGCTTTCGCTTAGTTCACGTTGAATATTTGCCTAGTCTGTGCAATTAATATACAGAATAACATTTGATGTTCATCTTGAAATTGAAGTTTTTTTAATTGTGCATAAGGGTGCCGGAGAATATGATGTAGTTGATGAAGAAACAGGAAATAAACCATCCAGCATATATTGTTGTTACCCATGACCAAACTTCTGTTCGATTCTTCCTTTGTCACTACTTGCTGAATATATTTTCCTAGATGACATAGCTTATGTACTATAAGATTATATCACTGTTATTTCAAGACCAGTCAGCCTAGAGAGTATATATTGGTGTTCTCCAAACCTTGCTAGGCTATACCATCATTCATAGTCTTTCCTACATAAATGTCTGGTATTTGAGACTAAAAGCAATATACATTGTGATCAATATGTGCCTTATCGCTGACCTTTTTGCTTCATCAGTTCAATATATTAGTATAGTTTCCTTTGTCAATTAAGTGTGCTGGAGATAGGTTCTCTCCCCATTTTTTTTTTTTTTTTTTCACTCATTGACTTCTTCCAAATTACTTGGTTTAGTTACAAACTCTAAATGGTTCACCAAACTGTGATGTTATCTCAAACTTCATGAAACAGATAAGTGAAATAAGAATCATTTAGTTATCAGACTTGCCACCACCTCCTGTTTACAGAAAATATTGCATCATGCAGCTTGTAAGCATGCAATAAGTTCCAAATCAGTTTTGAGTTTCTCTGGCTTGAAAATGGTGTTCATATTTACATGCTACTATTGTGGATGCACTTGTTTAAGATATTTTGTTGATTATATTGTTCCAGATAGAACAGACCTTGGCTTCATTGCCATCTCATACTCGAGATTTCCTCTGGTTGCTTCTCCAGAGAAGCTCTACAAAATCTTCGAAAGGTGTCAGAAAAAGCTTCTTTGCTAATCACAGGTGCTTATTAATGTTAAGACAGATTACAATTCTTGCGTGAACAAGATGAGTTCTTGCATTTGTATGCTGTGTCGAGATTGTATGTGGTACATGCTGCTCATTTGCATTTGGTGTTGTTTTCAGGTTCTTCGACGTATTAAAGAGTAACCGCTTGTCGGTGTGATGAAAGACCTCCTTTTATAGGTTGTCATTTAAGCACTGCTATAAATATATATACATATTTCATCATGTGAGCGGTGTGATTTTAATCCTTTGTTTCTGTTCTCGTGTCGCTGTAGCAGCTATTAATCCCTTCAGACGTTGACCAATAATGAGGTCTTGTTGCCCACTATGTTTCGTGCCATAAATCGTGTTCTTAAGTAATATGTCGATGTCATGTATACACTATTTAAGGTCCAACCCATGGTCTCGGTCAGCATGATTGACTCATATAATTCGGTCCGATTGAACCGCATCGGTGTTTTACGAGAGATCATTTGTCAAAAAGCTTTGATCTTGATTGGATCGAATTAATATGTCGTAGTTGGCGGCTGGTAGTGGGCCGGGCTCGCATCTCGCACCAACTTGGAATTATGGCGGCCCAAACACGCGAAAGGAAGCTCGTGGTCCAGCTCAAGCCGTCCTCCGGGACACGTGACGGAAGCTCAACTCACGACGGGCCATTTCGGTGTCTCTTGTTCGGCGTGGGGGCCAAAAAACCATGGAAGGAAAAGTAGCGATCGTTTCAAAACGAAGCGAGCGAGGGCATATAAGTCGAAAACAAGAGCGCTTCTCCCCAGACCAAGAAAGAGAGAGGGGGATCGAAAACGAGCGCGTCGTGGGTTTCGCTCCCCCCACCCCTTGCCGCCGCCGCTGCCTCCTCTCCCTCCCCTCTCCTTTCTCCACCGAATCCCCGGAGGTTCGGATTCTCCCTCCCCCTTCCCTATTCCTTCCCACTCTGCATCGTTCGCATCGCCGCTCCTAGAGCTGTCTTTCGATCCTCTTCGCGGCCGGAACCTGGCAGCTTTCGCGAATTCTAGGTCAAAATCTTTCCGCGTCGTTCGGTCATCAGGAGTTGGTTACACTCTCAATGTTCTTTCCCCTTTTCGGATTTTCTTTGGAATCTTGTTCGATTTTGCCGTTTCGTAGTGGATTCGTCACGAACAGCTTCGTATTGCGTCTCCGATAACATGCTTAGCAGAGAAGTGTCGGATGATTTAGGGTTTAATTTTGTCTATTTCTTTGGTTATCTTATTGGATCTTTCTGATCTTGTGTGCTTTCCTTGATCGACTGAAATCCTGTATTCGGATGTTTCCTTTTTGAGCCAAGTCTAATATTCGAGGATTGAATCGTGTACGATGTTATTTGTTCGATGTGCTGCTTATGTGTATCTTCTTGCCGAAGGCAAGTCTTCGTTGCGATCAGTATCTATTCCTCAAGTGGCTGCCTTTGCTTGACAATTTAGAAAATTGGTGTTAGGGTTTTGTTACTTTGTGTGTTCTATCATGATACGGTCGTTCGGTATTTAGCATTTCTTCCAATGCATAGTTAGCATTTAGTCAATAAGAAAAGATACTAATTTGAGACTGGTGATTGTTTATTATGTCTTTTCCTTTCTCTCTTTTTTTTTTCCTTCTGTCTCTGCGTGCCTGTACAAACTTGAAGAGCATATTCGTCATTTTTTTTTGCAGGAGCTGAAGTTTTTGCCGTTTGAAGGTTAGGAGATTTATATTTTTTTCGATTCAGGATCTTTATATAGTTCAAAGAAAGTTATTCAACAACAGACATGCCTCTCTATAAAAAAAAACCGTTATCCATGTCGGAGGCACCAAAGGATTTGGACCCACATGAGCCGGTCTTCCAAGTTCGGTTCACGAAGGAACTTTTCAGGGATTATGAGTATCCTTTTCTCTGATTCTTTCTTTTGCAGTCTATCTACCTGAATTTGAAGTAAAAAAAGAAAAATCTGTCTAGAACAAACAAAGTAAAGAAAAATATCTGTCTAGCTTTCTTTGGCAACTTGAAATAAACCTCAAGTAATGACACTTCAGATTTCTTGATGTTTGTTTATTAAAATGGCAACTTTGTTGTATTTCATGATGACATGCCAATAGTTGCTCTTTCTTTAACATATTCTAGAGATTATTTAAAGAGAGTGAATCTTTATCGCCAACGAGTGTGGAGATGTAAAGTTACTGGGAAGTCAAATTTGACTTACGAGGAAGCTTTGGTGTCTGAGCATCGTGCCACTGAAAATGTTCAACAGTTCCCTAAGGATTTAATGCCTCGGGTGCTTCACATGATCCAATTCAGTAAGAACAGAAACAATGCTTGCAGTTATTTCTTCCAATTGATAACTTTTCTAACTCCAGTTTCTTGTTCTTTGATGATAATGTTCTATTATGCATTTTAAGATGGTTGTTTTCTTCTGATTTTTTCTATTAGCATTTTTTTCGTCCTGTATGCTGGTTTTGAGTGCTTATCCATTGATGACTAACGTTGTGTTACCACTTTATGGTTTGTTTTATATTTTCCTTTTTGTATTATGCACTGTTATCTAATTTATTAAGGTGATCATCAAAATTCAAGATAAATTAACAAAGATATTGTAATGTGCATCTGGTGCTATAATCATTGTGACTTGAAATAGTAGTGTAGTATATAGGTGGGAGAAAAGAGAGAAAATCCAAGAGACTGATTGTCTAGGAAGTATTATGGTCGGACAGATAGTGGTACCTATAAATACGACAGTATCATATGCGAACTTAAAGACTGATGCAAAACTTTTTAACAAAAAACATTTTAGCTGGTTAATTAACTGTTGAGAATTCAGAATATGCTTATAGTTGATAAATGCATTTATATTCATTAATCTCGGGAACTTAGATAGCTAGTTGAAGTAGAGATGAACTGAAGTCTGGCAATCCAATTAGAGGCAAAGGCTACTCAAGTTCCTGGTGTTTTGAGGTGGTGTTCTAGTGATAGTTAAAAATTTATATTTCCTCATTTTGGTTGTAATGTTCCACTTGCATTTCTTGGTAATCATTTTTATGGGATTTGGTATCATCTGCTGACATTAATCTTGAATGAACTACAATACCTTGTGAGCTATAAATAGCAAATGACCCTACATTTTAATTAACACTTGTGGTTTTATGTCGACAACTTGATATGGTCAGTGGAAACAAAAACAAAGACTTTATGAACTTTTTAGTAGGCAACATGTTGTTAGGGACATCTGATATGGGTTGCCATTGCCAAAGTGTGAGTGGTTATAAACAGGTAGTATTCAATCAGGTGATGGACAAATAGTTATCAGAAGAAATATAGATACTTGGATGGAGTAGTGTAGAAAAATTGCAGCTGGTTGCTAAAGACTTCTGACTCATTGTCTTAGCTAGCAAATTCTTACAAACACAACCTCCAAATAGTGAGCACATACTTGGATGTATGTGTTCACTATTTGAGATATACATGTGAGTGTTATTGTTATTTATTTTTGTTTGTCTGGGTACTGTTCCACCTATTAGTTATACTAGAAAGTGTACTTCTTTCTCATGCTGTGTTCACTAGTTCTTGTGGGAGTATAGATGTTTATGCGTGTGTTCACTCTTTGATGTATACATGTGAGATTTATATTTATTTATTTATTTTTTATTTTCTGGGTGCTATTCCACCTGTTAGTTAGATTTGACAGTGTGGTGTAAGTCGGGAAATAAAAAATGGTACTTTGGTTAATTTAATGGATTATGTGTCCGATGGTGATTGAATAACATTCTCCGAAGGCCTTTTCTCATCCCTGTTACTCAGCCTGCATTAGTATTATATCCATTTTAGGCAAATTATTGAAGTGGAATGTAAGTGTTCTACATGCTCTGGAATCTTCTTTGGGAAACTTATTTTATGGAATTATTCTGTTGTTGAATATTTATTCCATGCTCTTTTTTCTACTTCATTTTAATTTATGAACTGTGTTCTTTGCAGGCACATCTACCTTAAATGATCTTGTGAATGAAATGTATTACAAGTTACAGGAAAGCCTTTTTGAAGGATTAGAATTGCAGGGAAGGAAAGATGACTCTGTTTATTCATGTAAAATTCTAAAAATTTTAGATGATGAAAATACTGTCCAATACCAAGTAGGTTGGTTTGACAAAGATAAGAAGATAATCGACTCTTCCATAGTAAAAGCTGAAGACCTGATACACAAGAAGAGGCCATTTAGTAGGAGAGTACTGAAGGAGTTCATTAAAGAATCAACTTATCAGACTTCTCCATGGGTGGTTCATGAAAATGTTGCTAAGAAGCACGGGATCATGACTGAACCTCCAGAAGAATTGAGAGACATACTTACTCTTCAAAATGGAAGGATTTGGAGTACTAAGAAGAAGTGGGTAAGTATTTCTATAATATTCTAACCCCATCTTTATACCTGCTTTCTCTGTTATTTTTATGCTCCAAAGGTTCACATTATCCTCAGGATTTTCAAAATTCCAAAATCAACAAGAAAAGAAAAGAAGCTGAAAATGGAAATTTAGCAGGACCAGACAAAAAAATAAAGAAAGGTATCTTCAAGAAACTTGGACATTCTTGTAATGTATGTCAGTATGGAACTGCATAATCTGTTTAGTCTTTTTTGTCTTTTGGATTATTAAGTAATTTAAGAATTTTCTGTTTAATTTTTCTTACATGGTCTACATATTCACGGATGAAGACAATCCAAATGCTGAGCCAGTCAGATATCCTATTGATGACCTTTTAGTGTGCCCTGCTCCTGATGATCCTATTTTTACTGAACGACCTCCTTTGTCATTGGAGTTTAATGTGCCAATGAACTGTGTGGGAGACCTTCTTATGGTGTGGGACTTCTGTTGCACCTTTGGCAAATTGTTGCATTTATGGCCATTCAGTCTTGATGATTTGGAGAATGCAATTTGTCACAAGGATAGCAATCTTACTTTGATAGTAGAACTGCACTCATCGATACTGCAATTGCTCATCAAGGATGAGGGTGACTATTTCTTGGTCACTAGGGACAAAAAAAGGAAATCAAAGGTGAATTAGTTTTGCTAGTTACTAGATTTCTGCAGCAAGATTTTTGACAAAATATTTTCTTTCGTGGATCAACTGCACCAAGTTTCTATTTCAGTTTTCTAGCAGAAATAACAGAGTGCTTTCTGACATTTTATAAATTTCAGATCAGACTAATCAACTGGGCTGAGTTCTTATGTGATTTTGTGGAGATGAGAGATCGTGAAGAGCTATCAGGTTATGTGGGAACTATCAAACGTGGGCATTATGGTCTTCTAGAAGCTCATATAAAGCTGCGTATATTGAGGGAACTGGTTGCGGAGGCTCTTGGAACTGATGCTATCAGAGTTAATTTAGAGGAACGGGTTGAACAGCAGCAAGCACTTGCAGCTGTAAAAAGGGATGAAGCCAGAAGGCAGAAAGAAGAATTGCTGAAAATGGAAAATTCTGACAATAAAGGAACAGCTGCAGGAAACATACTAGAAAATGGCAGCAGGAACGATCACAGTATGACTCTAAGTGAATCATATGTAGATTATGTTGATGAGGTCCATATATCTGATAAAAATCATATTGCAGAAAATCGGTATGCTCTAAGAAGATATAACTAATATCTTCATTGTATTATAGATGCTGAAAGAGCACGCTTTTTACTTTTTCATGTGACAGAGAAAAAAAGCATTATTCCTACATCTCAGCAGAAGCAGCAAAGAAGCTGAGAATGGGAGATGGGTGTAATTCAGAAGGTATGAAGGCCCAAAGAAGAGGAAAGGATAAAGACAAAGAGACTCCGAAGCCTGAAGCCACGGTCTGTTCAACTGTGTCTTTTTGCATGTGCATATGAATGTGTTTATGTACAGGCATGATTGTGTTTCGTTGGTGTGTGCACGTGGGTGGTTGTTCTTGTGACTCAATGTGCATAGGTGTTTGGAAGAACGAATATTACATGCTTGCTTATGTTTATTTTACTTTGTCCAATGCTACAGAAAGAGCACCTTGAAAGAGAAATTGAGAAGTTATCGGTGCGGACTAATTCTTTAGGGAAAGATAGAAACCACAATAGGTATTGGTTCTTCCGGCGTGAAAGAAGACTATTTGTTGAGAGCTCAGACTCTATGCAGTGGGGCTACTATTCCACTAAGGAAGAGGTGATCATTCTGTGGACTTGTGTAATTATGTTACATCCATTTTTTGGTCTCCAATTAAGATGCTGACTTTACTTGCCATCTATGTATAAGCTTGATGCACTTTTGGGCTCGCTCAATCCAAAAGGTGAGAGGGAAAGAGGCCTTAAAAGGCAGCTTGAAAAATACTACAATAGAATAAGGTATGCTTGTTATTTTCTGATTGTGTATCCTCTATCATGCTTGTTACATACTGACCTTGTTCTAAATTATTGATTTGACTTTTGAATGTCTAATTACCTTTGTTTGCTTGTATATTGTGATTGTGTTCTTTTTATAATTTAAATAATCCATAACCATTACATGGAACTTATGAAAAACATAACCATCTACAGAATCTCTCTTTAAGCAAGTTTACATACTGACCTTGTTCTAAATTATTGGCTGACTTTTGAATGCCTCTTGTGCTTTGTATTATTTAGCTTGGCATTACAGAAGAGATCAAAAGATATTGCTCAGAAGGTCCTACTCGAGGAAAACGTACTTCGGAGGTCTACACGTGTGCGTGCGCAACCTAGGGACAGTTCAGCTACAGCATTTCTTAGATACAAGAACAAGTGGAAGGAGAACTGATCTACCGCATTTTCAGGTAGCACTATTTTAAAAATGTAGCAGTTTTTCATGGTATGCCATTCGTGAATTTGTATATGGGTGACCTCATTTTTTTGGACACATCAGTTCTCATTTTAATGTATAACTCTATCCAAGGACATTTCATTTTCGGGACATGAGAAATATAGACTCATGACTAGGGTGCCTGTCCATCTCATCCCTGATATGTAAGGATGTAAGGACATCCCACGGATGATATAATCTAACCAATGTTATCACCGCTACTCTCGGTAAAAGCTTTTCTGATTCACACTCAAAATTTTGTAAAGCTTTGATGGACAAATGATTTATTCGTTAACTTTCACCTTATGCTGAAAGGTTAAGGTTTGCTATAGGCCTGCAATAATAATGTCTATGTTGCTTCAATTTGATCAGTTTAGAAGGCCCATATATTTTTTTTATAAACCGGTGATAAATGTGTATAGTTTATTTAGTGGATTTGATTACCTACAGACAACAGATACAAATTTTAGTAATAGGTTGGTGCTCTTGTCTGTCTTTTGAAGGCACATATTAATGTCATCTCCAGATAAATAATGAAGCATACAAGAAAGATCAGTGAATCTACATAAATAATGAAAATATTGTCAACTCTGAAATTTGGCCATGTGTAGTTTCTTCTTTTGATGTGTAATTGTTGTGTTTGACTTCCTTCCTAAACACTGTCCTCGAGCCAAAGCATCTAGATGAAACTTTTATGATGCAGTAGTAGTCTCCCTGCCATGTACAGTTATATATGCACTTTCTAAGCCGAAAACACAACCTTGGAAATGGGCATTTTGAAGTCCACATTGGCTTATTGGTAATGTCTGTGGACTGTGGTGGTGTTGATCTGTTCTACAAAATGTTGACGGAGGTTGTCGTTTTTATTAGAACTTCTATTTTGTTAATGTATCTGATAAAACATGGATGAGATTTACTTTTGGTTTTAAGTTTCCACCCTTAATATCGAGCTAATTATAGATTATCTTTTTTAGTTTCTTTACTATCCCGGTCTTTATACCTAAAAGATTTACATCGAAATATCTATAATTATGAAAGTGAAATATTCAATTATATTTATCATAATATTATCGATTTTATCGATAATGATAGGTAAAAATATAATTTCAACATTTTAATTATGTTTTTGATGGTGATGGACGATGATATTATTGGGGGTCGTGGGTGGTTGTTGTGGATGAGGAGGGAGAGTGACGACGAGAGTTAAAATAAATAAAAAGAGGAAGAGGACGATGCGATGCTCTATATCTGCGTTGGTGTCGCTTGGTAATTGCGTCGGTGACTTGGGTTTCGCGCTTGGCAACCTCGACGATTCGCGATGCGACAACAATGATTAGCCTTGTAAGCACTCTGGAGCACTCCTTCGATCACTAGAGTGTCACCCAACTACCCCTTTCCACTATCACATCCTGGTCTCGAAGTTTGATGGCGAACCACAATGCAGTTGCGAGCGCCACTTGTAGTGGCAAGTTCGCGATCGTTTCCTAATGTGGGCTATCGTTTCTATGCATCATCGTCCACTTCGCAGCCCCATCCTCCAAGCCTAGTAAGACAGTCTCCACCCTCTCCTCAACCACTCCACGTCGTTGCTTCGTGGTTGTCCGTCGAAGATCTACGGGCTTCTTCGCCTGTGGCATCGTCGTGGACTCGGAGGTAGAGAGGCAAGAGCTAGAGGACAAGGAGGGCACATAGTGCGAAGGGGAGGTAGCAAGAACGAGATCATAGGAAGTGTAGAGGGGGTGGACCCATCACGGACCTGCGTTGGAAACATCGCAGCTAGCATTGAGTGGTAAATATTATAAGTCATGAGGAAGTTAATGTCGTGGATGGATACGTCGCATGCCCAACAAAGGAAGGTTGCTTTCAGCTCGTAGTAGACTGCCGCTCTACATTTGCATCGGTGTCGATGCAGAGTGACGTTACTCTATTATCGAAAATAAGTTGAAATTATTTTTTTATCTATTATTTGTATACTTTTTATCGGTAAAACGAACGGTGTGAGCATAAATGAAGTTTAGATGTTTAGTTTTATAAGGATTTCAATATAAAATTTAAAAATATAATGATCGACCCTTTAAAATATTAAAGAGAACTAACTACATGTAATTCGACCCTTCAACATCTCTCCCTGTCCATCGTAATAACTATACTAGTATAGTTCTGCATAAAAGAAGCCTAAGACTCGCATTGGTTTATGGATACCAGATGAGGATGCTAATATTAGTTTGAATTTGAAGCATCCTGGTTCAGGTCCATCAAATTAATGTCAGATTAGTCAAATATTATTACCATGGATTAAACATTTTGGGTTAGTCATTCAGATCATTAATGAGTCGATTATTGTATTAAATCAAATAATGGTAATAATGATATTAGAGGTAATAATGAGTCGATTCAAAATAGCTCGATGTTCATCGAACTCAAGTCGTAATTGCCACGAACCAGCATGACCCTTCTCTTCGAAGCCATTTATCTTGTTGTCAATTGAATGGCTAGCTAGCTGTAGCCATATAAATAGGGAGCTAAATCAAGCTTAATGCCTCTTCATTTCCTTATCAAGCACAGGCTGACCATAGAAAACTGTAACCTACGACATCAGTGAATTATTCCCACCCTGTCACATGCATGAATCTTATGTTATATATCATCATCATCATCATCTGGATGCATAAGTTCATAGGATTTGAATTGAGATCCAGAAACGACGACTATTTTCCTTTGGCAATACGACAACGACATGACTAAACAAAGTTACTCGGTTTCAAATACAGACGATCACCCCAAAGGTTTCCAAGCCGAATAATCTACTGCATAAATAACATTCTCTAATCAAACTAATATCCATCAAATCAAACAGGTTCAAAAGCTCATGCAAAACGGGTGCCTTGGCAGTCTTCGCCATCCGTTACTCAAAACCTACGAAACCCTCGGTCCAGGAACCTCCCTGATGGGCACTCAAAAGCCATGTGACCCCTCCCACCACAGTTGTGGCAGATCATCAGGGGACCCATGCAATCCCTGCTCATATGGCCAACCTGGTTGCAGCTTCGGCAGACGACATCTCGCAATCTGCTATGAAACGCACCGCCGGCACTTTCGCCGAGCATTCCTGCCTTCGGACACTGCCTGGCCACATGCCCTGCTATGTTGCAAAGATTACAGACGGGCTCGTTTTGACAGTCGCGAGCTAAATGACCGGTCTGCCTGCAATTGTTGCATGCTTTCTCATTCGTGCAGTCTGCTGCAATATGCCCCTGCTTGTAGCAATTGTTACAGATTCTTAGGTCACCAGGAGGAAGATGAGGAGCTGAGCAGTCCCTTGCGAGGTGGCCAGTCTTCCCACAGGTGTGACAGATGCCCTCGTTGGGGCAATTGCTTGCCACATGGCCAGGTTCTTTGCAGTTCCAGCATAATGCCTTTGTGGTGCACTCAGCTGCAATATGACTGAACAGAGGCAAAAACCATTTGGTGTCGGTTAATGCAGATAACAATGACAAAATCATTCAGATTGTACTATATCTTACACATCAGAATGCATCTTATAGCAGCACATATCCAGATTTAATATCACAAGATTCCTTCTTTTATTAGCGCAGAAGGTGACTGCCCAACATACTGTGCATTTTCTTCATTATCATGCACTTCACTCGAGTAAACGGAAGCATCAAGAACCAGCAAGGTCAGATGTACAAGTCTAGAAGTTACATGGTGACTGGTGTGAATTATATATAATAAAAATCATGGGCATGAGAGATTTTGATTATTACCCTGGAAGGCCACAGTTATTGCAGACAGCCACATTTGGGCATTCTCTCGCATAGTGTCCAGGCCGTTTGCAGTTCTTGCACAAATCAAGATTCCTGTAATCAAGAAGAATAGTTATATTTTTTTGCGAAAAATCATTTGAAGAAATATGAATCCGAAAGACCTTCGACTACTCACAATACTCACATACTTTTTTTTTCTACCAGAATTGTAATTGATACAACAATAAGAAAATCAACTAATAATTAAAGAAAAAAGTGTTAATGCAGCACCTATACATACATAATTTGTATGAACAATGAGAATATTAAGGCAAGCATATGATTAGTAACAAATTTCTGGGCAACAAAGCTGATATTTACCAACTAATACACCAAATAATAAACCAATTTTGGTTTAGACCATCTAATAAGGCATTATACGTTTTGTAGTAGTATATATCAGTGAGATGTCAAAATGTGCACCAGAGAAATACAATGAAAAAAGTAACCAACAAGAAAAAGATCACACTGGTATTTTACATACACATGTAAACCATCACGACGATCATACAAGTAAAACGCATGCACTTTAATAATCTATACAGTCCACCAATACAAGGAATTACTCATTACTGGTGATCACAAAAGGATGAAGCAAATTGTGGAATTAGGCATCTTTGGTCAAAAAAATCTAAGGGATGTCCCTGGCCCATTTATTATATGCAACAATAACATACACACATTCAGCATACTAAGTTCTAAATTGAAAAGATGCAGTCCTTTTGCAGAGAACAAAAAGCTCCTTGTCCATGATAATGATCAGCTTATCTGTCACTATGGAACAGTATGTACCACTATAGTAAGCATGTAGCATAAAACTGAAAGATTGAGCAATCAGAAACCTTGAGCCACGGCGGAAGTCCCTCCTATATGGTGCATCACGATATGAGACTCGCTCTGTTCGCATCTTGCGATCCCTCGGAGGACTACGGCTGCTTTCGCTCATCTTCAGATGTGTTTCCTCTATGCCAATGGTTGCAGTCGATCTACACCAGCACAACACAAACCACCACCACTACCACCACTGCCACCAACGACAACAACACCTTCCTCCCTGTGCACCACAAAACCATGCATTGATAGACATCTCCGTAAGTCCGAAAAGAACCACCAACACTCTCCTTCCAGAAAAGAGAAAAGAAACCAAATTTGGATGTCATAAGAGAGGTCTCCCCAAACATGCAGAGCACATTTTCCATGCCAACTTACTTGTACATCACTGTCCATGATCCCACCAAATTTTAGTCACCATTTCAGCTTTCTTTCTCTTATTTCCAATCATTAACAACCATGACCCACGACAAAGGAACACAATCCATAATTCCAATTGACCACGTTCAACAAATTCTTTTACTTCGTACTTAGAAGAATCAGCATAAAACCATATATTGTACCAGTATGTTCTTGAAAGAGCCAAAAAGATGAACAAACATACACCTAAAAGTCCATAAAAGGAGACTAAAGCAAATGGGAAATCTAACACGACCATATTAAATAAAACCTATCTGTAAAAGTATTTAGGTCTTCTTTTTATGGCATCGAATACCAAAAGATTGATGATCTGCTCCCTCAGAAAATCAAATCAAGTTGAAAAGAAATTTCCAGATCCAACAAAACTAATCAGTCAGCGCATCCATAAAGTTATAAAATTAATCAATTAAAATTATCCACACAACTTAAGAAAAGCACACACACAGAGAGAGAGAGAGAGAGAGAGAGAGAGAGAGAGAGAGAGACCTATATCTCCCAATATGTCTTGAATCTAAAATGGATAATATCATCCTATTGATCAAATAAGACCAACCTAAATTTTCAAGATATCCTGCGTTGCCAATTGCTCGAAGAATCACACAAAGATAATCTTTTTCCCTCCCATGCAAATTACTCCTTTATTGATTTAATCAATGAAAACAGAGATCCACCACAGTAACTAATATAATAGTACTCCGTTCCTACCGCAATCGAGAAAGAAGACGATTTATCACTTCAGATTATGTTCCCTCCCTCTTTCCCTCCGTGTCTTGCACGTCGATTGTTCAACCAACCACCCAAAGACTAATTCTTTCCCTCCCTTTGCATTACTCCTTAACAAACCTGATAGAGGAACCAAGAGATCTCCACAATAACTAAGATTCAGGAGAAGAAGAACGACCCTTTAGGTTTCCCAGATTTCCACAACAGCTAAGATTCAGGAGAAAAGGAGATCTCCTTCAGATTGCGCGAACCTCCCTTCTGCCCCTCCGACGAGAAGGAACAGATTACGAAAGATACCGACCTCTTATCGCCGCGACGCAGATTTAGGGTTCCCACCGCCCCTTCTCTCCTCCGCACTCCCTCCGTCGTGCGAACCCTCTCTTTCTATCCGACTCATACATTCTTATGCGCCTTACGTGTCTATTTTGGGCATCTTCGGCGGCCCCACCGGACGTGATTAATATTAACCGATACCCGCCACACCGGTACCCAAAATCTACACCCACATACATCAAGACATGCGTCCGGCGACGACGGCCACCGAACCATCTGCAAGCTCCTCATCTCTCCACGAGATAGCTTTCCTGCTAAATCCAATCTCTGTCCTTCGTCATGTATGGGTTAAACAGGGAAGGGAGCCAAGCTGATGAAGCACCGTCGAGCTCAAAGTACAAGACGAACGCACGGGGGCTTAGGAGGAAGACTAAGACTCATCAGTCTTCATCACCGTCATCATCATCCTCCCCATATGTTGGCTCCTCGAAGAGCAGAGATGTGAAGTCAAAAGGCGCCGTCCGTTTAGTCTTATTAATATAATGGCCATTACAATTCGTGCATGGTGCACAAAGTCAAACACAGCCACACTGTCACCATTGAAGGGCACAAGAGAACAGCTTTCACCACTGACACAAAAGAAGATTGAATCAACAGAATTGCTATCGCGACCTCGTCACGGACCATGGGTCGCTGTGCCATCATCATATCAACCGAGCTGAGAGATGATGTCCATGGCAGTGCCGCACAAGCGCTTGAGGTCCTCCTCCCTCTCGGCCATGGCGTCCGGGTACGCCACGCCGGAGCTCCTCTGGTACAGCCTGCCGCACGCGCTCGCGTACTCCTGCGCCGCGCTCACGTGCACGTACGCGTAGTCGTAGTTCTCCCCGGCCAGCGAGTCCAGCGCCGACCGCAGCGCCTCCCCGGCGTACCTGTACTTCTCGGCGCAGGTCCGGAACCCCGACCGGGCGGCCGCAGCCTCCGTCGCGTTCTTGGCCTGGGCGGTGGCGTACCTCGAAGTGCTCTTCGCCGTGGCGGAAGCCATCGTGACGGCGATGGTGGATAGAGACCTGACGTCGTTGGCTTTCAGGCTGTGCGGGTCGGATTGCAGCGTCGCCACGCAGAAGTCGTAGTTGGATGTCAAGCTGCAGGTGCTTTGGATCAAGCTCGACGGAGATGGAGATGGGGAAGAGGCCAGTGAGCACGACAAGAAGGGAGAGAAGAAGAAGAGCAAGTAGAGAAAGGAAGCCATGTCTATGATAGCAATGAGTGAGCAGGCCAAGGCGATGGCTTTATAGTCTCCAAGATTTGACTTGTGGAGGAGAGATTTGGTACACCAAAAGCGTGTCCACAGAGCCCACACGGAATTCCTCAGCAAGAAGGTCGGAGGAAGTGCTCACATGTATTCCTGCAAGTGTTGGTACACTTCCACTGATCGATGCTGGTTTAGGATCTCAAGCTTCAATCAAGCAAAGAAGAAGATGATGCATCTGGCCTACCTTGTGGTACTAATTTATGTGAGATGCGCAATCTATGACAGTCAACTGTGGCCGCACAACCACCTTTTCGAATTCAAAAGGTGATAGGTAGAAAAGGAAGCGATGGTCTTCATAGCTGGGGTGTGTGTGTTCATATTTCTGGATCATTGGTACACCTCCACTACTGGTTTTGGTTTATGATCTCAAGCTTCGATCAAGCAAAGAAAATGCTACATTCTGGTACTAATTTATGTGAGATCTGCACTCTCCTCTTTGATAGTCAACTGTGGCTGTACAACCTCTTTGAATCTAAAAAGGTGATTGGGATGAAAATAGGAGATTGTCTAATAATTCGGAAGAATTAATCAACCTAAAGGATTGGTGAGTTCAATTCTGTTCATGGAGATCCCAATGATCTACTTTGGGTGAAATAAATGACCTTAGTATGTCTTATTTAGAGTGACAATGGATATTCATCGAACAAAAAGTATCCATGATTTTAGTTTTCTTATATGGTATATTTTTTATATATAATCTCATAAATGCTTTTGCCTTTTCTCTTCATCTCGTCACCTCTTCTCTGTCACGAGGTCTCATCGCTTTTGTGTGACACCATCCACCCTCGAGATGCAAGAAATAAAGTTGGACATAGGGTGGTGTTCAAAGCAAGCGACAACGACAACGTTAGGAGTAAGTGAGGAAGGGCAAGCTATGTTAGGAGCAAAAACGGTACGGACAAAGTTGATTAGTAAGAAAGAGAAATCGACATTGGAAGCAAAGGTAATAAGATCTCGTAACGAAAACGAACGACAATACGATGAGAAAGAAGAAAAGAAGAATAAAGAGATTTATAAGATTAAAAAAATATATATGTGACATCATCAGCAATAAGTTTGGCCCATGGGCCCCCTTTTGGAGCCCAATTGCATGTGTTTATAGAGAAAAGAAATAATTTTAAGATGGTCATGGTGTTCTATTTCTCTAAGAATCACATAGTAGGCAGTCAAACCCATCCCAAATAAGGCAGCAGCACCACAATTTGACTTTGAGATCCCAGTGGGTTTGGTTTGACTCTAATGTTTAGATTGTTGAGCACACCAATCAATCCTAAGACTTAGGAATTCTCAATGCAGTCAATTAATCTCAATATTAGTCAATGCGTTTATTGGCCATTAAAAACAAAAAGACACAATGGAATAAAATCTTGTGATTCGACTTTTCTACTCTCTACCAATAACGTGACCATAAAAGATTTGCAAAATTAATTATGGAGAATCCTAAGATTATTTATCATTGGATTCATGCAACATCTCAAATATTCTGCTATAATTCATCCATTGTCGATCAAATATTTAGGATATGATACTAATAAATGCTTAATTTTCTTTCTAAAATCAGAGATATTTCATTAGAAGAAAATTGAAATTAAGGATATAAAATATATAATGGATAAAAAGGGCCAAAAAAATATTACGCGGAAACTTCCTGCGGTCGTTATCTTTGACGGTCACGGAGTGGGGAAAACGATGACAGCGTCAACAAAGCACGGCCCAACAAAAGGTGCCACGAAACGGCGGCCGCTCGCTCCTCGTTCCCATCTCCATCGCGGCACACAGTGGGCTCGATGGGCGGATGATGGATGCCATCATGTCCTGCCGTCCGTCATCATCATGCATGCATCCATGCCGTCCTGATGACCATGATGGTGAGGGGGAAGAGAGAACGGGATAGGAAGATGAGGGTAGTTTTGTCATTCCATATAACACGTGAGGTGCGGTGGATAGACACGCGCAGCGCAAGAGGATTGTGGTGAGGGCCATTTTGGGAATGATCTTTATTTCTCGCGTATTGTCCAAGTATCGATTCACTCCCACGCGTACCTGAGAGGATCTGTGGCTTCGCCACGTGGGCCTTGCTTTTTTGTCTATCCACTAATAGGAAGGTACGGTAAGGGGTATACGCAAAACGGGTTGAGCAAAACTGTACGATGATGAGGTATTTAGCGATGGGGACATTCCATGGAATTCCCGAGGCCCTAAATTTGGGTCCCGCCTTACCCGTCCAACCCCGGAGGGTAAAATATGGGTATCTGATAAACAGGTACAATATATTTGACTATTTGCTCTTTCTTTCTTTCCTTTTTAAGCCCTCTGCATATAACCTAATAATAATTTCTTACATAAATAATAAATATAGTTTTTTTTCTCATTAATGGAAAATTTTGATTGTTTTTTTTCCAGTTATTGATTTAACCAATTAATTAGGTTAAGTTATACCCCACTCATGATCATAACAATGTTGACCCTAAAAAGAATAAAAGAAGAAGAAAGAAAGGATCTCTCTCTCTATCCCAATTGCACCATTTGGATAAAACCAATAACATGTGAACCATGCAAGAAATGTTCTCTAATGGTGCAATTTAGATGGCACTTCAACTTAGAGTGCAATAGTGGATGGTGGCTTTATGCTTTATGATTCCATCTTTTACCCTCACCATTGCCAGATAATTGATTCCATGCATATGATTCCATGGGGACCTTCTTGTTGATGAAGTTTAGAGAGGGGAAGCAAAGAAGAAAATAATGAAAGGTTGTTGGTGAAGTTTTTTTGAAGGCAATGAGAGATAGTGACACATTCAATGGGCTGTTAATGGTATTTTATCTACATCAAAATTTAGGTTTAATATATTTTTCGATTTTATTTTAAAGAAAAATATACTATCGTAAATCGCGGTTTCTAATTTTGATGAAAAATAAAATAAAATAACAATTCCTTATCGACCAAACATCTATCTCATCACTATATTTTGGTAAAAATTCAATGAATTCACATGTTAGAATTGGGTAATCATTATATCGACATTAATAGTCAAAAAAATATTATTTTGAATAATAATTCAGTATTAAAACCATCGAAACATATGATAATTATAATAAAATCATAATCTTTTAATTATTTTGGATCACATAGAGTCATCAATGTGATAATTTTCTTCGTATAATTTTTAATAGGTAAAGAAAACTTTTGTCCAATTCGAATAATAACATATATTTAGTTGAAATATTAAACATAAATTTTACCAAAAGGACATTTGCATGGAATAAGAGAATGGTATAATATAACATAATGTTAAAATATTTTAAAATCATTATAACACAAAGTATTCGTTGTATGCAAAATCTCTCTCTCTCTCTCCTCTCTCTCTCTCTCTCCTTATGAAATATTAGATGGAATGTTGTCGATCAAAACTCGCGATTGGTGTGCAACTACCATCTTAGAATAAGAGGCCACCAACCAATGCTTTTGTATTATTGCTTGATCCATGCTTTCCTTTTCTTAAATTGCTATTCATATAATTGGCACTCCCAACCCCCAAACTCTCCCTCTAGAAATCATTTATTGTGATTGAAAAATCGTACGTAGGTTTTGTGCGGTGGGGGATGCATCACCGAACGTTTAAATCATTATCATGAGAAATTATATTATATTTATTATTTTATTCAAATCAATACATATCGATTTGATAATCGATTTTTGCTATATGTATACATAAGTCTTGAAAATAATTTCATAATATATACTGGTGTACCATATATTAATATGTTAATAACTATTAAAACCATATGGAATCAATGTCAAAAACAAAAACAAATGAACGTTCAAACTCTGTCAAACATAATTATTTTTTTAATAAATATATTAGTATTTGATAGAAAAATATTTTAGCAAACCAAATCAGTTCGACAATTAGCCACCATCGAAACGCCAACCTAAAGGATGAGAGCCAAGTCATTCCCCACTCGGTAACGATGTGGGAGTAATAATAACTTGTCGGGGCCCATGGACAATAGTCCATGGGAGGCCGTTTGGGCTGATTTTATTGACCACCGTGGATAGTGGTCCTCGGACAATCGTTCAAGCATGTTCCCCCTCAACCGGCTATTATAGATGACAACCGAGGTTGTTCGAGCTTATCGCTCCTTTGGACAAAATGCTAAAGGGAGATTGTTATGTTGGTTACAAGTAACCCCCTTGGTCACCAATGTATAAATGCCAACCCTCGGTGCTTGCGTAGGGGTCGAACCTTTTTCTCGAAAATCCTTCATGTTCTATACAACCTCCCAAAGAGCTAACTTGAGCATCGGAGGGATTAAGTCAAGAAGCTCCCATCGACACTAACCTTTGTATAAGAATCCACCGATGAGACCAAAATCCTCCTCGATTCGACCTTGAGACCACTTAAAATCCTTAGAAGCCACCATGAAGATCACCCCAGAAGCCATCTTAACCACCACAGTTCTGCGTCAACTGTTGCTTAGGGCTGCCCCGAGGGTTCCTCGGATGACCTCGTGCCCTCGGGATAAGACCAAGCCATGTCGACTCACGATCGATGGTATTTAGACCATAACATTTTGGCGCTAGAAAGAGGACCCTAAATGTCGCAAGAGCATTCACCCGTGAACCCTCTCAACAAGCGCTCTAGTGAGAAAGTGCCACCACCCACCCACAGTACCTTCATGTAACAAGGCCAGCTGCCCTCCTTACCTTATGTGGATGCATCATCTCAACTCAAACATCGAGGCATTACTAACACATGTTCAATAACCTTGAACTCTCGCCTCCCAGGGCGAGCATGGGACACATGGTTGTCAAAGCCTTTCTAAATCTCATGTACTAAGTGCAGACCCTTACAAGAATGATGTAAGCCATTGCCCCGCTTTTGCCCCAGTTGGCTCAACATGCAACACCACCTTCACAACCGTGACCAATGCTTCAACCACCACTTGCACCCATGCCCTCTAGGGTTTTCCCAATCGACCCAATGTCGATAGCCTAGGACTACCCCCGATCACCCAAAATGCCGAAGCACCACGCTTCCCGACGATAGAATTCAGTGCACCACTGCATCACGGGCCAACCTTACTCGAGTTGGAGACCTAATTGACAAACTCGATGAATGACTCCCTAAAAGCCCAACTACGACAAATGGATTAGCATTTAGAAAAAAATACGACAAGAGTTCTAACAATCAAAAGGGGGAAGGCGCAAACAACCCCACCTCGAGTCATTTCTCATTCATCCAAAGCATTCAGGAGAAGTCAATCATGACGAACTTTTGCCTCCATCACTAGAAGCTTTTGACGGTCGCTCTAACCTAATGGAGCACACCACAACTTTCCTAGCTTAAATATCGCTCTATTCTTGCAGATAAGGGAGAAAGGATTTATAAAAAAACTACAATCGATGAGGGCCCCTTGAAAAAAAAGAGACAAATCGAAGTATTGTTGCTTCCACCAAGACTAAGATCATGACACTAAAGGTGTCGCAATTTAAAGAACTAGATTAAGGAGCTCATTTACTAGTGCATCTCGGTAGGTTCCTTTATAAACCCTAAGAACCCTTGCCTCACTCATAAGGCCCGGTGGAAAGATAAAATGATATCATCGTTTGTGGATCCACCGAAGGAGGGGTGGGGGGGCAGTTCCTCGGGAAACAAAGCTTATGCCCAAGCTACCATCGAAAAACACTCGAGAAAAGAAAGCGGTGTTGAAATTACTTTTTTAAAAAAGGAGATGAAGTACCTCAACCCAAACCATGATGACATATTAGTGGTCTCTAAGGATGATCAACGCTTGGGTGAAAAGGGTCATGATCGACACAGATAGCTTCGTTGACATATTTTATTTCGATGCATTTCAAAAGCTCAGATTATCAACTTACGACCTCTCCCCAATATCATCTTCGCTGATGGGATTTATGGGCAATTCTATTTGCCTGCTTGGGACTGTGAACCCACATATCACTTTCGGAGAGGAACCCTACTTCAAGACGTTGACGACCAAATTCATTGTAGTGGACATTCCCTCGACCTACAATGTAATTATCAGTCGACCCACTCTCAACCGATTAAAAGCGATGCTATCCACATATCACATGATGATAAAGTTCCCAATGAGGGCTAGTGTCGAAGAACTAATGAACAACCCAAGGGGATCCCGACAATGCTACATGATGGCAAACTCACTATCGAGGAAAGCCAAGTCCGAGTCATTGCCGATGGATCCTTGAGATTTTGACAAGTCACTCCTGCACCCAGAGTCGAAGAAACAACTGATCGAGGCACCACTGAACAAGACCTAACCTGATCAAGTCATTAAGGTCAGAGCAGCTCTCCTCGAGGAGGAGCATATATAACTAATCAACTTCCTCGGAAAAAATTCTGAGGTATTCACTTGGTTGCCAAAGGACATGCTGGGCATTGATCTAGATGTCGCCCAACACAATTTGAACATCCTCCCTAACAAAAGGGAATAGATGCAAACCTCATAAAGATCTATACCATAACCGAGATGCACCCACCTTGGTCCGTGAAGGAGGCACAATAATTAACAGGATGACTAGCAGTGTTCAATTGGTTTCTATCGAGATAAGTGTTTATCTTTTTTCCAAGCACCATAGAATCCAAAGAGTTTCCTATAGATCAAGGCATGTTAGGAGGTATTCGAAGGACTAAAGCGTTACCTCGCCTGGTTGTCATAGCTCTTGTCTTCTATCCTGGGCGAAGTGTTGAGCTTGTACCTCATGACTCAAATGGTCAAATGCTACCAAGCATAGTATTGTATAATTAATAATCATCTATACCATATATCCTTTAGCCAACCCTTCCTTTTTTGCTATCATCATAAGAGGTCAAGAGGGCATTAGCCGAAGTGCACGAGGGATTTATGGAGAGTCATCGCTTTTAAGGTTCTTCAACAAGGATTTTATTGGCTATCCGTGCGTAAGGATGCAATTGTCTATGCTCGAAGGTGCTAGCGATGCCAAAGGTTCACTTGGATGCAACACTTGCCTAAATCCCTTTGGGCTCAATCGATAGTGTGTGACCCTTCACCCAACGGGAATGGACCTCTTAAGGCCCTTCTCACTAGCATCGAGATAGAGGATATTCCTTATTATGTAAAGGCTGAACCACTAGCGTCAATCATTGAGAAATAGGTTGAAGATTTGTCTGAAATAATATAATCACCCACATAGGAACCTAAGGGCTCTCAACACTGATAATAGAACTCAATTCAACAACATAAAGTTCAAAGGGTTATGTTGGTCTAACGGAATCCAGCTAAGGTTCGGCTTAGTGGCTCACCCTAAAACCAATGGTCTGGCCGAGGTCACCAATCGAACTATCCTTGAGGGATTGAAGAAGAGAGTTGTCAAAGCAAATGGTACTTAGGTGGACAAACTGTTAGGAAACACCATGGGCATCACATGTGTAGTGGAAATAAAAAAAAGTTTCCCAAACAGAATAGCGTTGGATGATCGGGAGATGACTAGAAGAAAAACTCAAAATCTCATATAAGGGATGAGATGTTCTCACCTTGGAGAACTCGTATATCTACAAGCATAGATCTTGGCTTGCCGAGTGAAGAAGCTCTCATGAGCTCCTCTCTAGCGAAATTCCACATGATAGACAACATTGGCGACACTCCTCCTCGTAGCAGACTTTCTCTTTAAGATGCCACTCCACCCAGTAGTAAAGCGGCAACAACACTGAGCAAGGAAGGGAGTGGCCCTTTTGCTCTCCACTCATATAAGGGAGGTTACGAGAGAGAGATGGAAAGAAGGAGATGGAAGATTAGCTTCTCTAAAAGGGTCTAACTTATGACCCTTGGAGAACCACTTTCATTTACAAAGAATCCCTCTAGATAACCCTAATTAATTCTGATGTAAAGGCTTAATGGGTATTGGATCCCTATCCAATAACCATTTCAAGCTCCATGCTCCATTGGGTCTCATCCATTGGATCCATTAAAAGGCCGAAAGAGACTTATTGGATATCTCATATCCAATCTTTTATTTATCATGTCGTTTGCGTTATGTGTATGACCCTCTAGCCCTAATACTGAGCTGGATGTGAGTTGTATATATCAGAATCTCTTCTGACTTAGACCTCTTTCTGACTCAATAAATAATTCACTCAACTCATCAACTATGATTGTATTAGGTCACTATGTCATAGTCCCCAAACGATACAGGGGATCTAATTCATTGGACCTATCTATCCTCAATTACCATGTATCTATAGTCCTTAATTCATTTAATATCTTAGAGACTAAATATTGAGCATGGTAATATCAGGCTCAAATACAATCCATTTGAATCTCACTCTTATCAGATTCTCCTAGAGAACTCATCCTCTCTTAATTCGATTGACCTTGGCTAGAGATTTGTTTGAGTAAAAACACATGAGATATTTTTCTCATAATAGCAAGAGTGGCTGATCCTTAATTGACATATAATTACCTTCGTAATATTGACTATCATTCTCAATAATCGGTTGTACTAGATCTATAACTTCAAGATCTATAAGTCTGATATTAAAGAATAAAGTACTCAAACAAGGCATCTTTGGTGTCTCAAGTCCAAGGACCAGATATATAGCCGGGACTGTAGAATTATTATTTGACGATGAGGTATCATTAACCATCTAATATTCTATAAGCGGATCATTTAGTAGACTCATTCTCAAATGAGCACCTACACTATAACTCTAGTGTCTCAACACAAATAGATATTAGACCAACTGCCTCCGTCATATAGACAGATATATGTTACACTAGTTTCTTCTAGTATCTTAATGTCCTTCTCGAATAATTTATGACTATGAATATTTAGAATATGTGTTTGAAGAGAATTGGTTTTATTATCATGATTTCATCATGATCCAATTTTCTATTACATAGATTTAAGGCTATCACAAAATATATTTATCATATAGAATGAGAAAATACCATTATTATTATTAACCAAAAGAGATTGTGCATAATTATAAGTGTCATCACTCATGTGACTAGCTTGTAGAGCACCTTAAACTAGCATAAACCCCCGAGTATCCTACAGGCATCCCACACCACACACAAGTCACCCGTAAATAAATTTTACTCATAAAAGCCCTAAAGACCTTGGATAAAAAGTTACCATCGACAATAACGACCTAGGTAGACCCCTTCTTCAGAGTTTTGACCTTGACATGGAGGTTATCGATCACCGAAGATTGTTGGCTGATCATAGCACTAGTGTCTTGAACCCTATTTATCAAAGTGGTCATGTAGTGATGATGTTACCAATCAAGAGCGAGTATCAATCGAGATCTCTAAGGGGGGATAATACATTTGTTTTGTTAAACCTGAGCGTAGCAATTCTCGACAACACTACTCTGTGACTGTGCCCTCACTCCACACCCTTTGAGCCCGCTTAAGGCCCTCCTAGCGGGGTTCCAACACGGCGTTCGGAGGGGATTCAGTGAGGTCGACCATCTACAAGGTCATGAAGGGTAGGGATTTACCTCTATACAAGTCCCACATTGATCGTAGCCTCACCATCTTCTTTCCCAAACCCGTCATGGGATTTCGACCTCCTACAGGAGTAGTTGGAGGTGTTCGATTCCCCAAGTTGAACCCTTGGGCATAGAACCTCAGCCTCCTATAGGTGCCTTAGAGGAATGAGCTGATTCTTTGAACCGAACCTTCTACAATGTTCCTCTTCTTAGTATGTGGGGCCTTCTACAATAAGACCTTGAGCGTCTTTCTGGGTCACTCAACACTATCGCGACCCAACCGAGGTGGATCAATTGGCTCCACAAATGGCTCTCAGGTGGTCGCCTAGGTTGATCGAGGCCATGCAATGCTTGACGTGGAGCCCGACCCCTTCTTTAAGTGTTGTAAGTGCATATCTAGAGACAATTCATGCTGCAATATAAGATTAAAAACAAAAGTCAAATAGAGAAAAAAAAAGGTTTGGGTCGTACCCCATGGGACTGAGTTGAGGTTGCCTTGACTAACCAATCCTCATTCATCTTCCTTATCATCTCGAAAGAAGAAAGAATCTCTCTCAAGTGATATACATGAATCGCCTCCTCATCCAATATAAAAAGAGTGTTATCAGTGTTCCATGTTGACAAAGTGAGGGTGAATCCCCATTCTCGACTGATGCTTATGAAAAAGTAGTGCTCCTTCGAACCTTTATTGTTTGAAGGGGCACCATTTTATTAGTTACATATGCTTTGTAAGCCAATCATGTTAGTGATGATACGTGTGATACATTATACAGTTTTTTGGTTATTATTATGATGATATTTTTTTACTTTATATTGGATGATAAATATATTATGATACCCTTGGATCTGTACAATGGGAATTGGATCATAATGAGATCATAATAATAAGACCAATTCGTCTATTAACATAAACTTTAAATATTCCTGATCATAACTTACTCAAGAGAGATCTCGAGATAACCAATTAGACTGGTGTACTATATACTAATTCATGATGGAGACAACTAGTCTTATAACTATTTGTATGGGGATACTAGGGGTATAGTGTAGGTGCTCATTGAAGAATGAGTTCACTGAATGATCTACTCATGGAATGCTAGATTGTTGATGATATTCATTATCAGAAATGATTCTGTGGTCCTAATTGTGTGTCTAGTTTTTAGACTTGATATACCAATAATGCCCTATATGAGTGCTCTACTCTTTGATACTATACTTATAGATCTAGAAGTTTCAGATTTAACACAATCGGTTATCAGAAGTAGTAGCTAACCTTACGAGGATAATTGAGTGTTAATAAAGAATCATCCGCTCTTGGTGTCATGAGAGAAATGTCTCATGTGTTCTCACTTAAGTAAATCTATGGCTATGGTCATTTGGATTAAGAAAGGAGTTCTTCGAGATAATTTGATTAGAGCGAGACTCGAGTAAGGGCCTGATAGCACCAAACCCAGTATTCAGTCTCTAAGATATTAGATGGATGAGAGACTATAAAAACATAGTAATTGAGGGTAGATAGGTCCAATGGACTAGATCCTTATGTATCGTTTGAGAAATTATGGTGTAATGACATAGTACGTCTATAGTCAATGAGCTGAATGAATTATTATGGGATAATAATTCACTGAATCAAAAGAAGTTCTGAGTCAGAATGAGTTCTAACAGATGCAACTCATGGGCAACTTGACATTGAGCCTAGAGGATCACACACATATGATAGATGACACGACGAATAGAGGATTTAATATGTAATATCTAATAAACCCCTATTTTATTGGATCTATTGGGTGAGACCTAATAAGAGCTTATAGTAGATAATTGGATAGAGATCTAATTTTCATTAAACTAGAGATAATTTGATAGAGATCCAATAACCAATAGGGTAGGATTTATTAGAGTTAGCTATATGAGCTCTCTATAAAAGGGTTATAAGACAAGAACCCTTACCTACCGCCCCTTATCCTTTTATGCCTGCTTCTTTCTCAACCGACTGCCCTCTCTCTAGTGCGAGAGGGTAGCAAGAATGACTACCACTATTGCGTTGTTACTTCATCCGCCGTGTGGATCACCATTGAAGAAGAGAATGTGAGATCTCCTTTATCCATAGACTGAGATCTACATATTAGGGATATATAAGTTCCCTTAAGTGAGATTGTCTCGTGTCTTAAGCAATTTTTAATTTTATAATTTTTTTGGCTCTCAATCGTCGCACATGATTTGATATAAATCTATTTATGAAAAAATTGATTTCTGTTTTGTGTTTCCGCTACGTATATGATGCTCTCCCAAGTTTTCCAACACACCTAACCTAAAACCTCCTCAAGCAGCCAAGTAATAGCCACTTTGTCCCTTGCGCGATCGAAAGCGAAATGAGAAAAGGGTGCGGGTCGGGATAATACAGGTACCTCGACACTCCTCGATGAATGCAACAAGATAGCATCATGAGTTAGGTGACATCTATGAAGGCAAAATCCTCCACCACTAGAGGTATGATACAATGACCAAATAGAGCGAGAGGTTGAGTCCCACCTCGAGGGCAACACGGGACAAGTAAAAGCCCCTTAGAATCAAGTGAAAGGGGCATTGCCCAGGTCGGGAAATATGTAACTTGAAGTCGATCGAGAAGTAATAACATAATTGTAGGTGATCCAAAAAGGGTGTACTTACCACCCAATCATAGTCTTGAGAGCTCATCATGAACTCTAGGTCCTGAAGAGCTCTCGAGTTCTCAGGAGATGCATCCCCCGAAGAGGATTGTTATGACCTTTTTTCTGAGCTCTTAAATAATATTTATTGAGTCTATTAAGTTTAGTTTTTTATTGAGTTTGTTTAGTTCAGTTAGAGTTGGGTAGAGGTTTATTTAATATTTAATTATTATTAAAAGTCGAAGTCCTAGTAGACTCTAGGTGAAACTCTATAAATAGTGATGTAACCCTTTCTTTTAATCAATCTATCAATCAAATTTCAGTCTGTAGACAAACCCTAGGAGGCCGATCCCCTCAAAGTGATCGAGGAGATCGATCCTCTCAAAGTGATCATCTCATTCTCTTCTTTCTTTTATGATAAGACTTTATGGTCTTATTGAGGACGAATCGACTTGCTCTGCCCTCGAACTGCTTGAGGATGAAGCATGGTCTTTAGTAGACTAGTGACTATAAAACTCAAAGGAGCTAGTGTGAGAAAGGAAGGACATCTTGACTTGAAAATGAGAGAGTAGGGTCAACGACGAGAAGAGAATAATGAAGACCGACTAGCCCTTCCAAGGTAATGTAAAAAATGATCCTTTCTAGGAGAACAGATGAGAGCTCTTGAAATCCAAGAGAATTTGGAGGTTACAGGCCTTGCCATAAAATAAGCCTACTCCTTAGTGGACGAGGGATTTAAGGAGGAGTGACTGATCTCTCTCCTCTCACAATTAAGACTTTTAGGTAATCTTGAGGAGAATCATATGCATAGCGAAAAATAAAAGCAAAAACCAATTTTTCAAAATAGGTTTATCGAATTATCATGCAAAGTTTGGGAGTGTAAAACTCATAAAAATAAAAAAATTACTTAAAATATGTGAGACACTCTCACAAACTCTTCTCTAACAGTGATCCACATGATGGATGAAGCGACGATGCACTTCCTCTCGTAACATATTATTTTCTCGTCTTCGCGCACCATTATACATTAATAAAACAAGAAGGGGTTGACCCTTCTTACTATCCTCATGCCCAAGTAGGGATTGGTGGCAAAGGAAAAAAAGAAGATGAAAAGATAGGAGGTAGGAGGTAAGCGGCTAAAGGAGTCTAGCCTATGACCATTTAGTCCCTCTCTTATTTATATATAACACTTTCAACTTAACCATAATAAATATTACCCTATCGGGTATTGGATCTTCATCCAATTACCCTAACATATTGGACACTATATCTCCATCCAATCATCCGTAGCTTAATAAAAATTAGATCTCTATCTAAATATTAACTCTAAGCTTCTATTGAGTTTCACCCAACGGATCTAATAAAACATAGGCTTATTGGATATCACATATCCAATTCTTTATTCGTCGTGTCATCCATCATATGTGTATGACTCTTTAGACCCAATACCGAGTTGGTCGTAAGTTGCACATGTCATAACTCCTTCCGACTCAGAGAATTATTATCCTCATAATAATTCACTCAACTCATCGACTACAAATATACTAAGCTAATACATCATAGTCCCAAGATGGTATAGGGGATTTAATCCATTGGACTTATCTATCCTTAATTACCATATATTTATAGTCTCTCATCCATCTAATATCCCAAAGATCATATATCGAGCATAGAGCTTTTAGACTTATATAAAATCTATTCGAGTCTCACTTTAATCGGATTCTCTCAAAGAACTCCGATCTCGATCTGAATTTTATGTTATCAGATTTATTATAATTCGATCGACTCTAACTAGGGATTTGCTTGAGTAAGAATGTATGAGATATTTCTCTTATAATACCGAGAGTGGATGATCATCTGTTGAATCTCAATTACCCTCGTAAGATTGGCTATTACTCCCGATTATCGACTGTGTTAGATTTGGAACTTCCAAACCTATAAATCCAGTATCAAAGAGTGGAGTACTCATATAGGACATCTTTGATATCTCAAGTCTAATGACTAGACACACAACTAAAATTATAAAATTATTGTCTAATTGGGAGGTATTATTAACCAACCAACATTTTGTAAGTGGATTATTATGTGAACTCATTCTCTAATGAGCATATGCACTATATCCCTAGTGTCTCCACATAGACAGCTATGAGACTAGCTGCCTCCATCTAAGGATGGGTATATAGAATACCGATTTATCCAGTTATCTCAATGTCACTCTCAAGTAACCTATAATCAGGAATATTTAGGGTCTTGTGTTTATAGGGGAATTGGTCTCACTATCATGATTTAATTTTCATTATACAAATATAAAGATATCACAATATATATACATCATCCAATATAAAGTGATAAATAATAATAATAATAATAATATTATTATTATTATTATAATAAAAAATTTTGTGTAACATGTCATTACTCACGTAATTGGCCTACAAGGCACTTGTAACCAATAGAGATGAGTGTCCTCTTTAGAATAAACCCAAAAAACTCCCAATGGTGGGAAACCGTGAAGCATACAATAATACGAGATGCCTTGAAAATTGCAATGATGGTGCAAGCCTCAAAACCCACTATAATAGAATGAGTAGATAAATCTATCATGTTGAGTGAGAGTTCTAGTCCACAACGCTGGAAGTCTGAGATCTACTACAATAGAGAAAGATAAAAGACCCACTATGATGAAAGCTCGATATCTATTATGGTGAAGAAGGGAAGAAGGCCCTCCACAACGAAAGTTTGAGATCCGCTATAACGAAAAAGAAAAGAAGGCTTGTCATGACAGAAGCCCAAGATCTGCTACGACAGAGAAGGGAAGAAGGCCCATCATGACGGAAGCCCAAGATCCTCTACGGTGAAAAAGAGAAGAAAACCTGCTACTATGGAAGCTCGAGATATGCTATGATAGAGAAGTGAAAAAGATCTACTATAGTGGAAGCCTGAGATCTGCTACGATTGAGAAGGGAAGAAGGCTTGCTATGGTGGAATTTTGAGATCCACTATAATGGAGAAGGGAAAATGATCTACTGCGATGGAAGCTCAAGATCCGCTATAATGGAGAAGGGAAGGCCCACCATGATGGAAGCCCTTATTCGCTATGATAGAGAAGGGAAGAAGACCCTCTACAACAGAGCCCAAGACTAGCTACGATAGACCATCCAAGACAAATGTGTCCGAGATGTGTGAGTCAAAAAATTGGACATATGCTAAGACATCCACTATGATGGACCTTCTAAGACAAAAGTGCTCGAGACATATGAGTCGAGAAATCTGACCCATGCTAAGATATCAATTATAACAGATCATTCGGGACAAAGATGTCTGAGGTGTGTGAATCAAAAAATTTGACCTGCACTAAAACATCCGCTACGATGAAGAATTCAGGCCAAATATACTCGAAGTATGTGAGTCGAGAAATCTAACCTATGCTAAGACATTCACTACAGTGGAGCTTCTAGGCCAAATATGCCCGAGTTATGTGATTCGGGAAATCCGACTTGCGTCAAGGCATCTGCTACGACGAAGCCTCCAAGCTAAATATACTCGAGATGTATGAGTTGAAAATTTTGACCTGTGCCAAGATAACTGCTACGATGGATCCTTTGGGCTAAATGTACTCGAGATATATGAGTTGAAAAATTCGACCCGTATCAAGAGGAATTTTCCATGACGGAAGTGCAGACCTAATACACCCTAAGATAGTCCAAATTTAAAAAACCCGACTCGTAAGATAAGACCCAAAATGCTCTTATGTTGAATAAACTGAAAGGCATGCCTCGAATCCATTTTCAAGAATTCTTAAGCATACCCTCGAGGGGTGACAAATGATATAAAATATTTTGGTAAACTAGACCAGCTTGACAGTTGGTTACCACCAAGACATCGATGTGGAGAACGAGGGCCAAGTCATTCCCCACTCGACAGTGACATGGGGGCAATAATGTCCTATTGGCCTCCATAGACGATAGTCCACGGGAGGCAGTTCAGGTTGATTTTATCGATTGCTGTGGATAGTGGTCCCCAAATGACCGTTCAAGCTTGTCCCCCCTCAGTTGGCCTTCGTGGATGATAGTTCACAGGAGGTCATTCAGGCCTATCGCTCTTGTAGGCAAAACACTAAAGGGAGGCTATTACGATGGTTACAAGCGATCCCCTCGATTGTCCACGTATAAAATCTAACCCCCAGCACCTACCCAAGGGTCGAACCTTTTCCCTAAAAACCCTTCACATTCTATACAACTCCCAAATGAGCTAACTTAGCATCAGAGTGGTCGGATTGGGAAGCTCCCTCCCGATGTTGACCTTTGTGCATGAACCTATCGAGGTGATCGAAATCCACCTCAGCTCGACTTTAGGACCATTTTGGATCCTTAGAAGCCACCGTGAAGACCATCTCGGAAGCCTTCTTAAACATCTTGATGCTACGTCAACTATTGCTTGGGACTGCCACAAGGGTTCCTCAGATGATCTTGTACCCTTGGGACAATATTAGGTTGTACCGACCCACAATCAACGATATTCAGAGCATAATATTATCATTATGTTAGTGTTTGAAAAATGTGTTACTAATATAATATTAATAAAATTTAGAGACATGAGAAAAAAAATATTGAGGATTTATGTGAGAAGGTATATAAAGGATCTCAATTTAGGTTAAATCATTATTTTTATATTTTGATTATTCTAATATGATAAAGAATTTCAAATTTTCTCTCCGTATATCAAAATTCTCCACGTACAACATCAATTGTAAATTTAAAAATAAGATATATCTAATATCAATGATAGTTTAAATCTTTTGCTTCTTATAGCAAATGATAGTCTAATGAAAACTAACTAACAAGCAAACATGAAATTGTTTCATTTTTTAATGTGGATATATATATATATATATATATTATAAATTATAATCTTAGAGGGATAAGCAGAAAAAACATCAATTTAATTGAATGTTAATTATATAATTTCATTATAAAATTCAGACGAAACAAAATAGTATTAATTGATATTGGTTATGGACCGGTCGGTGACGTTTGCCTTCCCGTCACCGAAAGAATCTGAAACGATCACAGGGTAAAGCGACACGAAGATGCCTCGTGATTCACGCTTGGGCCCTCTTTCGTTATTCAAAGTCATGCTAGGGGTTATTTGGTAACTCAGAAGATATTATAGTACTTGCCCCACCCACTTTTTGTCCCCTTACTCGCTGTGAACGCGCACGTATATCAATGTTTGTGCTGGCACTTTATCTACCGTCGACGTCGACTAAGCGAGCCCATCATGCCCGTTCATCCGCACCCCGACCGCATATAATATTTATGTGCGGTAGCGTCACATGGATGCATGCATCATGGATGTGGCTGTCCCTCAGATGATGACGGACGCCGTGATGCCCATCATACATACATATACATGAGGACAAGCGGCAGCAGCTGTTGACTTCACAATTCACATGGAGAGGAAGAGGAGGAGGAGAAGAGAGGAGAAACCAAGCGAGAAGATGTTAAGGCATTAATCAAATCCACGAAACGTTTGACGTCCGCCAGGGCACGGGTAGATCTCTCCTCTCTCTCTCTCTCTCCCGCTGAAGAAGCAACCGAAATCGAAGTCGAACAGTCTTTAATCATATTTAAGGCAAACCCTAAGTCCATAACCGGGTGGGAGCTGTGGAAGCTCAAGAGGAGGTGGGGGAATGGTGGAGATTTGGCTTCAGTTCTGGGGTTTCTCCGTCGATCTTGCCGGGGGGGGATTCGAACGCTGTAAGTCCGTCTCGATTGTTCTTTCTTGCTAGTTTTTCCTTTGGATCCTTGAGAAATTTGGCTCCTTTGGGTCTACACGCCGTGATCCGAGGTGGGAGAAACAGCGTGGGGTTCGATTTGGGCCGGAGTTTTCGGTACTGGTGTGGAATGCCCTAGGTGTCGGAGTGGGTGTTGAGGTTTTACTTCGGGTTCCAACGGGCCAAGTGGAGAAGATCGGTGTGAGGAGAGGGGAAGTGGACAAAAGATCGGATTTTGAACTCATTTGGAGTCCTTGCTTTCCGTTCCCGAGGAAAAGATCTAATCTTGTTTCGCTATGTCTGCTTGATTTTTGTGGGCATTTTGGTTGCTCCGGACAGCGAGAGGAAGCGATAAGGTATTTCATTTTGTGGAGAATTTGATGGACCGTTCTTGTTTTGATCCCACCTCTCTGACTCCCTCGTCTTGCTCTGTGTTTGAAAGGAAAGGGTTTCTTCCCCTGTCAGTGCTGATATGTAATGTTGAGACCATAAAACCGTGTTGATCTAAGCAGTGTTTCCGTATCAGTTACTCTTTTTTTGCTTTCCAGAACATGGTGCCGTCAGGTTCTTCGAATCCCATCGGCGGATCTCAGTCAGTGAATCCTTCCCTTCTGCGGTCGAATTCAGGGTTGCTTGGAGGATCCCAGCCTGGTTCAATCCCATCACAGACCCCTTTCTCTTCTCTGGTCTCTCCTCGCACCCAGTTCAACGGTAACAGCTTTCTTGGAAACATATCCAATGTTTCAGCCCTCAACAATTCATTTGGAAATGGAGGGACTGTTAGTGGACTTTCCATGCCAATGAATCTCCAACAGCGAGGTGGTCTTGGTGGTGCAGTTGATACGGTCAGCTCCGAGCCTAATCCTCTGTCATCGTTCACGTCTTCGTCAGGCCAAAACCAAGGGCAGCAACAACAATGCTTCCAGAACCCTTCAGGCAGCCAGCTTGGTCCAGACCAAGCACAGTCTCAAATTGATGCAGTGCAGAATTTCCAGCAACAATTCTCTGTTCCTCAAAGTCAACAGCAACAGCAGCAGCAGCAGCAGCTGCTGCTACTTCGAGGAGGATTTAGTAATGTGGGACACATGGGGCCTGTCAAGTTGGAGCCGCAAATTGGTCCTAGCAATCAGATTGGTCCATCACAACAGTTACAGATGTTACGCGGAACTAATGCAGTAAAAATGGAGCCACAGCAGTTGCAATCCTTTAGAAGCATGGGTCCTGTCAAAATGGAAACTCAACATTCAGATCCTTCATTGTTTCTGCAGCAGCAACAGCAGCAGCAACAACAGCAGCAGATTTTGCAGTTATCAAGGCAGAACTCTCAGGTTGCAGCTGCACAAATGAATATCTTGCAACAGCAAAGGATGCTGCAGTTGCAGCAGCAACAACAGCAACAGCAGCAGCAACAACAGCAACAGCAACAGATTGGCAAGGCCTTCCCTCAGCAAAGAAGCCAGTTGCAGCAGCAGCTTCTCCAGCACAATGTTCCAGTTAGGCCTCCAATGAGATCTACGACATATGAGCCGGGGATGTGTGCTCGGAGGTTAACCCAGTATATGTGCCACCAGCAGCACCGACCACAGGTAAAAACTCTAATGGAAATTTCCTTTTTAATTCATAAGTGGAGGAAGTTGCAAAATTTCTTTGATCCTTAGGTGTTTTTTTTGGTTAGCTCATTTTATATAAAACTAAAATACAGGATAACAACATAGAATTTTGGAGGAAATTTATAGCCGAGTACTTTGCTCCTAATGCCAAGAAGAGGTGGTGTGTTTCTCTTTATGGAAGTGGCCGTCAAACTACTGGTGTTTTCCCACAGGTATCCTTTACTGCCAATTAGGATATGTGGTGCAATCTTTTGTCTACATGTTTTTTGTTTTCTAATTGTTCAATGGAAATTTATAAAGTCTGTTACTGGGAGTGATTATGGTTATTTTGAATTGGGGTAGTTTGAAGAATCTTCGTTTTATTTTATTATTTTGTTCATGTTCTTTAACCGAGGTAGATTTTGCATGAATCCTGTAGGATGTGTGGCACTGCGAGATATGCAACCATAAGCCTGGACGTGGTTTTGGTATGTAATTGATCTTTAATCATCTGATTTGGATTTTAGTGTCTGCAGTCATCCGAATGATCTAGTGTATTAGTACATGTAACTCTAATGGACCATTAGGTTATTGGCTTCTTGAAGCTCCACTTTGAGGGCTCGCTAACTTGTTCTCCTTTTTCTTTGTTTACAGAAACCACAGTTGAGGTTTTACCCAGGCTTTTCCAAATAAAATATGCTAGTGGAACCTTAGAGGAACTTCTGTATGTTGACATGCCCCGTGAGTATCAGAATGCTTCAGGTCAAATTGTATTGGATTATGCCAAGGCAATTCAGGAGAGTGTCTTCGAGCAATTGCGTGTGGTGCGTGATGGCCAACTACGGATTGTTTTTAATCCTGATCTGAAGGTGATTAGTGCTTGCAAGTGGTTACTTACACTGGACATTTTGCTAAAAAGCCTTCCTGTTGAATACTTTGGATGATCAGACATTTTCTTTTGTATTCTCTCATTAGATTTCTTCTTGGGAGTTCTGCGCTAGGCGCCATGAGGAGCTTATTCCTCGAAGAGCTATCACTCCTCAGGTACAGGGTCACAATTTGTCTTAGTTTAAGCTTGCATAAATGATGTTCTGTCATCTATTTTCACTTGCTGGCATGCTGCTGTTGACTCCTTTTCGATGTCTGATTCAATAATTTTGCTGGACAGGTTAGTCAACTTGGTGTTGTGGTGCAGAGATATCAGGCTGCAGCTCAAAATGCATCATCAGGCTTATCCACACAGGATTTACAGAACACATGTAACTCGTAAGTCCATTTTGTTTGTTTAATACTGACACTTGTTTCATAAGTCAACTTTTTTGTTACTTAATTAGCTTCTGTTTTGCCATCTATCAGTCAAGTGAATTTATCTGTTTGGTACATTATAACTCTTTGGAAATTTATATTTTATCTGGCTGCTATTTGATTTATTACTACTATTCACATTAATAAAAGCATGTGCTTTCATATGCCATAAAAGAATCTGTGCTAGAAAAGATGCATTTACATTAATAAAAGTATTTGACATTTGTTAGTTGCCAACATAGATGCTATGTGCTTTTTGATTTGTCTGTTCTTCATATCTTGGCACTTGATGTTTTGGCCTCTTTTCCATCATCTATCATGTAAGCCTTTCTAAATTTGTTTGATTACTGAATCAGATATTTACTTTTCCCAACATTAGGATTATTTTCACTTGGAAGCTAGTGAAGTCTCCATTATTACTACTTTTATCATCCTCATTTCTTTTAGGGCTTAATATTTTGCATAATAAAAGATATATTTTCTTTCAAGTCATATTGTCTTCTGCAAAATGTTGTCTTTTTATTGTGATTTTGTCATGTTGGCTTTTGCAAAATGTTGTCTATATAAATATATGCCCTTGGCTGATTACAATTTGCATGTGTTCCCTGTTAAACTTCTTTTTGTGCTATCCTTCATGTTAGACTGCCTACTGGAGATATCATAATTTGCCTATGAGGAAAATTCTTAATCACAATTTTTTGCTTGTCACAACATCGGTTGAGTGGAAGGTGTGAACCGTAATATCACAAATTTGGTTATTTTATCCCATCCATTTTTTTTTCTTCACGAAATTTGTGGAACACAATGGCAGAAATAGAGGAGCAATAAAAAAAAAAAGTTTCAGTGGGTGTATATGTATATCGGAAATTTGCTCAAATCATATGCTATTGAACTTTTCAGGTTTATGTATTGAAGAACTTATGGAAACTATTCTCAAAAACCAGTCTATCTTCATTATCAATAGTAACTTTTGTATGAGAAGCTTCAGATAAGTATGATTGTGGAGTTTAATATTGAAGAATATGATATTTTCTGTATAACCTTATATAAGAAATTTAGGAACATGTAATTTACATATTTTCTCATTCTGATGTATGAGCTATGAAGAAATTGATGGACCATGAACTTTCTGTAGTCCAGGCAAAAGCTAATGGTTGTGCTAATATATCATTTATGATAGTAGAATACACATTTTTCTGGCATTTCTGGTGTACCTTATGAAGCAATAAACCATTGATCTGAAAGGAGACTAAGGTGTGTAAAGGAGACTAAGCAATTTTGGGGCATGTAAGCTAGTAGATGTTGAGAAATTGCACTAATGTTTGACACTTTATTGTCATAAACGCAATGAGACACTAGTATTAGTATATTTTTGCAAATTTTTTGTTAAAGAGAAAGTTTCTGGGATGCTTTATGCTTAGCATATAGCATCCTCATCGTTTCTCAGTTTGTACATTCTAGTGTCATCTTTAAAGTAAATATGATTGTCTTCTTAAAACCTTTTCTTGTCAAATCTGGTGCTTCAAGATTTATATGTGTACACATGCATGTATATACAATAATACAATCATGTATATGCCTGGCAATGTGTGTCTGTGGATCCATTTGTCCTTGTATCTTTATATTTGTGTAATTGTGTCTGAGCATTCATTTATCTACAATGACAATCATTTGAGTAGACTGCTATTATCATGTTTCTCTTTTACAACCTAAAATATTGTTGTATGTGAAATTTGTGATAGGTTTGTAGCATCTGCTCGTCAGTTGGCTAAAGCTTTGGAAGTGCCATTGGTAAATGATTTAGGGTACACAAAAAGATATGTCCGTTGCCTTCAGGTAGACTTCTTTGCATTTTTTTTATTATTGGAGTTTGTTTGATGGTTATCATTGGCAACAATTTGCTTTCAGAAATGTTTTTTCATGACATTTTTATGTGGTGGCTGTTTGATTATGTTTGACCCTATTTGACTTCATGATTGTGATCTCAAATTGTCTAAATTTTGCTCAAGAAATTTACCTTCTATATAAATTGTTATGTCTGATATTAATGTCCGTTTGTTGTCTACTTTATTATGCAACCACAAAATAACTGCTTAAGAATAATACTTGTCAGCAAGAAAATAAAAAAAGGGGAATTTCAAACTATTTTCTTCTTATCTACCAGGGGATCTTATGATATCCAGTTCTCTGGCAAATTTATAGATGAATGCTTGCAATCAACACGCTGAGTGTTACTGCTAAAGCAACATTAGCCTGACGAGATGGTGAATATTTTGCATGTAGATTTGGTTTGTTTATTCATGATAAAAGGTGGTCTTTCACGATAAACTGATGTACGCTATAATGTATACAACAACAACAAGCGTCCCAACTATTTGGGGATGGCTGCATGGATCTTTTGCTTCTACTGAGCTCTGGGACAATGCAATATACTATGATATATAGCTTGCTTAAAACAATTGTCTTAAAAGATCTGCATGGTTAACTCTGAAATAACAGAGATACACTGCATTATTTGTCATTGCTTTTGTGCATACCTTAATTATATTTTTTCCTTTTCTTGTCCTCTATGTTTTTCTTGATTTTTGTGATTCTTATTGTATTGCTGACATGAGAGAAACTATACAGCACCCTAAAGAGCAGACACCTTTGTTCTTCCTTATTCTGTTACTGATTCTTTTCCTTTGGTCGGTGATAGATATCTGAAGTGGTTAACAGTATGAAGGATTTGATTGATTATAGCAAACAAACTGAGGCTGGACCTATTGGTAAGCGTCTTCTTGGTTTGGTTGCATCTTCATGGCCTGCCTCATATAACATTAAGCTGCATAATGTTCAGCTACTGCAATATTGCTTGATTGTTTGCAGTATCTCTCTGTGGTATGATATTTGCTATTAATGCAGAGATTAGTGTTAGTGCAACTACATCATTTGGAAACTAAATGCTATTTGTTGCTTGGATACTCTTGTACCCCCAATTCTCCAATTATTCCTTGTTGATATGAAAATATGTCCATCTTAGCATCGCAGACGGGTAGACTAATTATTGCTACTATGACAAGGTTTACAGGATTCACTGATTCTGTTCATATTTAACTAATTTGGATCCTGATCAGCCAACTTCATCGTGTTTATGCCAATTTCTTGGTTTGATTGCTCAATTACTTGTGAAGTCATCAGAATTGATCACAATTGGTCCCAACCTATTTAAATGATCTCAAGTATCCACTAGTAAATATTTAAATAAAAAAGTTTTTTTTTCACATATTTGTTCCTGTACATTTTGTGAAGTTCATATTTACCCCTGTGAGTTCTAATACATCAGATATGAACCTTTTAAAGATTGGGTTCGTTTAACCTAACTGTCCAGTTAACCCGCGTACTGACCTGCAGTGGTTTGTAGTTATAGAATAGGCCAAAACATGGGAAGATTAAATTAATCTTACCACAGCTGCTGCAGCATGAGAAATGGGGAAAGAAGAGAGGTGACAGTATGTTGGATTGCTGGCTATTGGTTGCAAAAGGGCAAATGGTTAGAAGATGATGTCCGTAAAGGATGATTTCAAATCTAAAGTAAACATAAATAATTTTGGATGTCCATTTTTGCAAGCATAATAAGGTCATTCATCTCTCCATCCCTTTGGTAAAGTTCAATAGATAGTCGACACACAATTAGTGACTTCAAGAAAATAAAATTTTTAAGATTTGAAAGGTTGTTTTTGCAACATGTGAGTAATATTTTTTAGCATACATAATTTTAAATTTATTTTGTTCTATATTTCTCGCTGGCCTGTTCCAATCTCTCCTATTTAATTTGGTCAACCTTATACCCAAGCTGATCTTTATTTTAACTATGATCCCATGATCCTTGATTTTCAACATTGTCTTTGGATGGTTTCGAGATAGTGGAGATTGATGCTCATACTTTTGGTGCAAATTCTTTTTCCAAGGTTCTAACTTATTTTTTATTTCTGTGGTTCAGATTGCCTGATTAACTTCCCTCGGAGGACTTCCACTTCGTCAGGGCTTCAAGCTGAGCAAGCCCAACAACCTGATCAACAGCAACCCATCACCCAGAATTCAAACCATAATGATCAGGGCTCTGTTCATGCCCCCAATGTACCACTTTCCGCTGGCAGCAATAATGTTGTTGGTGTAGATAACTCACTTAATGCTGCTTCATCTACCTCTGCGTCCACCATCATTGGTATCCTCCATCAGAATTCTACGAATACCAGGCAAGAAAACCAGATGAATATAGTGAACAGCCCTTTTGGTGGGAATAATGTTCAAATTCCGTCTTCCAGCTCATCAAATTCATTAGCTCCAACCCAGTCCAATCCTCCTTTGAAACCTGCTTCCGGTGACAACCCAACAGCAACCTCTCATAATGCTACTTACCTGAGCTCCACAAATTCGAGTGCAAGTTTGTCTACAATGCAACAGCCGGTTGCACAGTTGCATGAAACTGATCCAAGTGATTCACAGAGCTCTGTCCAGAAAATTTTACAGGAGTTGATGTCATCACAGCTAAATGGTGTCAGCTCCTTGGGGAACGAGACAAAGATGATTAGTGGTGTCACACCAGCTTTGAGTGGGGGAAACTGTTTAGTTGGAAATGGGATATCCAATGACTCGGCTATAAGTGGCACAGGGTTTACAGGTCTTGGTGGGATTGGTCTATCTGGTGCTGCTAGTGGAATGCGAGCAGCAATGACAAATAATGCTATGGCTATGAATGGGAGGATTGGAATGAATCACTTTTCCCAAGACCCAACAGCTATAAACCGTCAGCAGCAAGATATCGGAAATCGATTGCTGGACAGGTTAGGAGCAGTAACCAACTTCAACAATCTTCAATTTGATTGGAAGTCCTCCCCATAGAAGTGAAGCATAGGTGTTGGCGAATTGATATTTTTACTCAAGTGGACAAAAGTGGTTTGAGCAAATGATAAATCGTCAAACTGCACATGATCAAATATTTCAGTTCCTCTCCCACTTTTTTGGAAGCCTCTCAACTAATTCCTCCGAAAGATAACACATGATAGCTTCTTCCTAGTTCTTGTTCCAATTTCATGTCTTCTAACTGCCACTTGTAATGCTGCATATTGTGTATTATGCTTCCAAGGAACATCTACTATATCAATGGGAAACCTGTGCATTTGTGGAGCGAAAGATCCTGGTATTGCTTGTAGCCATTTCTCAATTATAAAGATGAGATACGAGATGGCTTGGATATGGAGGGATGCCTCTTTTTTATCTTTTACCCTCTTCTCAAAAATTTGTAAAGAATTGCTTTTTCCTCATCGATTTTTTTATATTGGCAAAGATGAAAGTTGGAGTTCTCAAGGTTCATCGATGTCATCTGCAAATAATTAGCTATGTTATTGTCAATGTTATTCATGAATAATGTGGTGTTAGATAAATGTTGCATGTGAGCCACCCCTCAGGTAAGAGTTTGTCTGAGACCCATGTCAGGTCTCTCTTCCTGGCGTGTGACCTTTGTTCTTTAGTGGAACATTGGGATTTGATTTACTGTATGTGGAAAATGGTTGTGCTCATTTCAGTGGCATCAGTCACATTGGTGAATTCTTGGGTATTGGAATAACTACTTGCGCACTAAATTAATGTTGGGATTGGGGTGTTTGATTCTGGTCATTTTTTCCTTCGTGCTGTAGACATGAGATGATTAAATCTGTGGAAGTTCATGGCCGGTGCTCTGCATATATATATATATATATATATATATATATATATATATATATATATATGCTTCTGATTTCCATTATACACATCAACCATCAGTTATCTGTGCAGCTTCTTGTGATCTGTAGCTTCATATATGTGAACAACCAAGTGAGATGTGCAAGAGGTGTAAGAAGTTTTGAATGTTTGTTGGCTGGGAGTATTATGAGTTCTTTGATGTTGTATTTGTATCTTCAAAGAAATTTGTGGAGATTATATTGATGCAAATAGTAATATTACTCACATTAATGCTGTTGCATGCTAATAACACTTACCAGAGATTTGGTCTAAATGAAATGTTGAACATGGTGCTGAAGTTTATACTACTTTTGTGAATGAATGATTTGAAGCAAGTGAGTTATCTGGCAATTAATTGCTGTATTGGAGTTTCCAATGCTAATTTAGATGTCATAATACAAATGCATGTAGGGATTATCACTGAGCCTGATTAAGATCAAACTTATTATAGGAAGAACTGCTTTTTCTTCCTATGCATATCACAGTACATTAATGCTCAAAATACTCATATCTTGTTGCAAAATCTGCCAATAAATTGGGGAATCTAACCACGACATTTGAAAAGTAGAGAGAGCCAACTTTTGAAGCTTGTAATTTGTGGCAATAAACATATGGTGAATGCTTATGGTTGATGCATTGTTTGGAATCCTTACACCACAAGTCAGATCTAAAGCTAAATTTGATGTAAGCTTCTAAACCAAGCATTTGACCTGAAACAGATCATGAGTCTAATATATTCTTCCAATTGACCAATGACCGAAAGGAACAAATGAAACTTTTGACTGTTAGATGCATAGATCCGATTACTAACCCATCACTAAGTGACAACTTTTAGATCTTTGTTAGATACTGGCTGTCAATTTGATCTAATATGATAACTGATCTACTTAGACCAGTTCCAATTATAGTGCAATGAACTGGTCTAAGATCCGAAATCTAAGGTTCTAATTAGCTTGGCTGATAAAAAGATATTAATCATATCGATCAAAATTCTCGATCACCATTTGTTAGAAAAGAAAAAAATTCATGTAAAATTTAGACCATCAGAATCAGAAGACAAAAAGTATGTATTTGCATCCAATGAGAGATCTTTTAAGGTAGGATCGAGTGGTTTCCAAGAATCTAAAATGGTTTATGCTGAGCAAAATATAGCTTCAGATCACTTGTCGTTGTTACACTGACCACCTCCTGCATGTGCTGCCCACATGGACTTCACCAGCTTCAGCAGCGCCCGGGCCTTCGCCTTCGCCTTGGAGCTGCACTGGCTCTGCAGCAGCAGCAGCAGCTGCATCACCACCCCGGCATCCACCGCCTGCGTCGTCGCCGGCGTCGAGTCGCAGCACACCGTCAGCAACGACCCCACGGCGTGCTCTCCGCCCTTGTGGTCGGACGGCACCTTGAAGACCATCTTCACCAACACTGGGATAGCGTTCGGGTTCCTCACTGCCGCCCTCTTGCCCTCCTCATGTCCCAGAAGCAGCTCCAGCGCCGCCAATGCCCGTGCGTCGGTCTTCCCAGCAGAGCTCGATAGGTAGGAGACGATGCCGTCCACTGCGCCTTCTCTGATCGCATTGCCTCGGTTGGCTTCGGAGGAGCAGAGACCAGCTATTGCTCGCACTGCTGCCTCCGATGCCGCGCCATCGGGCTTGTTCTGCGCGAGGAAGACGAGTGCTTGCAGGACCCTGGGTGACTGTCCGACGATTAGGGACAGCTCCTGCGTCGCCCCCGATGTAGCGATTACTTCGAGGAGATGGCAGAGACTGATCTTGATCCTGGCGCTGCCTTGATCTAACAGCAGCATCAAAGAGTCCAGATTCGAGCTGTCCGTGAGCATGTTGAGAGAATCCAATGGGGAGGCAGGCGAGAAGCTGAGAACGCAGTCGAGAGCGACCTCGATGAGCTCCGAATCAGCTGGCCATGGAGCTCGCAAGAGCAGCTGCAGCAGCAGGGGGAAGAAGCCCAGCTGGATCAAGCAGGCCTGTCCTATGTCGGACTCGACCGCGACCGCTCTGACCTTGTCGAGAGCTTGGAGCTTTGCGGCAGAAGCTATGTCCGGAGACTGGAGCTTCTGCTTGACCACAGCCAGTGACAGCTCGTTGTCGTTGACCGACCTGGTGGGCATAGTCCGGCAGTGGAAATCGGCGGCGCCGGCGATGAGCCACTGGTCGATAAGGTGGCGCAGGGTGTGGTTGGGGACCAAGGACGCATCGCTGAGCCTCTGCATCGTGACCGGGCAAGTGAGGTTGCCGTCGGCGAGCCACCGCTCGATGCACGGCCGGTCGTAGGTTAGGCCAGTGCTCAGAGTGACTGGATCGGTGAACAGATCAAGGCTTATCGGACACCTGAACAGATGAGGGATGCTCATCTGCGTCTCTTCTCGCTCATCCAAGGAAAGCCTAAGCAAGCATGGTAGCTTTGGCTTTGAGGTCCATAACAGGAGCTCCAAAGCTTCAATGGTGAAAAGCTGGTACAGACACTGAAACCTATGAGAGGTATGGGGAAGAAGGAGAAGGATCCGTTAGTGGTACTCACACTCATGCGAGGACATTGAGGGTTGTTGGAGTACAAAAGGTGGGATGTGGAGGTCCTCCTCCTCCACTCTCACAGAGCCCAATCTTCTAAGAACATTTGGATAGCAGAGCCTTGAAGCTCATAAAAGGAGATCAAACACAGGAGTCTGATGCTTACCCTACTCTTCCTCGACAGTGATCTGGCTGATGAAACAGTCACAGAGAGGACTAGCACTAGAAACAAGAAGGTAACAAGAGATCGGAGGAGGTGAAATGTCACTGGCAATGAAGAAAAATTGCAGGTGAGGTTGTTTGGTCAGAGTTCTAAAGATGATGGAAAGCCATGACAGCCATGTGAGGATCAAATGATAGCTGGCAGAAGAGGAAAAAAGGCTGACTCACATCATAGGCATCCTCCCAAATCCATATATATATATATATATATATATATATTACAGGACCACAATAGACTGAAAGCAATGGAAATTTAGCTTTCAGATCACTAAATATGCACACAACATGGCAGTCAAAACCAGATATATAAAAGGGACCTTCACCTCTTCTTCCCTTTCAGTACAAGCAAGAGGAGGAGGAAGAGAGGTGTGATTGCGGTCACATGACTGTAGGATCATGACAGAGACAACCATTGTGGAGTAGTAGTGTGAAATATTAGGGGTAACATTGATTCATAATTCAACAGATTAATCTTTGTGGCCTGCATTGAGCCACTAACTTGAATAGATTAATGTGATCATGGTTAAAATAGGGATGAGGATAACAAAGTTTTTGAGTTGGGTGTCATGGTTCTGCACCCAGTGAGGCCAGCAGCTGACCCTAAATTAGAGTTCTTCCCAGCATCATCTTTGTGGCTTCATCAGGAACTTTTCCAAGTTACTTCAGCTAGGCTCAGGCAGCTAATCTAACTTTAGGTTGTCCTTCTCTACTGCAAAGAAATTTAGATGTTTGGATGCATTGTAGGAGGTCTTGAATTCTCACATCTCTCCTCTGCTGCAGAGGTTGCATGAGACAAGAAGCACACACAACAGGTAAAATCCATAGACACATGAAATTGTGAACCTTTCCTAAAAGAATCTTAATTTCTTTTTTCTTTTTTTTGTTTACCAGACTAAAGAAATTTAATTTGTGTTTAATTATTCCTTAGTTAGACTCTTTTGGCTTGAATCATTAGACAGTTGCCTTTGGAGTTTTGTGTGAAATCAAAGCTCCTGTCCATGCAAACATAAGATCTAGTCTTCATTCAAGATCTATTAATATCTTTCTGCAATAAAAGACATTTTGAGTCTAAACTAGCAGCCTGAATTGACAATTATTCATGATTGGACCTGGATTTTATTTTTTTATTATCAAAGTTTCAAAATGATTAATACAAACTCTGTGGCCTACTTATGATGTTATGAGTTATTTAATGACCACACTTGAAGAGAAAGAAAGCAGATGACTTCACTTGATAGCTTTTTTTTCTTTTTTTTTCAATTATCCTTTGAAGTTTAGAAATGGTATGGCTACTATTTTCTGTCACTCATAATCCGACCTACGTATATAACCTACTTCGTCCTAATATGATAGTACACCGATTAAGTATGTTACATCAACATGACATCTAGGAAGAATATTTCTTTGTCGAAGCACTCAATCCATTATAATTGATAATGATTATAAAATATACTATTATTATGAGCTAAGAATTAATAATAAACACTCAAACTCCTTGTAAACTTTTCTCATCCACAATAAATAAATTCTGACTTGATCTTTGGAGAGATTTTATTTCGGGTGCATCTCGATCGAGTTATGATTTTAGACCATATTCCCTCGAGAAGAATTTTCTATCCTCTTCCAAATGTGATAACACTCGGAAAGATCAGATCAATTTCTATTTCATCATGTTTACGATCAAAATTAACGATAGTAAAATAGTCAAATCAGTCATTATCTACACTTACATTGTGTATATTCAAGATGGATGATCATAATTTATAAAAAAAAAATCTAGTTCGTAAAATTATCAATTCAAATAGATTTTGATATACATTTCAGATGGTTTTATCATCTAAGATGAAAAATAAAATTCTTAAATCACTTGCCAAAACACAAATTTTATTTACAAAAGCATTTGCCCAACTGGCTTGATGCCAACTTCCACACCCATTCCTCCATTTCAATTTGGTACAGTCTACACCTAATTCTTCAATTCTCCAATTAAGAACCTTTATTTGGTTTCTATTGGAAAAAATGAATCTAATTGTGAGAATCATTACTACTCTTCTAGAACAAGATCAATGACAATATTAATGGCAGGTTTGTCAAAAGATTAGACCATCAAGCATTATTATATATGTGGGATCAAAAGGACCCAATCAATAGGTTCCAAACTGCTGATCTCATTTGGACATAAACTGACCATCTTCATGAACTTTTCTAGGCTTTGATTGCCAATGACAGACAATATAGTGTTCAAATGGGCTCCACAAGAGGTGGTGTGAATGCCCCCACCGTCTACTCTTTCATTGTTTTTGCGTTTGCCCTCATCCTTTGACTGCATTCACCCTCTCATATCAGTCGGTGGTGTCGGTCAAAGCACTTTTATGGGTTTTTTTAGTTAGGGATATTAATTATATACGTGGGTTTGGATAGACCCATCTCTTTTGGAGCAAAAATAAAAATAAATAAATGAGGATAAAAAATATTTGATGTTATTCGTATAAATACGGGACAAAGATGGGTAAAGCACTCTTCATTCACCCATGCATAGCCCATTAATAATACGTGGGCTAAGATGCGAGACAAGTTAAACTTTTGTTGATAAAATTAGATTAACAAAACATTGATTAAATCGATTATGATTCAATTAAGAATCATTTGAATCAAATAAAATATTTCCTTATTCAATAATAATAACTCCTCCCTGTGGCCTCATACACTGCATGCATTTAATCCATAATCACAGGTGGCGTCATGATGATTGTTTGACTTTATCTTCGTTAGTTCTTCTCTCTCTATTGGCAAACGGTGATTCTTTCAACAATCAATGACTACAAACGATGAACAGTAAATCACGATGATTATTCTTATCTCTTTCTCCTCATCCTCTTCTCCCTCCATCCGTTTCATAGTTATTCTTTTATCGTAGCACCCTAGTCCCTTTTATCGTAGCACCCCTATCAATCATCATAATCATCCCCTCGTTGGATGTTTGGTCAACACACAATATCAATAATATTATTCGATGATTTAGATGATTATTCATATTCAAATAATATCGATAAAATTATCCACTACGAAATAACTATCCATTAAAAGGTCCTTAGCTATGTCCACTTAAAAACTCTTTCACAACTGAACTCTCAAAATAAACTTTTATGTCTATAAATCAGATTGTAGGAAGAGTCTTGTCAAATATATTCTCCATCTAAGTTAGGATCCACTCAATTTGGTTTATAATTAGGTTTAGGATAGATTGGAACAATTAACTATACATATTAGAAATGAGACAAGGTAAAATTCGTGGAGATCCATAGCTTTTTATGGTCAAATTCAAACAGGTTCTTTTTTGTGATCGTCAGTCAAAGCAAGTGACTCATTTCTTCCAAATCGATCGATCGATCGATCGAGAGATAGAGAGAGTCAACGGCGAAAGTGGATCAATTCAAAGTATGGTTGGGAATTGAGCTCATCGAGTTCCATTTTTCTTTCACTTAAAATCAAAGATCGAAGAGGAATGCGTTGGATTCATCACATCAGTCCGAGGATGCATGCACGTGTTTTGACTCTTAAGACAAAGGTTTGGTCATCCAACATCTCTTCGAGAGGGACACATTGCATCACCCACTTGGATCACATGAATATTACGGCCTCTGTGATGTGATGTGATGTGATGGAAGCAGCCAACTCCCAAACCTTATACCTAAACAACCGAGCCATCAATCCATCAAAGTAATGTCTATTTCAACTTCATCTCGTGATGGGAGCTCGAGGTTTCATAATATTATAGTTTGCTTTGCTTCACAACCTATCATCGGATGAAATTGTACTGATATGTTCAGGTCAATTTTGTTCGTATTTGTAAGTTCTCTCTCCAAAATCTTTGGCTGTGTTTAGGAAAAGACACAACATATTTATGAGCTTTAAGATCTTACTTCATGATCTAAATTTTACATGAATGGAACCCGAGTACATGATATAAACACAACTGAAGAACACGAGGCAGATTAAGGATTCACGTAATGCATCGGTGACCTTTTTGTATTGTGAGTTGACAAAAAATTACAAGTCAAACTCAATTCTTGTCATAGTGATGATCATAAGCCAAGTAAACTTAGTTCTTCCACATCAAATGTGAAACTCAATCTAATGTGTTATATATTCTATCAAATTGGATTGTAACAAGTGATATCAGAATATTTATGTTAGATTATATTGTTCTATTTAATTAGGTAAGATATATTATGGATATGATTGTATCCGATTACGATTATCGGTTAATGAAAAAAATCTAACTATAATAGGATTCCTTAGGAGATTATATTGATAAAAAAGACTCTCCTAATTACTTTTCTTAGACCTGACCTCACTCAGTTCGTATAATTGGATACATGGATTGTATAATTGGATATACGAATATGTGAATAAGTAAAGACATGTGAGATTATAGATCTTATCTCATTTCTCCTTTGTCATTAAATCGATCGCTCATAGAGGTCTTGTAAAAGATAAAAAGAGAAAAGAAAGTGAATCTAATTCTCCTTGTATATCGATATCATAGTATTCGGATTCAACGATGCTGTACTTATATATGAGATTAAAGGTTTTCTGAAAATTATCAAAAAGTATACATTATAAATTTAAATATATTATTATTTAATTTCAGATTTTGATATTAATATTTTTTACATAATAGTAGTATTTTATTATTTTTATGTTTATAATTTTAAGATACAAAAGGACTATGAGAGTAGAGACATAGCATGGTATGTCAATTGTGTCATGTTCTATTAGTTTTCAAGGACAGAAAATTTACATGATACCTTCATATTGATCATTATCATTGAGATATCAAAACCAAAGAGTTTGGATGGACACGTTCTCATGATATAAAAGTCTACCTTGTTATCAATGAAGCTTAATATGATCTTCCCTTCCCCTCCTTTCTACTCTTCGTTAATGGCAACACCACCAGGAAGCCTTAGGTCAAAAGTCTCCATCCATCCATATATGATACTTCCTTTTCCTTGAATCCATGGCAGTATTCTCTACCTGCACGCCTTTGCAGTGGAAGCAAAGATATCAAGCTCACCACCACCCACACATATATGCATTCTCTCTCTCTCTCTCCATTGCTTGCATTGGCATATCAATGGAAGGCCAACTCTCCTCTCCTCCTCCCTCTGTCATCGTCTCGGACCGCGCAGAGGTGGACACCAGTCGCCCCTTCCGCTCCGTCAAGGAGGCCGTCGCCGTCTTCGGCGACCGCTTCCTCGCCGGCAACGGTCGTTCGCAGAAGAACACTTGGTCGAGGCCAGTGATCTCCGTGCCACCCCCGAAGCAACCCAGTTCGGCGTCTTCCTCGCCTCCCTCGTACTCCTCTTCAGCTTCTCACTTTATCCAGGAGAAGGAGGAGGAGCTCGTCATCCTAAGCTCGCTGCGGAAGCTGGAGGCGGAACTGAAGGAAGCCAAGCGAGAGCTGGTGCTGCTGAAAGGGAGGGAGTCGGAGACGGAGATCGCGGTCGCGTCGCTGAGCGCGCAGCTCAGCGAGAGCATGTCCAAGCTGGCAGAGATGGAGGCGGTCATGGAAGACGAGGCGCAGCCGTGCAGGGTGCGCAGCGAGCGGTGGCAGGAGGAGAGGATGGAGGACTTCAAAGCCAGCTTGGAGTACCTGCCAACTCTGGCTCAAGCTTTCGGCCTTGCAGGGCTGGAAGAAGGCTTCGGTGGACGAAGGAAGAGAGAGGTGCCAAAGAAGAAGCCCATCATTCCTCTGATACCTGACATCTTCTCCAAGAAGAAAGGATGATCGATCCACGGACTTCTCTCAACAGTTCTAAGCTCATCATCTCCACGTACTTCTTTGCATGCATTTGCCTTGTTCTTCTGCTTGTGTGCTCAATATATATGATCATGAGAAGAGTGATATGTGGTGTACAATATATCTATCATATTAATATGATCAATTATTCCATCGAATTAGATGATGTTAATTATTTTTTTTATTTTATATGTAAAAAAATTAAAATTTTATACTGAACCGAAATCGACTTGAATTAAGTAACTTAGAACATTGGTTCGACATCTACCTCCCAACATCAACCTCGAAAGGTGGCCTTCCCCCCCACCCCCAAACCTCTCACCACCTCCCCCTTTTATGCCAAAGCAAACCATTGATAGCAACAGCCATAGAAGAGACAATCTTACCAAACTTACAGGTCTAATGTCCCATCTAAAGCACATCAATTCATGCTTGAGTTAGGGATCATCTCTCTCTCTCTCTCTCTCTCTCTCTCTCTCTCTCTCTCTCTCTCTATATATATATATATATATATATATATATATAGTTCTTATTTTTTCATATGGACGTGTTGTGGGAAACAATTTTGAGCCGTGGCCTCGGGGTCGACGCGGCTCGGTTCGAGTCCGGACGACGGGGATCTCCTTGGGGCGCTCCTTGAGCTCGCTGAGACGATCGGGTGCGATGTCCGATCGGGACGGTGTAGCCGTCTCCTCCAGGTAGGAACTCCTTGCTTACGCGTCCAGAGGGGACCTTCGGCTTCGCACCTGCACAAAGGTCGAGCCGAGGCTCTCGGTCCGACCCCTCGGATGATCAAGTTAGCAGATGTGGAGGAGGTTTCAGATGAAGAAGGGTTTTTGTGTGTCTGGTCCCCCCCCTCTTTCTAATGAACGAGAGGGTAGTTATAGGGAAGCATACTGCTTCCTGAGCTGCCCGCTTGCAAGGGGCAGGCTGGTAGCGTTTGACTTTGTGTTGGCGTGGCGTGAAGAATTGAGCTTCGACAGGATGTTAATGCGCCTCGATCGACGTTCCGGTCTGCATTGACCAGGTGCTATTGCGTGAGGCGTCATCTGACGTTAGTCGAGTCTTATCATAATTACTATCCTCATCAAGACGAGTTATCATCCTTGAAATAAGTTAATATTTTATGAAAATGAGAACTAAAATGATATGAAAAATTAACAATGTCACAAATGAAATAGGTATTTTCATCATTAATAATCATTAAGCGGAGTGACATAAATGACAACAAAAAGGTAGAAACGCAAGTATAATTATACTAATAATAAGTACTACGAGGCAACTTCTGATGCGTTTATATGAACTATTTCTTCATCAGTTTTTGGAGGTCGTCTCAGTAACTGCTCTTGAAGGGCCTGTAGGCCTCGAGATCGGTGACAACTCCGGCGACAGACCCGATGGCGGCTGCGACGGTGATCACGAGACAGGCTAAGCTTAGAATTTGCAGGCACACCCACCTCGTGCTCCACCTGGGGATCCTCTTCTGCGCGATGTACATCTCCACCGGAAAGTACACCGTCAGCGGCCAGAAGCCGAGCGCCCCGAGCAGGCCGACCACGTCGTTGAAGAAGGGAAGCAGCATGGAGATGACGGTCGTCAGCACCACGAAGGCGGAACGCCACACCAGGCGGAAGAGGCTGAGACGGTAGCGCTTGGTCGAGGGGAGGGGCACGGCGACCTCCTTGGTGATGAAGGCGGAGTCGGGCCACGTCGTGAGCGCCCACTTCTCGATGAAGGCGAACAGGGGCTGGCAGAAGACCTGGTAGGCGCCGACGAGGTGGACGACGATGGCGGCGTTGGCGACGTCGAGCAGCCAGTAGGGGTTGTAGAAGCCGAAGCCGGTGAGGAGGTTGCCGGGCGCCTCGTCGCCGAACGCGGCGTAGCCCATGCAGCCGCAAAGCATGTAAAAGATGGTGGTGACGGCGATGCTCGTCAGCGACGCCTTCTTCATCACCTTCGCCTCGGATGGCGGCGGAGCTTTGATGGTGTCCTGCATGAACAGGAGCGCCATTGCAGTGTGCATGTGGAGGGAACATCGATCGGTCGAGCTCATCAGGCAGCCAAAAGTTACCTGGATTTCGATGAGGATGAGGGAGAAGGAGTAGGCGAAGGCGATGTCGCCGAAGGCCTGCAGGCTGCGCCATACCTTCTGGGTCGGGGAGACGACGCCGATGCTGATTCCGGTGAGGCTGCCTTTGAAGCCTTTGTTGCCTGCTTGGAAACGAAGAAGATGAGGAAACACCGTGCACCATGGCCAAAAAGGGATGGAGTTGGAGGCCATACCGATCACTTGGACGATGCCGAGGGCGAGGCCGATGGAGGAGTACGTGAACGACATGACGGCGGCGACGATCGAGAGCCACCATATCTGATCGAAGTCGGGAATCTGCGACAGGAAGATCTCCGCGACGCCGAACATGATCATGTAAGGATTGCTCGAGGTGTGGCAGGGGTTATCGTGGCCTCTCTCATGGAAGCAATTGGACCTCCGGATCGCCCTGTTCCACAGCACGAAACCACGCATTTAGAACGCCCACAAGGAGGAAGACTCGTCTTTCTTCTTCATTTGGACTCCACTCACATCATGCTAATGGAGGCAGCAATGGTGTAGCCAACGGCGACGCCGAAGAGGTTGGCATACTGGATGAATCCACAGAGCTTGACCTTTAGCCCACCTGCGGAAGAGAAGGTAGAGGGTTAGTCTACCGCTGCGGTAAAGCTCTCTGGGAGGGGTTGGCGAGCTCACCGAGGTAGGAATGGACGGCATCCGTGTACTTGTAGTTGCGCTTCCCGGAGATCGGGTCGCCGGAGCGGTAGCAGTCAGCAAGGAGAGTGGAGGTGTAGTACGTGACGAAGGAGAATAGGAGCATGACCACGGGGCCGGCAACCCAGCCGAGCTGCGCGATGGCCCAGGCCAGCGACAGCACGCCGGAGCCGATCACCGCCGTGACGATGTGCGCGCTCGCCGTCCACACCGTCCCTGCAACGTGAACGAAGACCCAACCCTTCCTCCATGAGACGCAGAAAGCACCAACCCGGAGCCGACAGGAAGAAGACGCAAAGTAGTGATCTTTACCGGTTCGTTTGAGCCGGCCGTCGTCGTCGTAGCATTCGAAGGCTTTCTCGAGCCGATGCGCGTGGCCGAGCTCTATCGCGACGTTCATGGGCACCACCGCCGGTTGCTGGTAGTGCTTGGCGTTGCCGGTCTCCCCCATCTTGTGTCCAGAAACAGAGAGAACAGAGGCAAAAGATGAGATCTTCGAGAGAGACAGAGAGAGAGAGAGAGAGAGTAAAAGAGACAACTTTAGGCTCGGAATGGATGCCAAAGCACAGAAAGAGAGGGTGATGAAGCAGAGAGGGTAGACAGAGAGGAGGTGGCGGATGGAGTATGTGCATGAAAGCACCAAAAAGGAGGGAGCTTTTCTCTTCTTACCTGTTGCATTCTCTTCCTTCAGCTGCAACTTCTTTGCAGGTATCAGGGAATGCAATGAAAGCAGCAGCAGCAGGAAGAACACAGGGAGGAGAGTTGATCGAGATGTTACTGGTTGCTATGGATGGAAGGCAAGCAGCGATGTGCCACGGTATATATAGAGGGAGGGAGGGAGAGGAGCGGGCATCAGTGTCCAATGCCCACACGGAGCATTGATCTCTGCAGAGCTTCCCTTCCCACGTGGTAGTGTTTTGGTCCATCCCTGAAGGAGGGGAATCGGATTCCCCCCAATAATTATTTAATGCTATTAATTGCTTGTGTTGTGTTGGCTGATGTTCTTCTTCTGTCATACCCAAACACAAAAAACTACCACAATAATCCAACAATACAAGAATTTTATGATTGACTATATAAATAAGACATGATTTCTAATCTCAATTTGTTGAATATAATCTACTTATAATCATACAAATGCTGAATAATCTTTTTCTTTTTTTTGCATATGTTTGAGGTGAAGATTAGATTCAATCCCATTATCTGATTGTCTATCAATGGTAAAAGTCTTATTAGCTAAGTTAGTTTACATTCACAAAAAAAATATTAAATGAATTTGTAAATACACCATTAAATCAGATAAAGTCTCAAATAAATAGATCTTGTACACTACTATTAGACTAATATTTTAACTTTAAAATAATAAATTAGGTATAATATCCTATATAGACATCAGAATAAAAATTAGATATCACTATATCTCAAAACTATAATCCCTAATATATAATTATCTATTTTAACATATGACATTATATGAGACTCAAATTTTCTAATAATGTGACCATATATATATATATGTGTGTGTGTCATTTTTTTTTCTCCTTTAGTGTAATGAGATGTTGTTTACTATTTCAACCAACCTAATTCATGAGTCAAGCTCATAGAGAGCACAAGGACATGATAACAATCAAGAATGAACCAATTAATTTGTTGTAACACTTTGTCTGATTCTTCTTCCTTGGTTTTGATACATTTGGCAAAAGGTTGGAAGTATATTTCTATATTATCAAAAGCAAACAGATTCATGATTAGAATTGAGTGGACAAGCTGCAAGTGAATCAGAGTAGTTGTGGATATGTCCTCAAGCATTTCACCATTTCTTATGGCACTTTGGAGGAGCAGAAGCTAAAGTAGACAATGATGATGGATGAAGGACCCAAAAAGATATGATAAAATATATGATATGTTCTCATACATTTCACTTCACCATTCCTCATGCCACTTTGGAGGTGGGGAGCACACAGAGGTTTGAACAACTTTTTTGGCTGAAAAGAATGACTTTATTGGGAAGGTGAAGGTGAAGAAGGTTCAGGTTCATGTTCATGTTCATGTTCATGCAGGAAATCAACAAGTGGAGATGAATGAATGCCTACACTCACAATGGTGTCAATTTATTCCACAATAATTTTTTTGAGGTGTGCATCATAAATAATGGTCACTACTGTTGGTGAAGGTTAATCTCCTATTGATAGCTCCTTCAACATGAATGAAAAAAAAAGAAGAAAACATCTAATTATTTAATTTGCATATATATAGGCAAGGAATTGGTGCCCTGATGTGTAGGGAACCTAGTTTTCTTTACTAGGTGTTGACCACCACACCTAAAATTAGGTAGGAACATGTGATGTGTCTCATCAATTACATGAGATTATACTTTGATGTTTGATAACATTGGACATTTAGTGTGGTCCTTCAGAATTTGCTGCCTTTTCATGTGATGCATGATGGAATATGGGGGACTACATGGGAATGCCTAAATGGCCCATTTGGTATGTGATTTAACCTGAATGAGAATTTTTTTTTAGTTTACAGAGATAATGAGTGAGGAGTAATCTCTCAGATGTAAATCTCCACTGTTCTTTGTTGCACATCTGAGCCTTTCTGCTTTGTTTAGCTCATATCTATCTCCTTCTCCTTGGTTGTGTTTTTTTGGGGGGGGGAGGGGGAGGAAAAGAAGTCAGTGGAGTCATCAAACAAAACTTGTGCAAACCTGGCCAACAAGAATAAGAGCATAAGAAAAAAAGAGAAGCTTTCAGTTGTCCTTCAAAAGGCAAGGTGATGAGCATCAAGCATCTCAATCTCAAATTATATTACAAGGGAATCATCATCTTTATTGATTCTGTCTTTGAATTGTCCAATATCATGATCATGCATCAGCTTCAGCCAAGAAGAAGGTCCAAGTGGTTCTGCAAAAGAAGACAAATAGTGTGTGATTTGTGGATACTTTCCCAAGTGTAATTACACTGCCTTGGGATCAATATCTGCCCCTCTGTGAGATGAAAGGTAGATCATATGATATGAGAAGATCTAACAAAGACATAAGAAATACTTTCCTTTTTTTTGGTCTTTTTCTGATATGATGTCAAATATTTATTGTTTCTTTTAGCAGTCAAATACTACATCCTCTTTCAGACTCAGTTTTCATTAACAAAACACATACATCAATAACATCAGAAGCTCTTCTTGTTGTTGATGTTGTTGTTGTTGCAGCTCTTCTTGTTGTTGATGTTGTTGTTGTTGTTGCAGCAGAACTGATGGACTGTAAGCTTGAGATCAGTAATGGAGCTCTTTAAGCTCATCGCTCTCTACGTGCCCTCCTCCGCTTACTCCAACCAAACCAGAGGAGGAAGAAACAGAGCACGCCTGCTTCAGCTTCAGTTCCTTCACTTCCTCCACCCACAAGCTGTAGCTCGATCGCGGCGCCATTACGTCCACCGACACCTCTTTCCTCTCCATCAGCCGATTCGCGAAGCTCTCGAAGCCATTGATGCTCTCCCAGAGCTTCACCAGCTTCGCGGGGTTCTTCTCCGCCCGAGCTCTCTTCACGCATTCCCTCGCCTCCTCCACCTTCGCCCAGAAGCAGGAGTCCTGCGTCAGCCCCGCAAACTTGCTCCTCCTCTTCTTCCAAGTCGCCGCCTCCCGGACCTCCTCCTTCCCCTCGTTCCACCACCTGTCGAACACCTCGTACCTCCTCTCCCGTCCATGGGGCAGGTAATGGCCTCTGGTCTCGTGCAGCTTGCACCGGTAGTACTCCGCGATGTCGAGGGGCTCCACGAGGAGCTTGTAGAACTGCGCCGCGTTCACCCACTTGCTCCGCTTGTGGAAGTCGTGGGGGAGCTCGTTGTCCTGGAGCTTGGCGAGGAGGCCGTCCCAGAAATGGCCGAGCTTGATGCGGTTCATGTTCACCTTGGCGTCCCTCTTGGCGGCCTTCCGGTGCTTGAAGCAGTCGTAGTAGCCCATGTCGTCGTCGCACAGCGTCTTGTACCACTCGATCTGGGCGCGGCATGGCGTCACCTTGGCCAGCTTGATGGCGAGACTGGCGCAGTTCATGTTCGGCCGCCGCCACATCCTCGTCTCCAGGCACTCTCGAGCCTCCGCCGCACCCATGTCCTGTCGTCGTCTCAGAAGCTCAACACGGACAGAGGAAATACGAGGAAGACGATGAAGAGCACAGAGCAGTCGTCTACCTGGATTCGGATCCCTGATGCCTCCAAAGCCATCGACACCCCGGCGCTATAGCCAGATGATCTTGTTGGCTCTTCTTCGACGTGGATGCGCTTCTTCGAGAGGACATTCTGTGAGATCTCCGCTACGAGATCCCCATACGAGATATGCTGCTCCTCGATGCTGCTACTCCCAGGATCCACCATGAACGTGAGGTGAAGCAGCTTCACCACCATGAACGGGTCATCGATGCACGCTGCGCCCTCTGCTGAGCACAACGCGTGGTTCCCAAACGGGCGATAAGGGCTTATCTGCTGCTGCTCCGCCGCTGCGACGTGCATTCCGATGAACCGATGCAACTCCGTTCTCTGGTCATCGGACAACCGAAACGAAGGCCTCGAGAATCCAGGATACCGCACGGCGAAGTGCCATGACTGCATCAGATCGTAGACCGAGGTCACCAGACGAGGCGGCATGGAGTTCACAGGGCAGAGGAGCAGCCTCGGCATGATGTCGTGCTGCGCGACGACATGGCAGAACCTCCCGCTCCATCGCTCCCGCAGAACCGCCCGCGACAGGGCGTCGTCTCCAAGCAGCGGGCTCCCAAATGTGATGCAGAGGAGGGAAGCAGGTGACGGGGAACTGGAACCAGAGGAGGCGCAGAGGAAATGAAGGGCGACGAGGGAGGCGACGCAACCTCCCATGGAGTGGCCGGTGAGCACCACCGACTTGCTTCTGGTCTCCGACACCAGCAGCTGGCCATCGCAGAAGAAAGAAAAGATCAGAAGCCACGTCAACTACGATTGGTGCTTAGCACCAAACAAAATCCAAAGAACACAACAAGATCATGTGCTGGTGTTGAAGGGAATCAACCACCATGGCCACTGGCGTTGACCCTGAGATCACAGTCAATGTCTTCATGCAGACAAACTGAAATCATGACAAACTTATTTTGTTGGGAAAGGAGGGTCAAATTTGGATCGAGTGTCATCATAAACACCTTTCACACCAAGAACAACATCCACTGGGAGCATTTGTTTTGGTGGAGAAGCCATTTTTGACCAGAACTTTTGGGTCTTGCCAGTCTTGTTGACTGAGCTTTTCACCACAGGATGCCTCACCTGTCTATCTTCTTCACCATGTAATTTGGCTTTGCAAAAGAACGATGAGGATGGCATGGCTAAAGCCATCTTCCATATCAGAAGAATTCATGATGTTAGACTTGGAATTCAGAATCACCTCATAAGGTTATAGAACATGCATGCTGTGATTGTTGACTCAAGAAAAGGGATTCCTTGTATCTCATTAATGGTTCTCTGGATACCAATTATGCATCGAGAACCTAACAGAAGAATTCTCAACTCATAATTGGATCCCAATTACGCATGCTGTGATTGTTGACTCAAGAAAAGGGAGTCCTTGCATATCTCATTAATGGTTCTCTGGATCCCAATTATGAATTGAGAACCTAACAGAAGAATTCTCAACTCAGAAATAGTGAATTAATCGTACTAGGATAGTGACGAGCTCACCTGGAACTCAGAGCTGTTGTACAAGGAGAGAAACAGGCGGAGAGCGGCGGCCTGGACGAGCACCGGCTGCGCGTCGTCCCCCTTGCCTCCTACCAGTGGCGCAAATAGCTCCTGCCCGCCGCCGGTGGAGATAGGAACCGGGCCGAAGAATTCGCCACCGAGGCCTCCGGCCACCGACGATGACAGAGCGCTGGTCTGCGTCCCGGAGAAGGCGACGTAGACCGTGTCGTCGTGGTGTTCGACGACGAAGCTCGAGTTGCTGGCATTGGCGTGCGTGCAGTGACTCCAGGACCGTACCAGCAGCGGGGAGGACGCCAGGAGTGCCCCCAAGACATGGCTTGTCTCGAAGCTTTTGGCCATGAGAGCAAGTCCCGAGAATTCTACATCAGATCCTTCTATTGCCGAGAGAGAGAGAGAGAGAGAGAGGATAGTTTAGTTTACTTACATGCAGTGCTCCTCTTCCCTACTGGCATCCGTGCCCATCCCAGGACACTGGAGATTACTGCGAGAAGAACAAGAAGTGGGTTTGGTTCTCAGTCTTACTCTTCTTTTTAAGATGCATACTACTTGTGGTCAAAGATGGGATTGACAATTGGAATTCAAGATTTGACCGCTTTGTTACACCAGTCAACAATTCTTTCCCTATTTTCTTTGTTCATATAAATTAGTGGTAAATTCTTTCCCTATTTTCTTCTTCATATAAAGTAGTGGTGCTTAAATTAAATCTGAATTAGGGTAAGAGGAGTTGACCAAAGTATGAGTTTTCCATTTAATTACTTGATCACAACAAGTGTTAACCACCAAAGATTAATTATCTTGCATGTTTTCTTTCTTTTACAGAAATCCTTCAAAAATTTATGGAATGGGATTTGAAAACCTCAATATAGGTGGAATAGTGATTTAGGTTGAGAGTTTTCTATGGGGATTATGGATTAATTCCCACTCAAAATTTCTTATCTTTTTGCCATAACAGGACCTGAAACTTTATTAGGGAGGAAGAGGAAAGAACAATGTGTGCCAAATAAATAAGATCTACAAAAAAATATATCAGAAAAGCAAGTTCTATGCATGCTTTGTGGCTCATCAACACCTCATGTTTCTTTTTTTTGTATTGATAAACAGTAAATGATGAAGGTAGATTTTAATCTAAAAAATTTATGGTGATCTGATAAGTGTGCCAAGTTGGGGTATAATTTAAAGAACCATATCTAAGGCCATACATAGTTGATGAACATGCTGTGAACAAAATCATTTATGTATCCTACATACTGATAGAATGAAAACATTCTCATAAATTTACGGGATCTGCAGAATTCTTTAACTCAATTGGCTACAATAGAATGAAAACATTCCACTTCTTTTCTTCTCATGGATAAAAGGAATTATAAATTCATACACAATAATGACATAGAAAAAATCGTGTTCATATTAAGGAATAAGTACCTGCCATGGTGAGGTTTGAGGCAGTGAGAACCATTGAGGATGGAGAATGCACCACCTATATGGCTCCGGGGACCCGATCTCTGTATACACTGCTGATCTCATTCTATCTTCACCTTCTGATGAATAAGACTGAGTCTGCAGTCGTGTTCCTTCTTCAAAACCGAGAACACGAGACACTGCTCTAAGGAAACACAAAGGAAGATGATACATACTGCACAAAAAGACAAGCTGTTGGGTTATATTTATGTTGTATGGGTTACATTTATGTAGTAAATGGAAAGCATAGGCATGATGTACTCAAAGATCACGAGTTGTTATATGTCGGATACAGAAGAACTGGTATTAACTGCTGCACAACATTTCTATTTCATGCTTGTATATACTGTTCAAAGGATAAACTAAAAGATACAGTTCTTGGTGTATAGAAGAAAACTTCCAGAATTATCAGCAGACTCAAGAGACCAAGCAAGCACCACTTTCCAGTATCCATGTCTTCATCCAGCCTAACACGGAGACCCTGCCTCATCGAATGAGATCTTGGCCAGGTAACTGATATCGATTTTTGAGGACTTCAATTTTGTCCATAGCCTGATGTAGAATTCGGTGAAATCTCCATGGGGTCATCAGCACTGAGCTCTACTCTTTAAGCAACACCATGTTCATGGGAAATGGTTCAAATGATGATGATTCATGGTAATCACAACCACACAACCATCTTGGACATCTCTTGCCTATAGATCAAGGGACATACTTCATCAACCTTATTTGGATGAAGTTGAGGTTGTTGGGTAGCTCACTCAACTTGGTATTTGAAGTATAGTACTACTGTACAGAGATGTAAGCGACAGGGGAGCAGTTTGGTATGTGACCATCATAGTGCCTTCTGATCGAGTCTCTCGTTCCAATTTAAGCACCTGATCAGGCTACGGAACCAATCGCCAGTCTGATCAGATTTATTTACAGTTGGAAGTGGGTGTTGACTCATTGCTATGCGAATGGAATCTCCTTTAGATAGTTGTTGTCTCCTTTTGCCATCAAAAGAAACCCATGCGTTGCTTCTCGCATCTTCTGGAATCTGGAAAGGCAGCAGTCATAATTCAGTCGGGAATAAACTATATCAAATAGTTGATGGATGAAGACTGCAACACAAAATGCACAAAATCTTAATCTAAATGACAGACAATGGAAAGCATATATTCTTACTAGCAAATTGTATCGATGCCTAGAATGAAGGATGCACAGCATATAACAAACCCTTGATTAGTCCCACATCGAAAGTGAGCAGGATTAAGATTGACTTATAAGGGTATGATGAGTGTACTACTATCAACTTCAGCTTAAGCATTTTGGTCGATGGTTTAGACCAAATGAAGTTGATAGGCCAGTTAGCCCATCAGGCTCGGGTCATGACATTTGGTATCAGAGCCGACCAAACATTTGGGTATGGTGAGGGGGCTTGAGTACGAAAGGGCTACCCGTAAACGGAGTAAGAGGACTCGTCACGGCGTGGAGCCACCACTGGGTTACGCCTCACATGCACTATGCTAGGGTTTGATCTGGGTTATGTTGGGACTTGACGAGGACGTCAAGCCTTTGAGTGGGGGTGATTGTAACACCCCCCTGATTAGTCCCACATCGAAAGTGGGCAGGATTAAGATTGACTTATAAGGGTCTGATGAGTGTACTACTATCAACTTCAGCTTAAGCATTTTGGTCGGTGGTTTAGACCAAATGAAGTTGATAGGCCAGTTAGCCCATCAGGCTTGGGTCATGACACAGTAAGTCCAATAAAACTCATTGTACCTTTAGGAGATGTCAAGATGATGCATAAACTCAAACAAAACAAGATGCTTTTGCCTTTATTTCATGATTTAACAATTACAGCTTTCAAAAGAGCTGGTGCATTAGCTTTTGAGAAGATCTTTACAGTCTCAGTCTCTGGCCTGCATTAAGAGCCTGGAATGCCAAGATGGTTGAAGATGTGACCTTGATTTTCTTATGGCCCATATCCAATGAGAAATATACCTATCAACTAAAGCTCCTGTGAAAGATGGTTCACACTAGCAACAATTGCCATGCCAATCAGCATTTTGTGATACAGGTGAAGTGGTAACCAAGACATGCTATACAAATCTGTACAAGTGTCAACATATAGCAGCACAAGAGCAAGCCTTCTGGCATAGTACAATGGCAATCCTCGCACAAGTGGAATCATCTACACAGATATGTGCTTAGTAATTGATGTAGATATATTGATGCAGTAAAAGTCATATTTATTGAGTTATAATTACACAATTTAGTGAGGCCTACGGAACCAAGTTGGATGACAATCGGCTATATGATTGATACATTGCAATGAGGCGCCTGAATACATTTTACATCCACTATGTCATATGAAAAGCAAAATATGTAACAACAAATGCATGTCACTCAGTTCTTATGAAGGTTTGCCATACCGAATCGTACCGCCCGGTACGGACGGTACATACCGATCCGACAGGCTACTGGTACACGGACCGCTCGCCACCGGACGGACCATGACACAGTGCTACCGTGTACACTGTAGCAGTGCTATAGTGTTGGTGTACCGTTCGGTACATCCTAGTGTACCGTTCGGTACATCCTAGTGTATCGCTCTGTCACGGACTTAGCTGGTTTTGCCTAAGTCGTGCGGCACCCTTGCGTGTCCGTCCGCAAAGATCAGCCTCCTCGAAGCCTCCCATGGTCCCTTAGGTCCCACAAAAGAGAGAACAGGACAGAGAAACGGCCTCACTCGGGATCCACAAGGCAAACATCCCCGAAAAAACACTTTATAAACAATGCAAATTACAAACAGACTTTACAAGCTCTGAACAGTTGCACAACAAAGGGTAAAATGGTTCATTACAGACCGAAAATCTCTCGCACGTGTCCACATGACACAACTTTTATTTACAAGCCTAAAGAGGCCACCAACCCAACTAAAATGGGACTATTAAGCCTTTGGCCGCCCCTCTACATGTTGTACAAGGCATGAACATGCCGAAAGACACGGACATACATAAGCATTACATCAAACATCCTGTTTCGAAGTTTGTCCGTGACAGCTCGATACGCCAGTACCATACCGTACCGAACCAACCTCGAAACACCGGTACGGTATGGTATTGCATACCTTGCTTATGATAACATATTATCTACTATAAATTTCTTGCATTTAGCCTCCAGCTATAAGTACAAGAAGCAGCTATAATGCCCCAACCATAGGGGTTAGCTACATAAATCTTTTTTTACCATCGTAACTCTGTGTAGAAAGTTATCCTTATTCAAATCAAGAGCAATCAAATTTCCCTTTATTATCTCTAGTAAAGTTTTCTTTTGATGTTAGTCTCAACCTCTTTTGTCCCACTAATCTTGATCGACTTTACTAAGTTTAACCATGAAAACTCTAGATTTCCTTTGACACAGTATATCGTTTTAAATGATTTTTTTTCTTGTTTTACCAAATTGCTTATGAAGAAAGCATTTCTCATTCTACCTTTCTCTAGTAAAACCATACATCCAAATTGAGAATCCTAATTGTTTTTTTTTTTATGAAATAAGTTTAATTTGGTGTAGATCCTAAAATAAGTTTGAAATGCAAGTAATAAAGGTGAAATTATGCATGAAAACAAATATCAGTAATAAAAAATTTACATGTAATTCATTTGTCAAATTAAATAAATAATAAACATTACAATCAACAAGCCATAATCTCATGAAGTGGAAGGTTAAAAAGCTTAATGTGCACCTTGACAATCATGTGGTAAGATGTCAACATTTTCAAACAGGGCAAATAGCAGAAAGACAGATAAATATATATTTATGCATGTACTGAAAAAAAAACCAAGTAGGGTCATTAACAATACATTATGAAATGAGAAGGTATTTCGTAATATATATATGAAATGAGTAAATTTAGCTGTAGTAACTATATTTTTATCTTAGATGTTAAACAAAAGAAGATAAGCTATTTGCATCAAAGCTGAGATAGCTTAAATCTATAACACATCTTCAGATGCTAAACAAAATAAGAGAATGATGAGACAATGTCTATGGACACAGAATGAGCAGCCTGACCTTCATCTCAAGCTGTGCAGAATCAGGAAGTATGACAGGTCTAAATGACAGAGAATGTGGGCAGATTGGAGTAAATAGCATGCATGGAACATTAGGGTGAACCTGCAAGATATTACAGATATCTCATAAAACATGTAATATCATATCAGTGTCAAAATTCAAGACAAGCACCACAAACAATTGACTCTTGAATGTGAGTTAAAACTAATATAAGTGAATAACAAGTGTTTACACTACAAAGGACCTCAAAGAATAACAAACCATAAATCTGCAATAGCTTACATTGGGTTTGCATCTCGTAGTTTCTAATTATAATGAAATCCAAAACTAGCATTTAGAAAGTCAAGTGGCTATATCTTTATATGACCTCCAATTCTAAAAGGTAAATAGGTTAATCTTGCTATTATGCAGTAGGCATATGATCTGGTAATTACTAAGAATTGATAAAGTTAAGTTCACAACTAGGTAACATCTGAAGACCGGAGAATCCAAATGCAGTTGGTAATCAGGAAGACCTAGACAAAGCTGATCTGATAAATGATTTATTATATCTGTAGTTTATATTGAATGAGAAAAATGATAAAAATTTGATCAAGATAAAGCAATTAATTAAAACAAACCTCTCTAGCCAGCATAAAGATATGTTGCTACCTTCATTTCGACTATTTTAAATGTAAAAATTGATGATGTTAAATGCAGTAGACAGGTGCCATGAAATTGGTGATGTGACGTTTGAGTTTTACAGTACAATCAATCAAACAAGGATAGCTAAAGGAAAAACCACATCAACATCTGAGCATTCTCTTGTCATCCAGGCAAAGCATATACTGTGATGATCTAAGCAGGCAACAAACCTATTTCAGTACAATATTCTTATTCTAAATATAATTACATGCAAAATAGAGGAATACTGCTGCAGCAACAGGACCTGATGCCAAAAATTGGCAGGCAAGCTAAGACAACATACACTGCACTGAAAAAAACTTGCAAAGATTACTCAAATTTTCATCATTAGGGACTTCAGAGGAAAGCTAGTACAATAAATCTGATATTGTATTTCAAAATTAATTACCGAGGTGTACTGATATTATAAGCTGGTGTTGTGGACACTTGTAAAACCATATACATGAGCCACATATTTTAGACCACACATTAGGGCCTGCTCACATACTGAGATTCAAAGAAAACCAATTTAAAATGGTGACACATTGCAAACTTCATTGGTCAACTTCAGAAAGTACTCGAAAATAATAACACAAAACATAAAATTGGAATCAGGAAAAATTTATCTCCATTCTCCATGTCAATTAAGTAAAATCAATTCTAATTTAAACAAATGGACACGTTTACAAACCATAGATCCTCCAGCAGCTGTTGAGTATGCCGTGCTCCCAGTGGGCGTTGCTACTATAACCCCATCACCTTGTACCTGAAAATATTTAAAAAACCAAACAAAAGTTAGAAGAACTTTCTGACATGGATTTTTCAGAGGATGATCACAGAATCCAACAAACACAACATCACAACGAAAGACTGTTGCTTATCAGCATTAGCTCGAAAAGCCATCACTTTGTCTAATCATTGGAACTAACAAGGTGGGTGTGTTTTAAATTAAGTAAATGAACCTTGAATCTGAACTTCATTTAAGGGACGCTAAATGATAGATGAAGAAAAATTAACATAACATAAACAAGAACATTTCTCATACCACGTAAAATAAGATGCAAACAAAAGCGATGTATTCAGAACTAATCAGGCAAGGAAGAAGAAACATGAGAGAAATAGAAGTTGACTATGATAATAATAATAATTTTTCAATAAATCATAATATAAAATAGAAATTAGAGCTATGAGCATAGATTATTTTCTATATATCATGGATTTATGAGTCTGCTTAGCAGCAGGCCAGATCACATAAAAATATCCAAAATAAGCAAACAAATCTTTTAACGTGCATAGATGAGCAACTGATGATAAAGTCAAGGAAGACAGCTTGAGCCAACCACATAAGCAATAAGAATGTGAAAATGCAAAAACTTAGAACTAAGGGCATTCAAATTTAATAAGTTAAATTATGTACAAAATGTATCATACTTTAGTTATTAGATGATTATGCTCATAGCACTCGACTTTGCAAAGATACGGGTTAGAACCACGGTCAACTACTACTTCATTCAGAACATCAAACACTTTTCCGGGTACTGCTTTTCCATTGCGAAATAGTTCACATCGTAAACGCATTCGAAGAGTTATATAGACTCCTAGTGTGTTGTTCCCATGGATGACTGCCCTCAAGTCCTTCCTGTACTCCTCAAACTGCAAGAGAATACAATAGAAGCTCATTATAAAATTGGGCATCCTAAGAAGAACACATCATATCAAGTGGAGGAAGGACATACAGTATGTGATGTGAGGAATCCAAGGGATCCCAAATTAAAGGAGACAACAGGAGGGACTGCATCTCTGAATAAGTTTGAAGCATGCAGAATGACACCATCACCTCCCAAACATACCACAAAATCAACTCTCTCATGAAGGTCACTGCACTAACGAGAAAGAAATGTAAACATCTATATGCCTTGTCATATATTTGCATAGTGTTTGGTACCTGGAATTTTGATTATAGAAGGTTTGTATGAAACCAAAACCTGGGATCCTTGCAAATATATCATGCACATCAGGCTCAACAAGAACATTCATTTTCTCTTGATAATACAGAAAAGAAGCAACCTGAATATCCCAAGCAGTATAAAATAGATTATAGACAAAAAGACAAAATGCAACAGTAGTACATAGGAAGGTATGGCTGAAAAATAGAATTCTGACTTAAAATATTTAACAAAATATCTACTGCAACAACAACACACGAATTTTTTATATAAAAGCAAATTCAAAATGGAATAGATACGAGTGTTAAATTCATTAACAGTTGAATAAAACATGCCATCATAACATTACAAGTGAATTGAATCTTACAACAAATAAATCCAGAGATCATGGAACTCACGATATTAAACTACTCGGAAGAACTCCTAGTCCCATATTAATCTGTGTTAAACACCTGAAAATATAGAATATAGATGGATGCTTCGGTTACTAAGAACTTAAGAAGTTTTCAGTTTTTATTGAGAAATTTCATTTTTGTGCCTGTTTTACATGTATTATTAGAAACTAAATCATCAGGAATTTTAGTTCTTATAATTCAATGTTTTTTCATAATTAAGCACTCTGTTTCATCAATAATCATCATCAGCTATAAAACATTAAAAAATATCTGTAACTATTGAAAACAATGTATTCTTAAGTATTTAGTATTGCAAGAGTTATTAAGAGTAAGTTATAGCAAACTCTTCAATAACAATAGGTGAATGCTGCTCAATCTTAACCTGACGGTTTGATCTTCAAGCCATATTGCCAGAGGCCTCTATGGATATATTACTAATGCATTCTTTATAAATCATATCAGCTTCCGTTGAGATTTAATATGCTTGAAATGTCAAAAATTAGTAACAACCAAGGACTACTGCATCACCCAAAGTGGTATGAAATGGATGATATGCATCGGTCCAAGGCTGGCCAAATGTGTACCAGCCCATTTTGTACCATTACCAACTGGATTTCTATCAGTATCAAGCTGACCATTTTGGCCCCCAATGGTCAATTTGACCAATGGGAGCTTTATTGGGCTTATAAAAGCCCCTTCCTGTCTCCTCTTACACTCACTGTCAAGCTCCCTTCATTCTCACTCTCATTCTCACTCTTTCTCTCAACTTAGAGGCTTAAATGTGTTTGATCTTCCTAATCAGCTTAAATGGAGGACTGTGCGACAAAGTTCTTCCTTGACAAGTTTGAAAAGATAAGAATTTCAATTTTTGATACCTATAGTCTAGAATTTTTAATCATCTATGGCTTAGATATGCTTTATTCTTATTTCAATTTAATTTATACACCAATAAATATGGAGAAAAAAAAACCAGAAAATAGGTTTTTAATTCAATTATGGCTGATTTTTTAACGAAATTTTTGATTTGTTGGTACCCATTGGTCTACTGACATACCGTGCACTAGAACTAACTGGTATGTACTGGTCTGGCCAAGGACCAATACACCTGGTCAGTACAAAGAGGGCAAACATTGGTATCAACCCCCATGTATTAACGAATGCTAGATATATATTGGTAATTCTAATGGTAGTGACAACTAGAGAACAAACCCATGCTTGCATGCAACTATGCGATAAAAGATGTGAGCACCCCTCTTCCCAACTCCTTCCAGTCACATGCAATTGTTCAAGGTAGGAAGTGTCCCTCCTGACACCAATCACATGCAATTCACGCCAGGTTCCTGTACCCCATGGCTCCTTGAGCTTTGACCTCAACCCTGCATAACTGCTACATGAAGCCAATTGTTAGAGGTTGCTGGCATCTCTCTTATAGCACTCGATTAATTTTCCATCCTCTCTCTTCCTCTCTAGCTCGACTGTCGCTCCTGACTTTCCCACCAGCTCATCCTTATCCAAAGAAATGCAACCATTATGATGTCAACCTCCTTATCTAAAGCACTATACGAGACTCCTGCTAATATAGGATCTTGAGGAAGGGTCAACGTACCTACAAAGAGATCATAACTCGAACATTGGTCACCCAGGCTGCAAATGAGCAACCTTACCATTGTGTAATTTATTCTCGGGTTGGTCACCCAGCCAACCTTCCATCTTCCTTCAAAATTTATTCTCTAGTTCTATCTTCATAAAAACCAGATCAGAGCTCTCGATGTCAACCAAATCAGATAAGAATAGAATCTGGACGATCCAATGATCAGTCGGCTGTTATACTGATCTAATCCATATCTAATCTGTTTACAGACCTACTTGCATGCATGTTTTACATGCAAGAGAATATGATTTACTTTTTTTCTATTATAAACAGGGATTTTATTGTTTGTAAAGCTATACCAAATAAATGAAGCCCATTTTAATACTTTGCACCAACAGCAATATCAACCCAATTTACTTGATGTGTCCATAGAAATTTGAGACATAAATTGATGAAACTATTAATGCATATCTGAATAAAGAAAGGCCAGATCTCCAGAAAGAAGTTCTCATTTGCTTAAGACATTTTTAATCGGATAATTAAAATGGGTTTTAATAATCCAATCTCTGACTGTAGGTTCATTTTTATTTGATTCTAAAATAATGGTTATCTTCAGGTAACAAACATAAAAAGGCATGCTCTATCTGAGTTTCATTTGCTTGTCAAGTTTTGTTTATTGTGTTTAGGCATTTAGGGAAAGGTCAACTGAAATACCATGATGATTCCTCGCAACTAAGGATTTTAATTTCGAATGATACCGCCCGGTACCAGTCCGCCAGCAGATTGGTATGCGAACCGCTCGCTACCCATCGGTATCATTGATCTAGCCCCGTATCGGACGATACAGGGCTATATCGGGTGGTAACGATCGATTTTGACCGTCGTCACCCGCAACCCGACGGTATAAACCCAACTGCAGTGAGGAAGAAGAAACGTCAAGGGAGAAGTCGCTTGAAGAAGAGAGAGAATCGAAAGAACCTCGACGCTTCCCAATCCGACGTCGCCCTCCCTCGATGATCCCGATCTAGGAGGGTAACGGAGAGGTGGCAACTCGGCTTCTTCTTCACCTTATTATTGCCAAAGGCCAAAGACGCCAGAGACGTCTGCAACCTTCAATGTCTTCGTCGAACGCCGCAAATGAGGAGATCACGTCTTCTCCTCATCTGATGCGACGAGGAGAAGAAAAGGCGGTGACGTTGCTGATACGCCTCCTTTTTTTTATTTTATATATATATATATATATATATATATATATATATATACACACATATATATACATATACATACATATACATACATATACATACATATATATATACATACATATACATACATATATATATACATACATATACATACATATATATATACATACATATACATACATATATATATACATACATATACATATATATATATATACATATATATATATCTTACTCAATACACCTGTACTATACCATATCAACCAAAGCTCGAAACATTGGTATGGTACGAAATTACAAACCTTGCTCACAACATTTAAAAGAAAGGTTTGTTGACCGTGAACCATTACACCACTGGGAACTAATTCTGAATAGAAAAATATGTTGGCTCATTGAACACTTGTATATTGCAGATTGAACAATTATATTATTAGCTGGTTACTAATTTTAGTGCACCAAGGACTAGTATAATCACCACATCTTGCAGCCCTCCAATACCATTGTCAAATTTAAGGTAAAAGATTTATTTACATGGCTGATTACTGCCATATGATTCATTATGCAGTTGATAATTGAGATTTGCATTCATAATTTACATGGATTTTTCTTTTTTCAATCTCTGTATATTGTCCTTTTCAATCATTTTTTAACCAAAAGGTCAACCAGTCAAAATATAAGCACACACTTTGCCAACAGAAACAAAATAAAAGTGTTGACACATACCTCTTTGGCTTCTTCCATGAGCGCCTTCCCTAACTTTTTCAACAGTAATGCGGTCTTCGGAGGAGACTTCCACATGAGCATCTGTTGCTGGGTACTTGGATGTGTAAAAGCCAAAGAGGACTCTGTTACCTTTTCTCTGGTGCAAGAAAACCCATCAGTACGAACCAGAAACATTTCAGCTTTCCTTCTTGATTGAATTCTGACGACGCCAGTAGTCGAAGCACACATATCTCCCCCAACAAGAGCCAAACTATCACTCTCTAACTCCATAGAACTTTTAGCATTCTTCTTTTTGCCTTCTCCTGAGGTGATAGAAAAAGCCTGCCCACCGAAGTTAGTGCTCAAATTGTTAACACTAGGCTCAGTAGTGTCATTGTCTCCCAATTTATGATAACCATTCACATTTACATCAAAAGTTGCAGTATTAACATTTTTGCTAAGTTTTCCATTTGTAAAACTACTAGGGTTGACCCCAAGATTGAGATAACCATCACTTGGTTTCTCCTTTGATTTTTCTGACTGTGTTTGACCTGATAACTTGGATTCCATCAAGGTTCCATTACTTTGACCCAGCAATTTGTATGACTCCCCTGTAATAGACAATGGTTCAGATCTTTTCTGCAATTTAATAACATAAGTTTTAGGAGAAATTTCTCTACTTCTAAAATACTCAGTGACTTCTTTCCGGGAGAAAATATTGCAAGTAGGAAACTGTGACTTCAATGGATCACTTCCTGTAGAGAAGTTTGAACATTGGCCTGCATTAATATCATGTTTTGGTAGGGAGCTATCCACTAAAGCAAGCTTGGAATTCATTTTTTCATTCTGATGTTGAGTTTCTAAAGTACTTGGAGATGTATCTGAAAAAGACTGTGAAATGATGTCATCTTCCAAAGATATTCCTTCACTATATTCTGATGAGATGGAATCCTGCAGCTTTTGGCTTCCCTCTTCCGTTGCATGTTTCCAAGGTTTTCCATTCAGGTTAAGCTGGTGGGTTGAAACAGACTGCACAGAGGATCGTGTTACATACTGCCTCCATCTTGAAACCATAGCGGAAGTTCTGCCAACCCCTTCTCTGCTATGCAGATAAATTGGTCTTCTATTTGGATCCCCTACCAACATAGCAAACTGCTCAACTTGTTCCATCAAAGGAGCAGTTCCAACTTCAACTGGCAAATTTACTAACTCGATCTTTCCTTGTGAAACAGCCTTCTTAATAGCAGTCAGGTAGTATTCATCCTTGACAACCTCTTCCCTCAGATCTACAATTGTTTTAAATCCCTTCTCTAATAACCAGGCCAAACCTTCATCTGTCACCTGACCACCCCGCCAAAATGCTACTTCAGAATCTTCTGGAACATTGTCTTCTTTTATAGTGGAGAAGTAGACAGGACACCAATTGGCAAATATTGTTGGACAAGGATAGCCATCAGATCGTGAAAATCCAGCATCATAACAAGCATTCTTTAACCTTTGCAGTCGCCTCCAGATATCAGTGCTGTGGCTATCAGAAATTGCCAAATAATTTGCAAGTGCAACTTGCAAACTCTCAGAGCACCTTTTCATTTCACCTCTGAAAACAGCAAGTGGAGGAAGCTTGCCATCCAAACTATTCACATCTGAGGCCTGAAATGAATTCACAAAGGATGCCCTACCTGACAGGACATCTTCTCTACCTCTATTTAACAATGCTAACATGCAGCCAAGTATAGCAACTACCTTGTCTTCCAACAGTGGCACATCCTCAGAAGGGATGTCATATGGAACAGCACACTCTCCAGTTTCTGGGTTGCATAATGTATTCATTATAGCAGAATGCAGTTGCTCTGCAGCTCTAAAGATCCTACAGTATGCTTCCACTTCAGCAATGTCACCAGGTACAGGGCCAATCCACAGCAATTGGGATACATCTTGAGTTTGGGAGGTCTACAATTTGAAAATAAGGATATTCAGCAAGGCAATAGGTACAGGACCAGTCCACAACAATCGAGATGTATCAGAAGCATGGAAGATCGAGAAATAAAAAAATTAAGGTTGTATCACGGCCACCAAGGTGAGCACAATCTAAAATATGTTATCAACCTTCTACTCTGTCCTAAGAAAGTAAGAAAGCTTATGCATGTATGAAAAAGATCATTGCGGAAAGGATGACCAATAAAATACTGGTAGAACATAGCAATTTGGAAAGCGGATGGACCGAAGGCTATTAAATGAAACGTTAAAAATGTGATTAAGGAATTAAAGTTCCTACAAGGTTAATAGGTAAAGGTGAACAAAGAAGTTTCTGTTAAGCATCCACCTGAACTAGAGGTTCATCCTTTTTCTTCATCGTAACAAAAAAGAGCATGTTATTGGAGGAAGAAGGTGACCGATCACATATCCCTAACCATCTGACCTTTTCCTTCCTCATATATGATATTACTGGATGCTAATCTTCCCATCACAAAGGTTTACTACAAGATTGTTCTTGATACACTACACTAACAACATCAAAATCAAGAACGTCACTAAGATGTTGACCAAAACTGTCCAAGGACCTCGATGCGATGGATCGAACTAGGCAGGAAAAAGTTAGGTCCATGTTACTAACTCCCACCTTCTCGCAGAAATCGGACACGAGAGTACTGATGGACGCAATCTGAAGAACAAAGACCCGAACATTACGGAAGAAAACGAACGGCACCTGAGAATCCAACCCAAAAGGGGAAGAGAAGAAATTAGAGAGCCGGGCTCGAGCGGTGACAGCACAGCGAGGAGGAGCCTCATCGAGTCCGGGCTTCCTCCACCACCGGCCCTTCACCGAGGAGACCCCGAGAAGGCCGCCATGGCCGCCGCTCTTGTCGCCGGATGCAAGGCAGGGCTTCAGGGGCCCTCCGCCAGCGCAGGCCACTAGCATCCGATCCCAACGGAATACCTGAATGAACACAAAGAAAGATCGCGATGATCAACTCCACGGCTCCAAGGCACCGATCGCCGCAAGATTCACCACCGCCACCGCTACCACCATCGATGAAGGGGGTAGAGGGAATTGGAATTGGATTGTTGTGGATAGAAGGGAGGGTGTTGGGCTCTCGCGCGGCGTGTTATGGGGCTTCTCTCTGTGGTGGTGTGGAAGGGGAAGCGTGAGGGCGGGACACTGCCGTTTCCATCCACACATAAGAGGCGCCGCCGGGGATGGCGACTGGCGCTTTATATCCATTTCCTGTTCTCATTGGGGCAATTCAACCCAAAATTGCAGCGGTGCGTGTGTGCATATATATATATATATATATATATATATATATATATATATATATATATATATATATATATATATATATATATATAATTGTTAGGAGTAATTAACATGAATATTTTTCGATGAAATAATATTTAGAAGGAGATATATATATGCCATGTAAAAATTGAGAAGGATAATATGTTATTTTACGATTTTGTAGGAATAGATACGTAAAGGAACGGTGGATAAGGATGACCAATAACGAAGCGACTTGTGGACTTTTATTATGTGACAAACTTTGTCGCGATCAGTCAGATTTGGTGGATGCTTGTGCGAATTTTAATGCAAACAGGTGGAGAAAATGAAGATCACCATGGCCGGTTTGTTGGGTTCGGATCTTTAAAAGATCCAAAACCTCATGTATATGGATGTAAATGTAATTAGCAGCCCTGCCCGCATCAGAACACATGCATACTTGGCTCGGGCTTGATTGATAGCATCCAATAAAACGCCGCCCATCTGGACCCAGAACGATTCTTAAAGCACCAGTCCACCTCTCTCCCAGGTGTCATTCATGTTGCCCATCAGAACCCCGCACGAAGCGCAAAAGCTGCGCGTGACATGAACAGAACTCATCCGAGAAACAGTTATTTAAGCCAAGAATAATTCTTTCCTCCTCTCTTTCCACTTTCTACATCTTTTAGTTTGATCACCTGAGAAAAAATAAGCTGCAACATGCTGGACTTTGATGCAGACTCAGCAGCTGAGGCAAATTTGCATATCATCTTTGATTGAAAGCCCAAGATTCGCTGCACCTCAACCAGAAAAGAACAAGGAAAAGATCAATTTTGCAGGAACAAGCAAATTGTGAGCAAGTACAAAGTATTCCTCCCTGCAAAAGCTCGACACTACCAGAATACAACTCGACAAATCTCTTTCAGGTTTCCCTCACTGGAAAAGCTGTTTGCTATATCCTGTAATCCCCTTAGATCCTTGGGGACTTGCATGCATAAATGTCTCCAGTCAATTTACAAGTGACATTGCCATCTCTTGCAATGTCATTTTCCGAAGGTTAGCATGATTCAACTTTATCTCCAACCTTATAACGACTATCGGCAACCTTCAAACCTGATGCCTCCAATTGTCTGCGCTTCTTCACTAGACGATGTGCAGTAACGCGGTCGGCCTGTGCATCTTCATGGTCCGGCTGCGGACAACATCATTTACAATCGAGATAGAGCTGTAGGAAACAAATATCTAAACTGTTATAGAAGGAAATGAACCATAAAATGGTTGTGTTCACCTTAATTTTTAGAGCCCTGTCAAAACTTTCAATTGCTGAATCAGGTTCTCCAAAGTTTAGCTGTGCTCTACCAAGCGTAAGCCAAGCCTACAAAAGATAAATAAAAAAATGTGTAAGCTTGATTATGTTGAACCCAAATAGACAGGGTTTATAGCTTGTTAAAATTATATACATACCAAATCACACAGTTAAAAGGAAACTGATGACCACAGACTGTAGCTTATCTTAGGTCTAACAAAAGAATAGAAATAGACATAGCAACTAGAATTTTAGGTAACTAACTCACCAATCAATTATGGCCTATTCTTGGTTTAGGTAAATCATTAACCCAATGAGCTTGTTCATTTTTTGGACTCTGATCCATATGGAGATTACTATCTGGCTTTTAACTAATTACTCTTTATCTTGCCAGAAACATATTTAGATTCTGAGATTGAGTAGTTCAACCATAAGCAATAGAAGTTAGCTTGAGTAGTTCATCACAAATCGTTGTGTCAGAACAACCATGGGTGTCTAATGACTCCAATGTTAATTTGGTAATAGAGAGTAAAATCCTAATGCATTTTGTTCTCTGCAACTAGATACGAGAATTGGTTATGGTTTGGATCAGCCATGATGGCAGTGGAATATACGGTGTTAGGAGCTGTAAGAAGAATGAAATAGAAATAAGCTGCAGACTCAAACCAACTATAATCCTAAATCAAAGCAAATTTTGACATCATAAACTGCATACGAAAAACAAATAAAATCCTAAATCAAAGCAAATTTGACTTCATTTCTGTTTTGGTGCCTTGAGAATAAGAACCAGAAATTTTGATTTAGTTTTGGCTTCTTATCTAGTCCAGAATGTTTTTTTCATTCAAGCATAGGACTAGGAAGGTTTCAAGACAGATGGACATGGCTCATAAACATTTTGCCTTTGAAGGTTTTAGAAGGCTAATTACATATTACCCTCTATAGTTAGCTACCTTTGGCATCCGATCTCTACACTTTAAAAAGTTACATTGACATCTATAATTACGAAAGTGAAACATATAAGTCCATTTATCCTAACATCATCAGTTTTACTTATGGAAACACAAAAATAGAAGATAAAAAAAGTAATTTTAACATTTCAATTTGTGGTGGCGAATGGCGTTGGTGGTGGCGGATGACAACGTCGTTGGGGTCCGTGGGTAGCTGTTGTGAATGAGGAGAGCGGCGACGAGAGGTGAGACCCACTCGACAACTGCGTTGACGATGAGTATGATGGTATACTCAACTTCGAATTCCGGGACCCACATTTTTCTACCGTCGTTAGATATGTTCACCGGGAGCTCGACAACTGCTTGCCTGCCAACCTTCAAGAGCTTCCTTTCCCGGTCGATGACAACCGCGGCGAATAAAGCTTCTTCGACGAGCCCCCCATCTCCTCTTTTTCATACCCATGCCGGAACTAACACAACAGTGGAGGGAGCAACAGGAGCTCCGGTGACCCCAGCTTCGGGTCAAGCGATCTGCCCAACAGGTTAGTGGCGAAGCGACCACCATCTTCGCCGTGGATGCCATGGCGACCACCACCATTTGCGTCGACACCGACACAGTTGCCGAGCGGCGCTGCTCAGCATCTGCGTCAACGTTGACGCAGATGGTGGTGGTCATTACGACGTCTACGTTGAAGATGGTGACCACCTCGCCGCTGATCCGTTGGGCATATCACTCGACCCGGAGTTGAGGCCGTTGGAGCTCCTGCCACTCCCCTCGCTACTGCAACAATTCCGACATGGGCATAAAAAAGGGGAGATGGGAGGTTCATCGGAGGAGTTGTATTCACCGCAGTTGTCATCGATCGGGAAAGAAAGCTTTGGAAGGCTGGTAGGCGAGCGGTTGTCGAGTTCCTAGCAAATGTATTCGACAACGATAGAAAAATGCGGGCCTCAGAATTCGACGCTGAGTACGTCGTACTTGTCGTCGACGAAGTTGCCGAGTAGCCCTCATCTCTCGCCACCGTTCTCCTCATCCACAACAACCACCCGTGGTGCCCAACGACGTCATCGTCCGTCACCACCAACTAAAATATTAAAATTACCTTTTTGCCTTTTATATTTCCAAAGCACAGCATGGAAATGTTTCATAGAAAAAGGGGAAACCAAATCACGAATATATTTCATATCCCAGTCTTCATTTTTTTGTTTTAGGAACAAGAAACAAAAACAATATGCAATGGTTCCTTAGCTTTTAAGGACTTCCACTCTAAGATGGGGTATCAGTGGTTATGTCAAGCCAAGTCAAGTTCATGATGAGTCGATCTCGACATAAAACACAACAACGATCTACCCTAATGAGACCATTAAGTTAAACATATCAACATTTGAACCCTAAACTAACCTATTTGTAATTTAGTTGACACAACATGTGTTCGCAAAATTAATAAACAAGTCAGATTAGACGAGATCAACCTGTTTAACCCAAACATTGTGCTAGCTGAACATTCTATATAGGGACTGTGGTTGTTGTCAAATAAGAAGAAATCAGCATAATATGCCACCCCACTATATGAGGAATTGGTTAGGACTTCAAACCCAGAGTCTTATTCCTTCATCTAAAACACTTCCAAAGGATCATGTGACTTCTCGGCAGATAAACTTGACTTCAAGTCAATCACAAATGGAGCTTGTTTTACTTACAACCTAAAGTTGGCCCAAAAATAGTAGTCCAGAGTTTCAAATAAAATTTATTTAATAAACATACATTAAACGGGCTACACAGGTCAATACTTGTTTGTTCAGGTCATACAGGTCATTGAATCATAACAAGTCAATCTGCACATTCAGTTATGGATCACCCAAAGTAATGACCTGAACAGGGACAGGAACTCAAGAGGGTTTGGTGGTCAACTTGTTTATGATGCAAATCCAAATAAAGCAACACCAGACCGGTTGAATTCATGTTGGATTCATGTCAGGTTCACCTGTTATGTATTGTTGAGTTTTATAACGCTCCTCTCAGATCGTCTGATCACATTTACAATGTTTCATCTTACTACAAAGCAGCATCCATCAAGAAGCATCTACATAAGATTCAACAAAAGGAAAATGCTGAAAAGCAAGAAGCTCATTCGAATATTAACGGCTAAGAACTCATATTTATGACACAATCGTCTACAATGATGGAAGTCAAAATTTTCCCAGGTTCAAAAAAATGCTTTAAAAATTATAAACACCAAATTAAGTAGGTAGTGTCACAGACCTCAAACCATGAGGGTTGCAGCTCTGTAGCTTCTGCAGAACACAAATAGGATAAATGCAATTGTCATTGCTATAGAATCCATACTTCCATCTAATATTTCAAGCATGACTAAAATGCAGCAATAAATATAAAAGAACGTCATTCTTTAAAAAAGAGAAATGGACAGAAAATGATGTCTTATGAATTTAGACACTAGTATTTGTTGATTTCTGATCCTTTGCTGGTGATTTTAACAAGTTACCAACTTTCATTGCAGTCTGTTTATCATATTGCACATCTTTGGTGGTGATTTTATGAATTGATATGTCAATTTGCACTATCCAACATCTTGCAAATGATTCATATTTATGTGATTTAACCCAAACCAATATGTATCAGCCGGTATCTATTGGTGTGGGCATGAACCAGGATGCAGACTGCCCCTTTTTGGCTGATCCAGGCATAGTAGAGGGCTTACGGCCCGATTTCAACCCTTTACCAGTCCTGAACTGGTCTTATTGCATGGTTCGAGGTTTTTTTTTTCTGTTGAACCTTTTTCACTATTTGAGATTACGATTTTGACAAATCATTGAGATGAATCATCTGCCTTTATTTGCTAACAAACTTCTGTAATGGTTGAAAGCGTGCCAATGAACTCTTCAGATACCTAGAAGCAACTACAATGCTGACATCCAAAGAAGAGTTGAAAATTGTGGAGTTATTCAAGAAAAAAAAAATGCAAAGAAACCCTAACTGGGGAAATTTTCAGCTACATAACGGATCTCATGGTTTTATAAAGTATTCTTATGCTTCTTGGTTCAAAGCAAGAAACCATTTTTAACAAAGGGCAATAAGAGAGTAACATGTTTAATGGCCATCTCTGAGGTGGGAAAGTGTCATTACCATAGGTGGGTCAAATGCAGAACAAATTAACAACCACCTCATATGGTTAAAGTGCATTTTCCCCTCTTTCTTCATGTTAATAAGATTGACATGACCAGAAAAGAATAACTAGCATGGTAAGGAAAGAATTCAGAAGGCTAAATGTTAAATCAGAGTCAACAACTAACATGGTAACAGCCAATATGTCACAAAATGTATGAATGCATCACACATGAACTTTAGTCTAAAATGATCAGTGTGAAGAAAAAGGATCGACACATACGAGTGGCTGCTTTTAAGGCATTCCATGAGTCACCTAGTTCAAGTAAAACCTGTGCCTTTTGTTCATGGAGCACAGCATTTTTTGGTTCCAATGTCAGTGCAGCCTCCCACTTCCCTAAAGCTTCATGGTACTTTCCATCCTAGAAGTGAAAAAATTTAGCAGCAAGTTAGTAAAACTGACATAATTTTTCTAATTAAAAGCAATGGACAAAAGGCAGCCAATGCCATAAACAAAACACAATCAATCAAAGTATAATTTCCTTTCTTCCCCAAAAAGCATAAACTTTGAAAACGCCGTTGATTGTGAGATGCAATCACAAAGTTAGTGTTGCTCTTAAACCTTTCTACAACTTTCTTTTCATTACAAGTGCTCTTGAGACTAGTTTATCACTAGGAAACCTTAGATTTAACCATTTTGAATATGAGAAGTTAAAAACACTCTTGTTTCCAAACATACAATGAGAAAAGGGTGAAATTTCACCTTTTACTTTCTGACTGTTCATAAAAATATCCACTTCATCAATGAAATCTGAAATATGAGCAATGACCGAATCCTAGGAACAAGGGAGACAAAATGAGGTTATCAAAACCACGAGGACTCTTTTCGAGCGGCGAGGAAAATCTGGAAATGCTCCAAAAACGAAAATAATACTGCCAGATATTGACAAAGTGGAATTTCGATTTCTTCATCTCCCCCTCGAACCCAAAATCCCTTTTCCTCGACAAGAGTGATAAAGGCAACAGATACAGCATTGAGGCAGTCAGGTCATGTGCTTAACAACTAAAGAAGGTACGCAATGACATATGCGAAATGAACCACTACTAATCCTGCGATCGATACTGCAGTTAAACGATAATGGACGATCGCGTTGAGCCAAAGACGTGATTCTTCTTGGGGTTGCAGGATGTCTCGAATTGCCGGCCACCTGATATCTAGCAACTCGAAACCCCAAATAACCAAATTAGGGCCAAGAACGACATTCCAAGGACGTTCATCCCAAACGTTGAATTCGGAGGGCAAGCAGCCGATTGATGATCTCGAGAGGAGGGAGGGCGAGATGGATCGAGTAGAAATACCTCGGCCAGCTGATTCCCCTGACAACGGAAGGAATCGGCGATATTCTTGATGTGATGGTCGTCGGTTGGGGTTTCTTGGCCACTGTCAGGGTTCGTTCTCCCTGCTTCGGATCCCGCAGCGGCGGCGGGGGGGTCGTCCTCTCCCCTGTCGAAAGGGAGGCTGGGATTGAGGTCGACGGAGGAAGGAAGCGACCGCTTCTTGCCTCGTCCCCCAGCAGCTTTGTTCTTCCATGCTATCTTCATGCT